>NC_057737.1:33810467-33859024 GCF_004010195.1 Chiloscyllium plagiosum
GATGGAGATGAAGAGGTCCAGGAAGGGGAGGGAGGTGTCAGAGATGGTCCAGGTAAATTTAAGGTCAGGGTGGAATGTGTTGGTGAAGTTGATGAATTGCTCAACCTCCTCGCGGGAGCACGAGGTGGTGCCAATGCAGTCATCAATGTAGCGGAGGAAGAGGTGGGGAGTGGTGCTGGTGTAATTACGGAAGATCAACTGCTCTACGTAGCCAACAAAGAGACAGGCATAGCTGGGGCCCATACTGTCTCTGGGCTCTATCTCCATCTATTGTTTACTCCTTCCCCCTCGCTTTCACCCCTTCTCTAGCACATGTTCCAACCTTTTCTGAGCTGCAGTCAGGTCTGAAGAAGGGTTATTGGACCTGAAATGTTAATTTTGCTTTCTCTCCATAGATGCTACCAGGCCCGCTGAGTTTTTCCAGCAATTTCTGGTTATGTTGAAAAACCAACTTGATAATTGGCTATTTTACATGTATTGCATAATTATTAAGGGCAATTATTTGTTATTCTACACCCTGGAGTATTGATTGTGGATAAATTAATAATTATCTTCCAAATTAGTAATTAGTATAAATTAGTAATTATCTTCCAAAATTCTGTACGTTCTGCAATAGTCCCTGGAGTTTGAAAGGTAGCAATTATCACCCCACTATTTAAAAAGGGAGGGAGAGAGAAAACTGATAATGGCAGACTTGTTAGCCTTACAGCATTACTGGAAAACTATTAAACTACCTAATAAAGGACATGATAAATATCACTTGAATTGTAATTACCTGAGTGGGCCTAATCAACATATTTTATGATTTAGAAATCATGTTCAAGTGTCCTGTTGAAGTGTTTTGAGCATTTTACCATCAGAATTGATAAAGACAAGTTGGTGGATATAATATAGTTTGATTTTCCGAAGGGTTTAAAAAAAGTCCTCTGCAAGGTTGGTAACCAAAATTTAAGTACATGGGATAGGAGGTAATACACTGACAGGGATTAAAGATTGACTAGTGTGCAGAAAATACAGTAGGAATAAACAGGTCATTCTCACATTGTCAAGCTGTGACTAATGGGTACGGCAATGATCAGTACTTGAGCCCATCTGTTTTGAATATATTGCAATAATTTGGATGTGGAGACGAAATGTAATATTTCCAAGTTTGCTGATTACACAAAGGTAAGTGGTAACAAGAAGTTCAATCTGGTTAAATGCAAGGTATTGCATTTAGGTATAACAAACAAGGGTAGGGTTTATACAATTAATGGTAGAGCCCTGGGTATTGTTGTAGAACAGAGGGACCTAGGAGTGCAGATACGTAATTCTTTAAAGTTTACATCACATATAGACAGAGTGGTGGGGGAGATCCAAGATAGTGGTGATCTGATAGGTCTGCTGTGTTGGGCTCTGCATCGGCTATGTAACTTAATAGGGAACTTAACTGATATTTCCTAAAATCTGGGAAATCCAATCCTCCCCTTGCCTGTGGAAGCTGTAGCTTCTTCAGCTTAATGAGGAGCCGTCTATGATTCTAGATAAAGGAACCCAACCAGTTATATAATTTACGTAGTGCCAGCCTCGGCAGCATCAACGGAAGCATTCTCATAGGGTATAGGAGACGGACATTCATTTTAATTAGTGCTATTCTACCTAACCAGGAAATTGGAAGGTCTCCCCATCGCTGGAGGTCCTGCCTTATCCTTTCCAGTAAAGTTAGCCTTGTATAACTGACCAAATATTGGGGCAATAAAAATGCCTAAATATAAGAAACCCTCCAGGGACCACTGAAAGGGAAAGTGGAATCCATCCAATAAGTAGGATATACTAGCAAGGCCAAGCATTGGCATAGCCTCCGATTTTGCGAAATTAATTTTATAGCCTGAAAATGCACTAAATGTATTAATAACTTGGATTAAGCAAGGCACAGACATCAGAGGATTACTGAGAAATAGAAGAACATCATCTGCATAAAGGGTAATTTTATGTTTACCTGTACCAATTCTCGGGGCCGTTATAGTAGGGTCAGTCCGTAAAACTTCTGCTAGTGGCTCAATTATTAGCATAAATAGCAATGGCGAGAGAGGACATCCCTGATGGCAGCCCATACCCACACTGAAGCTATCCTAGCCTAATCCATTGGTAATCACAACTGCTTTGGGATCACTATACAGACCCATTTGGTAAACACCTTTCCAATGCCAAACCTTTCCAATGTGTAAAACAAGTATGACCATTCAACCCTGTCGAATGCCTTTTCCATGTCTAATGAAACTACTACTCCTGGTATCTTTCCCTGATGTCAGGCTTGAATCACATTCAAACCCCTTCTAACATTATTGGATGATCTACGGCCCTTAATAAACCCTGTCTGATCCTCCTTTATGATATGTGGCAATACCCTTTCTAGCCTCAACGCTAACGTTTTAGATAGGATTTTAAAATCTACATTTAGCAAGGATATTGGTCTGTATGACGCGCAATCTTCTGGGTCCTTTCCTTTTTTGAGGATAAGAGAGATATTCGCCTCTTTCAGCGAAGGCGGGAGACAGCCCTGACTGTATGAATAGTTATACATGTCCATAAGTGGACCAGCCAATATTCCTGTAAATTCTTTATAGAATTCAACTTGAAAGCCATCTGGGCCAGGTCCCTTACCGTTCTGAAGTTGCCTGATTGCGTCAAGTATTTCTTGGATTGTTAGGGGAACATTCAAGACCGATACCTGTTCCGGAATTAGGTCCGGAAAGGTCAGGTTTTTAAAAAATGGGCTTATGCCCAAAACATCAATTCTCCTGCTCCTTGGATGCTGCTTGACCTGCTGCACTTTTCCAGCAACACAGTTTTCAGCTCTGAATCCTCCTAGTCCTGTCTTCGCAATCCTGCGATTTATATAAATCAGAATAAAATTTTCTAAAGATTGCGTTAATCCTTTTATGATCATGAGTCAGAATACCCGTACTTTCCTTGATAGACGTGATAGTTTGAGGGGCCTTCTTTCTCTTTGTGAGAAATGCTAAGTATCTACCAGGTTTATCACCAAATTCATATAGCCTTTGTTTTGCAAATAATATTTCCCTCTTAGCCGTTTGGGTAAGCGTGGTGTTTCAAGCTGTCCTAAGGACTGTAATCCTTTGTAATTTGATAATAGAAGGTCTGTCAGCGTATGCTGTTTCAGCTGCTTTTAAACAAGCTTCGAGCAGACACTGTTGTTTTCCCTTTAAATTTTTCTGGGTCGCTGAGTATGAGATGATCAAACCTCGCGCATAAGCTTTAATGGTCTCCCACATCATTGATGGATTGCTAACTGTACCTGAATTAATTTCTAAAAAAATTTTAAATTCTTGAGAGAAATACTTTACAAATTTACTATCTTTCATTAGGAAAGGGTCCATACGCCAATGCCGAGGGGATGTCTCATTGTTCCTCGCCTTGATTTCCATATATACAGCAACATGATCAGAAATTGCTATACTGCCTATTTTACAGGATGATATGGAATTTTTAAAAATCGAGGGGGCAAAAAACATATCAATTCTGGTATGATATTTATATGGATTGGAGTAAAAAAAAATCTGTCTTGTGGATGAAGGCATCTCCATACATCTACTAGTCCTAATTCTTTGTTCAAATCCACCAATTGTCTAGATCTGGGAGATACTCCTGCAGTACTCTTGGGAATCCTATCTCTTTCCGGATCCATAATACAATTAAAATTTCCCCCTATAATTGTATGACATGCACCATCAATTTTGAGAATAAATTTAAAAGGTTGTGCCGGGGGACAATACAAATTTAAGATCCCATATTCCTCTCCATTTATAAGGGCTTTAATCAGAATATATTGTCCAGATTCGTCTTTTATCTAATTTAGGATTTTGAAAGGGAAATTCTTCCAAATAAGAATAACAACTCCCCTGCTTTTTGAGCTGAAAGAAGAAAAAAAGGCCTGATCAAATCCACCCTGTCGTAATTTCAAGTGTTCTTTATCCAATAAGTGTGTCTCCTGTAGGAGAGCTATATCAACCCTTTCTTTCTTGAGGGTTTGATAATAGTTTCTTCCTTTTGACTGGTGAATTACTCCCCTTGACATTCCAGGTGCACCACTTTACCAACTGATCAACCATAATCATCTGGGCAAGTCCGAGACCCCTTGGAAGGGGAAACCCTATCCAGAACATCCCGGGCATAGAGCATATAAAATTCACAAAAGTAAAGGCTCTTTAATACACTCACATCAATATAATAAAAAATTATTTCTAAATAAAAAAAATATAAAACGTATTTAAATGGAGATTTTCCCCCTTGTTCCCAGGGGGTATCACTTCCTTTCCAAAAGTCTATCATATCCTCTCTCAACCAGTGCCTCACCCTTGACCCAGGCTCTCCTCGATAGGATGATGAAAATCCAAATATACTACAGAGCTAGAGTTAACAGTGAGCCCCCACCCCCCACCCACACCAACACCTGGATATATTTGGTAATGTTAATATCATGTATAAACATATATAACTATAAAATTACAGCCTCAACAAGTAATAATTAAATATAATAATACAAAATAACAGGGGAAAACAACCCCGCTCTGAAAGATAGAAATAAAATAAGATAAGGTAACCACCTCCCTCCACCAACATTAACTAGACACCCCCCCCCCCTGCCCCCGCCCCCCCGGCATATATATATATATAAAAAAAGGGGAGAAAATCGTTAAGTAGAGAACAAATAAATAAATCCCTCTCCCCACCCCCAATGATAATATTAAACAGTAAGGTAAAAAAAGGGATTAATATAAAAAAAAGGTGGGGGTGTAAACCGGAGTGGAGGGAGAGCAAAACAACATCAATTTATTCTTACAATTTATCTAAGAGAGTCCAAAAATTCCTTGGCCTTTTCCGGCAATCCGAAGTTATACACAGACCCTTCATGGTTAAAGCGTAGCGTAGCTGGGTAGCGCAAGGAGTACTGAATATTTAAGTCCCTTAAACACTTCTTCGCTTCATCAAACGCCTTCCTCTTTTGGACCAGAGCTGGGGAAAAGTCCTGGAATAACATAATCTTGGATCCTTTATAAATCATGGTTTGGGGATCTTTCCCCAGATTTCTGAAAGCTTCTAAGAGTATCTGCCTCTCTTTATAGCTCTGCAGCAGGAACAGGATCGGGCGGGGGTGCTGGTTCGAGCTGGGCCCGCATATTGCAACCCGGTAGGCCCATTCCACCCTTACCTGGCATGATCCAACCTCCAGATTTAAAGCTGTGGAAGCCACTGCTCGACAAACGCTGTAAGTTGGCCTTCCTCTTCCCGTTTGGGAAGGCCCAGCAAACGAATACTTTTCCGACGAGCTTGATTCTCAAGGTCATCAATGTGATTCTCTAAGATCCGAACTCGCTGTTCGAGAGTTTGGACCCGATCCACGGCCGAGTCTGCAATGGTCTCGGAGGTCGCGGCCTTTAGCTCCACCCCTCCGACTTGGGCTCAATTTCCTAGATGTCTCGGTCATGCTTTTGTAGCGCAGCCGAGAGTGAGTCCCATCGGCTCCGGGACTCTTCGATGAAGGCGTCAACCTTCGCATCGAGTTTAGAGATTATTTCCACGAGGCTCGTCACTGTAGGTAAGTCCCCCAGGACGGCTGCGGACACCTCTGCTGCAGCTGGAGAGGGTGGGGGAGGGATTCCTGCCTGCTGAGAACTGAGGGCTCCCTTCCCTTTAGTCATTTTTACTGGAGATTAAATTGTTTAAATTCAGTACTATGCAACTAATTACATTAAGTAAAATGATTTGGTGAGTGTGGTGGAGGCGGGTGACCCACTTTGCCCAAGTCTTGGGAGGAGCACTATAGACTCAGACTTGCTGGGTCGCCACCATCTTGGATCCCCAGGTACTTTATTGTTAATGTTTTTGTAATATAAGATTGGTATATTACCTTTTGTATTTTTATAATTTTGTAAAAAATAAAAACCTTTTTCAATAAAAAAAAGTGGTTAAAAAGGAGTTTGCACGCTTGCCTTCACTGCTGGGCCCTTTGAGTATAGGAGTTGGGACGTTATGTTGAGGCTGTAGAGGACATTGGTGAGGCCTCTTCTGGAATAATGTGTCCAGTTGTGGTCACCCAGTTATAGAAAGGATATTATCAAGCTGAAGAGGGTTCAAAAGAGATCTACCAGAATAGAGCAGGGTATGGAAGATTTGAATTATAAAGAAAGGCTGGATAGTCTGGGACCTTTTTCACTGGAGCATAAGAGGTTGAGAACTGTCTTGATAAAAGTTTGTAAAACAATGAAAGGTTTAGATAGAGTTGATGGTAGTTGTCTTTTTCCTAAGATGTGGAATTTCAAGACCAGAGGCTACAATTTTAAGGTGAGAGGAAAGAGATTTTAAAAAGACATAAGAGGCAATTTTTTTGCACACAGGGTGGTTTGCATGTGGAATGAACATTCTGAAGAAGTTGTGGATGCAGTTTTATTACATTTCAAAGGTATTTGGATAGATACATGAAATAAAAGAGACATAAAAGAGACCTAAGGGGCAACTTTTTCACACAGAGGGTGGTACGTGTATGGAATGAGCTGCCAGAGGATGTGGTGGAGGCTGGTACAATTGCAACATTTAAGAGGCATTTGGATGGGTATATGAATAGGAAGGGTTTGGAGGGATATGGGCCAGGTGCTGGCAGGTGGGACTAAATTGGGTTGGAATATCTGGTCAGCATGGACGGGTTTGATCGAAGGGTCTGTTTCCATGCTGTACATCTCTCCGACTCTAATAGAAAAGGTTTGGTGGGATATGGGCCAGGAGCAGGTAGGTGGGACTAGTTTAGTTTGGGATTATATTTGGCATGGACTGGTTGGATCGAAGGTTCTGTTCCATGCTGTATGGCTGTATGTGCTGTGAAAAAGTTGCAAAGCAGCTTCAGAGGAATTTAGATAGACAGAGTGAAAGAGAAAAAAAACATGGAAGATGGAATAATAATGTGGAAAATATGAGATTAATTTTGAAAGGACGAACAGATATGCAGGATGTTACTGAAATGGTAAGATATTGGAACATAAGATGTAGAAAGGGACCTTGGTGTACCTGTCAATAAGTCGCCAAATGCTACCAAGTAGGTGCAGTAGGCAATTACAAAGATTAATGCCGTATTAGCCTTTATCACAAGGGGATTTGAGTACAGAAGGAATGAAGTATTTCTTCAATAGTACAGAACCTTGGGTAGACCACACTTGGACCATATTATGTGCAGTTCTGGACCCTTTTCCTTAAGAAGGATTTTAGTGCCATTGAGCAGATGCAACAAATGTTCACCAGACTTGTTCCTTGAGAGGCTGCACTTACCTATGAAGGGAGATTGGAGAAAAAGGACCTGTATTATCAAATGTGAGAAGTGGCCACATTGAAACATACAAAATGTATAAGGTTTGATAAGGTAGATGCTGTAAGCTGTTTTGCTTGGTGAGTATAGATCCAGGGGGGACAATTTCAAAATGAAGGGAATCACTTAAGATAGAATTAAGGAAAAACTTCTATTTTACTCAGAGGCTTGTAAATCTTTGGAATTCTCTGATAGCTCAGTCATTGAGTATGTTTGAAAATTGACAGATTTTTAAATGCTAATTAGAACACCTTTTTAATCACCCTGTATTTTTTCTATTGAAAAAGGTTTTCAATTTTTACAAAATCATAAAAATAAAAAAAGGTGGTAATTACAAAAACATTAACAATAAACTACCTACTATTCTACTAAACAAACCAAAACTATCTCAAAGGTACGGAAAAATCTTTCCACATTATAATTCAATAAATAATTGAACTTATCAAATTAGTTTAAATTAGCTTAACTTATACTAAACTAACCTAACTTAGCCTAGATTAAGTCAAACTAGATAAAATCAACTTACGTTAGCTTAACTGAAACCAAATTATATTAGACATGGGAATAATATGAGAAAGGGCATTGATCGATCATAATCAAACAGAACAGTACAACGGGCTCAATGGGCTGCCTGGCCTATTCCTGTTTCTAATAATTGCTCCACCATTGGTAGGTGCCTCATCAGTTGCACATGTCTCAAGCTCTGGAACACTGGCTGAAATCTTCCATTGTTGGTCGAAATCCTTATTTCTAACCCAGACCAGTCTAAAGAATGCACAGTTACTTACCTGTGATTTTTACAGATGCAGAAAATCCTTGTTGAAGCATGCCCCCTTTTCATGGCACGAGCTGACACATTCTAGTACCTAGAGAGTTACGTACCATGGAGCCTGTTTGGGAAGCTATGAAGAGAAGAATGGTAAGTGGATGAGAAGATAGGATGACATGATTGTGTCAGCATGACGGTTGTGTCAAATTGGATGGGTTCGGTCAGGAGCAAAGGAGTAATTGGCTTGAAGGCGGAGAGATGGAGTTAGTTGAGAGGTTATCGGGGGGGGAGATAAAATTGAGTTTTCAGAGGGTGCAGGGAGTCAATGAGGTGTCTGTTTAGTTGAAGTTACTCAGGAGTTAGATATGTTTTTCCTCTAACACTTCCTGCCTAACTATCCAGGTGAGTCCAATCTGCTTAAAGTCACTGGCCCAGATTTACTGATTAGGGTCAGGAATCCTATATGTGATCTTGATCAGTCAAAAACATATTTACATTTTGATCAGATCTGGCCTCAAATTTCCCAGACAGTAAAATATATAAAATATAAAATAGCAAAGGCCAATCCAGGATTGATTGCAGTCAGTAGCTGTGTAGATCAGCATGGAAAATGTGCTCCCTTTTTCAACAACAAGAGCTATAATCTGCACTTTAAATGTCCTGCACCTTTGAGAGCTACTGTAAAAAACTAGGTATGTAGATGTGGGAATGGATTGGCATATGGCTGAGAGAATAGGGTGCCATGTGGATGACAGGGTGGTAGATTAGTGCTTCAGGATAGGATGAGGGGGTCAGGTTGTGCAGGTTTCGGATGAAGGAGAAATACTTTTGAGGGAGTGGTCAGTAGTGAGTTGGAGATTCAGTTTAGTAGTTATCCAGCAACTAGAGCAGGTTTTCTTGAGTAGCTATTAAACTTAAATGAATCTGACTCTAAGGCAATTTTTCAAGATTCAAATAATTGCTCAAGGAAATTCCAATTTCCTGTGCAATTCCAGAGTCAGATGTTTGGGATATCTTTCTGATCCCTACATGCAACTCCAGTCTGCACTGCAGAAATGTCGATCAGGACTTATGGACCATTGACTGGTAAATCAAAGTTGAAGATGTTTCAGAGAGTTCCAGGTGAAAGGTAATTGACCATTAATCAACATAGAACAGTACAGCACAGTACAGCCTTTCGGCCCTCGATGTTGTGCCAGACTTTCATTCTACTCTAAGATCAGACTAACCTACATACCCTTCATTGTACTATCTTCCAAGACTCTCTTAAATGTCCCTAATGTATCTGACTCTACTACCACTGCTAGCATTTCATGCACCCACCACTCTCTAAGTAAAAAACGTGCCTCTGACATTTCCCCTAAACTTCCTCCAACTACCTTAAAATTATGCCCCCTTGTGACAGACATTCACTCTACCTGTGCCTCTCAATATCTTATACACCTCTATCAAGTCACCTCCCATCCTTCACTTCAATGAGAAAAGCCCTAGCTCCCTCAATCTTTCTTCATAAGACATGTTCTCCAGTCCAGGCAGCATCTTGGTAGATCTCCGCTGCACCCTTCCAAATCTTTCCCATGATGAGGTGACCAGAACTGAACATAATATTCTAGGGCTCTATAGAGCTGCAGCATGACCTCACGGCTTTTAAACTCAATCCCCTGCGAATGAAAGCCAACCCACCATATGTTTTCTTAACAACCCTATCAACTTGGGTGGCAACTTTGAATGATCTATGGACATGGACCCCAAGATCCCACTGTTCCTCCACGCTGCCAAGAATCCTGCCTTTAACCCTGTATTCTGCATTCAAATTCAACCTTCCAAAGTGAATGACTTCACACTTTTCCAGGTTGAACTCCATCTGCCACTTATCAGCCCAGTTCTGCATTCCATTGCAACCTACAACAGACCTCCACACTACCCACAGTTCCACCAACCTTCGTGTGATCGGGAAACTTACTAATGCACCCTTCCACTTCTTCATCCAAGTTATTTATAAAAATCACAAATAACAGAAGTCCCAGAACCAATCCCTGTGGAACGTCACTGGTCACTGAACTCTAGGCTGAATACTTTCCTTCTACTACCATCCTCTGTCTTCTTTGGGCCAGCCAATTCTGTATCCAGACAGCCAGATTTCCCTGTATCCTAAGCCTCCTTACTTTCTGAATGAGCCTACCATAGGGAACCTTATCAAACCTTTCCTGATGAAGGGCTTTTGCCCGAAACGTCGATTTTGCCTGTCCTCGGATGCTGCCTGAATTGCTGTGCTCTTCCAGCACCACTGATCCAGAACCTTATCAAACGCCTTGCTGAAATCCATGTACATCACATCCACTGCTCTACCTTCATCAATGTGTTTTGTCACATCCTCAAAGATTTCAGTAAAACTTGGGAGGCGTGACTTGCCCCTCACAAAGCCACACTGACTATCTCTAATCAAGCTATGGTTTTCCAAGTAATCATAAATCCTATCTCTCAGAATCATTTCCAATACTTTGCCCACCGCTGATGTAAGACTGACTAGTCTGTAATTCCCAGGATTATCCCTATTTCCTTTCTTGAACAAGGGAATAACTTTTGCTACCCTCCAATCATCTGGCACTACTCCAATGGACAGTGAGGATGCAAAGATCATAGCTAAAGGTTCAGCAATCTCTTCCCTTACTTCCTGTTATAACCTAGTGTATATCCCTCTGGCCCAGGGGATTTATCTATCGTTATGTTTTTTAAGAATTTACAGCACATCCTCCTTCCTAACATCAACCTGTTCTAGCTATCAGTATGTTTCACGCTGTCCTTAGAAATGTCAAGGTCCCCCTCAGTAGTAAATACTGAAGCAAAGTATTCATTTAGGACCTGTGGTTAGCATTGCTGCCTCACAGCGCCAGAGACCCAGATTCAATTCCCGCCTCAGGCGACTGACTGTGTGGAGTTTGCACATTCTCCCCGCGTCGCGTGGGTTTCCTCCGGGTGCTCCGGTTTCCTCCCACAGTCCAAAAATGTGCAGGTTAGGTGAATTGGCCATGCTAAATTGCCCGTAGTGTTAGGTGAAGGGATAAATGTGGGGAATGGGTCTGGGTGGGTTGCGGACTTGTTGGGTTGAAGGGCGTGTTTCCACACTGTATCAAATCTAAATCTAAACCTTCCCTACTTTCTCTGACTCCAGGCGCAAGTTCCCTCCACTATCCCTAATCAGTCCTACCCTCATTCTGGTCATCCTCTTGTTCCTCACATAAATGTAAAATGCCTTAGCATTTTCCTTAATCCTACCCGCTAAAGCTTTTTCACACCCCCTTCTAGTTCTCCTAAATCCATTGTTCAGTTCCTTCCTGGCTACTTTATAACCCTCTAAAGCCTTGCCTCCTCAACCTTAAGTTACCTTTTTCCTCTTGACTAGATGTTCCACATCTGTTGTCACCCACGGTTCTTTCAATCTACCATCCCTTCCTTGCCTCAGTGGGACAAACCTGTCCAGCACTGTCAGCAAGTTCTTCCTAAACAACCTCCACATTTCTGTCATGCTTTCCCCTGAGAACATCTTTTCCCAATTTAGGAACCCAAGTTCCTGCTTAATAGCATTGTAACTCCCCCCTCCTTCAATTAAATACTTTCCCATACCTTCTGCTCCTATCTCTCTCCATGAGTATAGTAAAGGTCAGTAAAGAGTTGTGATCACTAGCACTGAAAATGCTCTCCCACCAAAACCTGGCATGGTTCGTTGCCGAGTACAAATCCAATATGGCCTCCCCTCTAGTCGCCCTCTCTACATAATGCATCAGGAACCCTTCCTGGACACACCTGGCGAAAACTGCGCCAACCAAAATATTTGAATTAAGCAGGATCCAATTAATATTAGGGAAGTTAAAGTCACCTATGACAATAACCTTTCCAAAATCTGCGTTCCAATCTGCTCCTCTGTGTCTCTGTTGCTATTAAGGGACCTGTAGAAAATTCCCAATAAAGTGGCTGCTCCTTTCCTGTTTCTGATTTCCACCCATACTGACTCTGTAGACAAACCCTCCTCAACGATCTCCCTTTCTGCAGCTGTGATACTATCCATGATTAGCAATGCCACTCCTCCACCTCTTTTACCTACTCCCCAACACCATTCCTTTTGAAACATCTAAACCCTGGAACATCCAACAACCATTGATATCCAAGTCTCTGTAATGGCCACAACATCATAGTACCAAGTATTGATCCATGTCCTGACTTCATTACCCTTATTCCTGATACTTGTTGCATTAAAATAGACACACTTCAATCCATCACACTGACTGCGCCTTTGCCCTATCGAGGGCCCATCCCTCCTCACAGACTCTGCATGTTGTATCTGGCTGCTCACTATCTACTCCATCATCTGATTCGCAGCCCAGGTTCCCAATCCTTGCCAGTCTAGTTTAAACCCTCCTGAAGAGCTCTAGCAAACCTCCCAACCAGGATATTAGTGCCCCTCCAGTTCAGGTGCAACCCGTCCTTCTCATACAGGTCCCATCTTCCCTAGAAGGTATCCCGATGATCCATGTATCTGAAGCGCTCTGTCCTAATGGTTTAATCGTTCTGGGCAGTTCCTATGGTTTAAGCTTTCTAGGCAGTTCTTATGCTCATTGTGTCAGGTCTCCAACTGAACCAATTCGGAACCAGTTTTCTAGTGAAAAGGAAATAGAGTGGTCAGTCGGACTTTAAACGTCTGAGTCGAAGGAAGCGAAAGTCAAAGCGACAGTGAGTGTGGAGTTAAATAGAAAGATAAGTAGTAGGACAGCATGTGTGCAGGTGGGTTTAAGCTCGAGGCAGACTAGGAATGCAGCAAAAGGGAAGGATAACTTAGGACATCTTATGATTTCCAATATTTCTAATAATGATAAAAAAGTTAGCATTGAGGCACTTTACCTGAATGCTCATAGTATTCGTAATAAAGTAGATGAATTAACGGCACAAATCATTGTGAATGATTATGATGTGGTAGGCATCACAGAGATGTAGTTGCAGGGGGTTCAGGACTGGCAGTTAAACATCCAAGGATTTGCAACTTATCGAAAAGACGGGGAGGTGGGCAGAGGGTGCAGGGTTGCCTTGTTAGTTAAGAATAAAATTAAATCTGTGGCACTGAATGACATAGGTTCAGAAGATGTGGAGTCTCGTGGGTGGAAATGAGGAACCACAAAGGCAAAAAAACCATAATGGGAGTTATGTTCAGATCTCCTAACAATGGTCAGGATCAGGGGCGCAAGATGTACCGGGAAATAAATAGGGCATGTCAGAAAGGCAAGGTCACGGTGATCATGGGGGACTTTAACATGCAGGTGGACTGGGTGAATAATGTTGCAGGTGGATCCAAACAAAGGGAATTCATGGAATGCTTACAGGATTGCTTTTTGGAACAGCTTGTGATGGAGCCCACAAGGGAGCAGGGTATTCTGGACTTAATGAGCCAGAATTTATAAAAGATTTTAAAGTAAGGGAACACTTAGGAAGCAGCGATCATAATATAAAGAGTTCAGTCTGCAGTTTGAGAGAGAGAAGGCAAAATTGGATGTAAGGGTGTTCCACATAAATAAAGGCAATTACAGGGGCATGGGAGAGGAACTGATGAAAATAGACTGGAAGCAGAGCCTAGTGGGGAAGACAGTAGAGCAACAGTGGCAGGCATTTCTGGTGTAATTGAGGACACAATACAGAGGTTCATCTCAAAGAGAAAAAAAAAGAGTATCTGTGAAGTGGAGAGGGGTGGGGAAGGGTAGGATTGAACAGCCACGGCTCACAAAGGAAGTCAGGAAATGTATCAAAGAAAAAGAGAGAGTCTATAAAGTGGCCAAGAGCACTGGGAAATCAGAAGATAAAAGCAAACAGAGGATAACAAAGAGAGAAATAAGGAAGGAGAGGACCAAATATGAAGATAGGCTAGCCAGTAATATTAGAAATGATAGTAAATGTTTCTTTCAATACATTAGAAACAAACGAGAGGCTAAAGTAGACATTGGGCCACTCCAAATTGATGCAGGAAGGCTAGTGATGGGAGATAAGGAAATAGCCAAAGAACTTAACAGATACTTTGCATCTTCAAGGTGGAAGGCATGAGTTATATCCCAACAATTAAGGAGAGTCGGGGGCAGAGTAGAGTATGGTCGCCATTTAAAAGAGAAAATGCTAGAAAGCTAAAAGGTGGGCGGCACGGTGGCACAGTGGTTAGCACTGCTGCCTCACAGCGCCAGAGACCCGGGTTCAATTCCCGACTCAGGCGACTGACTGTGTGGAGTTTGCACATTCTCCCTGTGTCTGCGTTGGTTTCCTACGGGTGCTCCGGTTTCCTCCCACAGTCCAAAGATGTGCAGGTCAGGTGAATTGGCCATGCTAAATTGCCCGTAGTGTTAGGTAAAGGGGTAAATGTAGGGGAATGGGTGGGTTACGCTTCGGCGGGTCGGTGTGGACTTGTTGGGCCGAAGGGCCTGTTTCCACACTGTAAGTAGTCTAATCTAGGTCTAAAAGGAGATAAATCTCCTGGCCCCGAGTAAGTAGTCTAATCTAGGTCTAAAAGGAGATAAATCTCCTGGCCCCGATGGGCTACATCCCAGAATTCTGAGGGAGGTGGCTGAGGAAATAGCAGAGGCATTGGTTGTGATCTTTCAAAAATCACTGCAGTCAGGGAAAGTCCCAGATGATTGAAAAATTGCTGTTGTAACCCCCTTGTTCAAGAAAGGATCAAGACAAAAGATGGAAAATTATAGGCCAATTAGCCTAGGTTGTTGGTAAAATTCTAAAATCCATCATTAAGATTGAGATTTCCAAACTCTTGGAAGTGCAGGGTTGGATTAGAACAAGTCAGCATGGGTTTACTAAGGGGAGCTCGCACCTGGCAAACTTTTTCAAATTCTTTGAAGAGGTAACAAGTAGGTTAGACCAGGGAAACTGAGTGGATGTTATCTATCAAAAGGCCTTTGATAAGGTGCTCATGGGAGGCTGCTGAGTAAGGTGAGGGTCCATGGTGTTCGAGGTGAGCTACTGGCATGGATTGAGGATTGACTGTCTGACAGAAGGCAGAGAGTTGGGATAAAAGGTTCTTTTTCAGAATGGCAGCTGGTGACAAGTGGTGTCCTGTAGGGTTCAGTGTTGAGGCCGCAGCTGTTCACTTTCTACAATATATTAATGATCTGGATGAAGAGACTGGGGGCATTCTGGCGAAGTTTGCCAATGATACGAAGTTAGGTGGACAGGCAGTAGTACTGAGGAGGTAGAGAGGCTTTAGAAAGATTTAGACAGTTTAGGAGAGCGGCTGAGGAAATGGCTGATGAAATTCAATGTGATCAAATGCGAGGTCTTGCACTTTAGAAAAAAGAATACAGGCGTGGACTATTTTCTAAATGGTGTGAAAATTCATAAAGCCAAAGTACAAACAGATCTGGGAGTGCCAGTTAAGGATTCTGTGAAGATTAACTAGCAAATTGAGTCCATGATTAATAAAGCAAATACAATGTTGTCATTTATTGGATTAGATTAGATTAGATTCCCTACAGTGTGGAAACAGGCCTTTCAGCTCAACAAGTCCACACCAACCCTCTGAAGAGCAACCCACCCCCCTCTGACTAATGCATCTAATACTATGGGCAATTTAGCATGGCCAATTCACTTGGCTTGCACATCTTTGGACTGTGGGAGTAAACCGGAGCACCCGGAGGAAACCCACGCAGACAAGGGGAGAATGTGCAAACTCCACACAGTCAGTCGCCTGAGGATGGAATTGAACCTGTGAGGCAGCAGTGCTAACCACTGAGCCACCGTGCTGCTCCATCTCAAGAGGGTTGGAATATAAAAGCAGTGATGTGCTTCTGAGACTTTATACAGCTCTAGTTAGGTCCCATTTAGAATACTGTGTCCAATTTTGGGCCCCACACCTCAGGAAGGACATGCTGGCACTGGAGTGTGTCCAGCAGAGATTCACATGGATGATCTCTGGAATGGCAGGCCTAACATACAATGAACAGCTGAGGATTCCTTGGATTGTATTCATTAGAGTTTAGAAGGTTGAGAGCAGATCTAATAAAAACTTACAAGATAATGCATGACTTAGAAAGGGTGGACGCTGGGAAATTACTTCCATCAGGCGGAGATACTAGGACTCATGGGCACAGCCTTAGAATTAGAGGGGATCAATTTAGGACAGAAATGAGGAGACATTTCTTCAACCAGAGAATGTGGAATTCATTGCCACAAGCACAGTGGAAACCGGGACATTAACTGTTGATAACTTCTTGATCTCTTAAGGAATTAAGGGCTATGGGGAGAGTGCGGGTAAGTGGAGTTGAAATGCCCATCAGCCATGATTAAATGGCGGCATGGACTCGATGGGCCAAATGGCCTTACTTGCACTCCTATGTCTTATGGTCTAAGGAACTCTGCAGGGTCCCATTGCATATCATTAAGGGATGCGTCAGACCATCCAGAGATTGGACAATCTGGGCCAGACCATTGTAGTTCATTCTTTAACGTTAGCCTGACCCCCTTCAATTTCACTACCTTTCCAGTTTGGACATTCTTCATTGAACTTAATAACTGATATAAATTAAAAATTGTAAACAGACTAGATAGACTGGGGTTGTTTTCCTTAGAGTGGAGAAGGCTGAAGACCTGATTGAGGTGTACAAAGTTCTGTGGGACATAGGCAGGGAAGATAGAGAGAAATCTTGCCCTTACAGAGGTCAATAACCAGTAGCACAGTTTTAAGGTTAGGAGCAGGGGCTTTGGAGGGAATTTGAGGGAAAAAAAATCATGTCGAGGGTGATGGGTGCCTGAAACCCACTACCTAAAAGCAGCGCTCCGAAAGCTAGTGCTTCCAAATAAATCTTTGGACTATAACTGGATGTTGTGTGATTTTTACCTTTGTACACCCCAGTCCAACACTGGCACCTACAAATCATGACCTAAAAGGCTTGTAGAGATGGAACACTCAAACATACAGGAACTATTTAGATGAGCACTTGAAACTCCATAGTATACAAACCTAAAAGCTAAGTCTTAGAAAATAGGAACAGAAAATGGGTTGTTTGATGACTGGCAAAGACAAGATAGGCCAAAGGGTGTCTTTCCATACTGTTAAAACTCTATGATTCTCTGGTAAATAGCATTTTCTGACATTCTTATGGAAAATAAAGAACATGAAAGCATGGGAAGTTTTAAAGCATGAAGACCACTGGAATCTGTGTTCTGTGGAAGGCAGGATGGGATAACTATAGTGGAACATTCTTACACCAATTAGCAGAGTAAGGCTGAAAGGTCACTATGGCGAGATGAGATAACACAAGTACTAAAGTAAATTTCTCTGTTAAATGTTATTATGACAGGATTGGGACCGTAAATATTTGGGACATGACATTAAAATATCTAATTAATAGTAGAGTCAGCTTGAGACAGGAGACTATTGTACTAGATGGAATAGCTAAATATCTATCATGATAGGTTAGTCTACAATGAAAGATCACTGTAGCAGAAGTGATAATAAATATCTAATCATGACATGAGGAAAATATCAAGTAGGGTCTGGAATGAAAGACCATTATAGCAGAGTTAGCAATAAATATCTAACCATGACATTAGAATAACATTAAGTAGAATTACAGCTAAAGAGATAATGGGAACTACCATCACTGGTCCATTGTTTAGCCACAGTGAGGTACTTTGATTAATATAGTTGGACATGCTGATAAGCTAACAGAAACATGATAAAAAAAATATAAAAATCCACAGACTCTGAAGTTCATGGGCATTCGAGAATCTGCTTTCTCAGTGTCACGGTTTTTTGTTTGCAAATAAAAGACCTACTTCTTGAAGAACTCTCTGCATCTCCTGGTGATTCTCTATATTTTTTCCACAACATCAGGTGCCTCACTATGGTATTGCCTCTTACTGCTACCAATCATTTTCTACTTTCTTAATTCTTATGTTCTGCCTCGTAGCCTTGAATTCAATCAGTAACTGTTGTGCGCAACATGAATAAATAGAGAGAATGCAGGTGAAACTCAGCAGGAGAGAATTTAATTGAATTGAATTTATTGTCACGTATACCGAGGCACAGTGAAAAGCTTTGTATTGTGAGCATTACAGGCAGATCACAGAGTTAAGTAGCATAGATAGGTAAATAATAGGTAAACAGCGGCAAAAACGAAAACACAGGTACAGGCAAATGTTAAGAGTTTGTGAGTCCATTCAGTATTCTAATAACAGAAGAGTAGAAACTGTTTTGAAACCGGCTGGTGCATATGTTCAGGCTTCTGTACCTTCTCCCCAGTGATAGAGGTTGTAGAAAATCATTGCCAGGGTGGGATGGATCTTTGAGAATGCTGGCGGCCTTTCCTTGACAGCGGGTAGGTGGATTCTATAGATGGGAGGTTGGCCTTTGTTATTGTCCGGGCTGAGTTCACCACTCTCTGTAACTGTCTCCGGTCTTGAATGGTACAGTTGCCATACCAGGCAATGATACATCAGCACACAATGCACCTATGAAAGTTGGCAAAGGTATTCACCATCATGCCAAATTTCCTCAGCTGCCTAAGGAAGACGAGACATTGTTGGGCCTTTGTAACCAATGCATCCACATGAAAAGTCCAAGAAAGCTTGTTGTTGATGACCACTCCCAGGAGCTTGGCACTTTCCACTCATTCCACCTCTGTGCTGTTAATGTGTAGATGGGCATGAGTAACATCCCTCCAAAAGTCAATAATGAGTTCCTTGGTTTTGCCGGTATTTAGAGCTAGGTTATTCTTGGTGCACCATTTTTCCAGTTATTCCACCTCCTGTCTGCAGTCTGTTTCGTCGCCATCTGAGATTCGAACGACTATGGTGGTGTCATCAGCGAACTTGTAAATGGCATTAGTCTGATTTTTGGTGACACAATCATGGGTATCTGGTGAGCACAGTAGGGGGCTGAGTACACATCCTGGAGGTCTCCAGTGTTGAATGTTACTGAGGATAAAATATTGTCCCCAATCTTCCTTGATTGTGGCCTATGGGTCAGGAAACTGAGGATCCAGTTGCAGAGAGTGGGGCTTAGTCCGAGATCACTAAGTTCAGTAATCAGTCTCGAGGGGCTAATAGTGTTGAAGGCTGAACTGCAGTCAATGAGTAGGATTCTTACATAGTTGTTCTTGGTGTCAAGATGTTCTAGGGAGGAGTGAAGGGCAAGTGTTATGGCAACTGCCATGAATCTGTTGATCCAATAGGCAAATTGAAGTGGGTCGAGAGTAGTGGGGAGGCTAGAGTTGATTAATGCCCTGATCAGTCTTTCAAAGCACTTCATGACCACCGAATGTAGGGCCACTGGGCTGTAGTCATTGAGACATGCTGCATGAGCCTTCTTAGGCACAGGGATGATGTTGGCCCTCTTGAAACAGGCAGGGACAGTAGCCTGCTGCAGGGAGAGGTTGAAGATGTCCGAGAAGACCTCTGCCAGTTGATCTGCGCATGCTCTGAATGCACGACTTGGTACTCCATCTGGTCCCATCGCTTTCCTTGGATTCACACAAAGAAAAACTGATCTGACCTCTGATGCAAAGACTATTGGGATAGGTTCATCAGGACTTGACAGAATAGGTGTTATCTCTCCGCCAAACTTCTGCTCAAAGCCAGCATAGAAGGCATTGAGACGATCTGGGAGGGAGGGTCATTTTCTGCTATCTTGCACTGTCTCTCTTTAGAACCTGCGATGTCATTCAGTCCTTGCCATAGTCGCCGAGTGTCTGTCTGGGTCTCTAGTTTGGATCGGTATTGGTCCTTGGCTGTCTTAATGGCTCTGCGAAGGTCATACTTGGATTCCTTATATTTGAGTGGGTCTCCTGATCTGAAGGCCTCATGCCTGTTTTTTAGCAGGTGCTATATGTCCTGATTCATCCAGAGTTTCCTGTTGGGGAACACTCAGATTGACTTCCTCGGTGTGCAGTCCTCCACACACTTGCTGATAAAGTCTGTGACAGTGGTGGCGTATTCATCCAAGGTACCTGCGGACTGTTTGAACATGGCCCAATCAGCCGATTCCAGACAGCACCGGAGTTGATCATCTTCCTCCTCCGACCAGCACTGGACCTGTATCCGCGAGGGGGGGGGTCTCCTGTTTGAGCTTTTGCCTGTAAGCCTGCAGAAGAAACACGGCATTGTGGTTGGAGTTCCTGAAATGAGGCGGGGTATGCAGCGGTAGGCATCTTTCACAGTGATGTGGCAGTAGTCTAAAATGTTTGGGCACAGTTAGCTTTTGGAGTCTGATGAGTTTAGAAGTGAGAGGCTGAAAAGTTGTGTGTTTCCATCTTGTTGACTGGGAGGGAGAGGGTTGGCGTGAGTGAAACACACCTGTGAGGGTACTCAGAACAAAAGACAGAGGGAGGTAAAAGCGATAGATATGTATAACAGGTGTAAATGACAAGGGACAATGGGTCCAAGTGAAGCCAGCGACGTTGGGGTGGGATAAGGAGATGTACAATCAGAATGGAGGATAGAGGTCATGCTCACTTTGCTTTTCTTGTACAAGTTCCTTTTCCTGAAATCTGTCCGCTTTGTCAACGCCTTCTTTTGTCGTCATATGCTAAAGTGTATGTATATATATATATATATATATACACACACACATAAAGGCAAGCCACCTCTGAGCTTATTGTTACCTGTTTGACCTTTCAGTGGGGAGTCTGGACTGGTGATCGAGTCCTGTGTTTAGGGGCTGAGGTGCTAAACTTTCAGCCAATCGGAAATGGGAGCAAAATCGAAAGTTCGCTTTGTCTATCGGGAGACCGGAAAAAGCTGAGCGGGAAAAAGGTTGCCTTGAGGAGACGGACTTTCCCGTACAGTGTGCTGACAAAGAAGGATGGAGGCAGCAGGTAAACGTAACTGGCGTAGAAACGGTATTCGGTCTCGGATTTCTCCCAACGGGGCTCGGTTGCCACTACCACTGAGCGATCTGTTCACGGTGAGCTGACGGAGGGAGAACATTCGTGGGCAACTCATTGAGTAACATGGCTGTTATTGCGCTGGAAATCTGCTAGGTTTCCTGGCCAGCACGGCAGTCCAGGTAGATTTGTGCACAGGCTTCCCCTGAGCATTTGCACTGCCGTGTATTTTTTTTTAACAAAAAGCATCAAAACCCGGAGGTGTCTGTATGTAACCTAAGTGACTGCTTTTACTGTTCAGGCTAAAGCGCCCCCAGTAAACCCAGCAGAGTCTGAAACGGGAAGTGTCAGTTAGTCCAGTGAATTCAACGTCAATTTATGCCCAGAAAGCGAAATAACGATGAATAAATATTAATAAAGAAAACAGAAAGAAATGCGGATGCTGGAAATCAGAGGGTCACTGGACCCGACACGTTAACTCTGATTTCTCTGCACAGACCTGCTGAGCTTTACCAGCAACTTCTGTTTTGGTTTGTACATAAATTACAGAGAGATAAACGATCTTTTAAACCTTCACAAGTAATGAAAATATGAAAGAATGAGCCTTGTAGACATGACCCTTACTGTAACAGCGCATGACCAAGGAGGTTGGAGTGGAGTGTGTCGGGTAACTCTCATCAATGTCCTTTATAACCTGAACATGACTTTCCAATATTCCTGATGAAGGGCTTTTGCCCGAAACGTCGATTTTGCCTGTCCTCGGATACTGCCTGAATTGCTGTGCTCTTCCAGCACCACTGATCCAGAATCTGGTTTCCAGCATCTGCAGTCATTGTTTTTACCTCCTTTCCAATATCCCTTACGACAGGCTGATACGAAAGGAGAAGTTTGAAAGTGTGGGCGGCAAGGTGGCACACTGGTTAGCCAGTGGGGATCCAGGTTTGATTCCAGCCTCACACAAACTCCTGTGTGGAGTTTGCACCATCTATCTCCCCATGTTTCCTCCCACAATCCAAATATATGCACATTATGTGGATTGGCCATGATAAGTTGCCCATAATATGCAGGTGAATTAGCCATGGGGAAAGCAAGGTTACAGGCAAAAGGGACAGAAGAGTGGGTCCGGGTAGGATACTCTTGGGAGGTTTGGTGTGGTCTTGATGGGCCGAATGACCTGCTTTCACACTAGGGATTCTATGAAAGTTAAATGGGATTTGCGGTGAGCTGGTAACATGGATACAGAACTGGCTCAGTCATAGAGGACAGAGAATAGCGGTCAAAGGGTGTTTTTCTGACTGGAGATCTGTGACCAGTGGTGTTCGGCAGGGATCAGTGCTGGGACCTCCTTGTAATTATATATAAATGATTTGGAGAATAATGACACAAGGATTGGGGGAACTGTGGATAGTGAGGATGATTGCCAGTGGATACAACAGTACATAGATAGGCTGGAGACTTGGATGGAGAAATGGCAGTTAACCTGGAGTTGAATCTCGATAAATGCAAGATGATGCATTTTGGAAGATCTAATGGAGGATAGCTGTATACATTAAATGGCAGAATCCTTAGCAGCATCAACATACTAAGGGATCTAGGAATGCAGGTCCGCACTTCCCTGAAGGTGGCAACACAACTTAAATAAGGTGGTCAAGAAGGCATATTGGCATGCCTAGGGCATGGATTATAAAAAGTTGGGGGCAAGTCATGTTGCAGCTGTATAGAACTTTAGTTGGACCGCATTTGGAATATTGTGTATGGTTCTGGTCACGAAACTACCAGAAGCATGTGAAGAATTTGGAGAGATTATGGAAATGATCTACCAGGATGTTGCCTGGTTTAATGCTTATTGGCTGTGAGGAGAGATTTGACAAACTTTGTTTTAACTTGAACGTCAAAGGATGAGAGGCAACTTAATAGAAATTTACAAAATTATGAGAGGCATGAATAGGTGGAGTCTTATTCTCAGGGTAGAAATTTCACTTACTAAGGGACTTAGGTGTAAGGTAAAAGGGGGTACATTTAAAGGAGATGTGCGAGGAAAGTACTTTACATAGAGATAGGTAAGCCTGATGTAGGCTGGGAAGCCCGGAGCAGGATTCGGGCGGTAACGTGCGGTAGGTGAAGGAAAGTTTGGACTCTTTTTAAGTTATATTTCCTTTATTTCATTCTAAGCTAATGTGAATGGTACTTATATACAGTGACAGTACACATTTTTCATTGTACTTTATATTGAATACACATGACAATAAATTTCTCTAACGTGGAATGTGCTTCCAGAGGAGGTGGTGGACGTGGATACAATAGCAGCATTTAAGAGGCATCTTGACAGATACATGAATAGGCAGGGAATAGAGGAACACTAACTGCATAGAGGCAAGAGATTGTTAGTTTAGGAAGGTATCTTGTATTAACACAGTCTGTTCCTTTGCTGTACTGTTCTTGTTCTTTGTACCTTAATGATCTAGGCATGAAGATAGGTAGTATTAGCAGTAGTTTCACAGATCACATGATAATTAGTTTAGTAAGTATAAAGGCAGAAGGCGTTAGACTATAGGACAACATAGATAGGCAAATTGAATTTAATCCTGATAAATATGCATTTTAAAGGAACTAACAAGGCAAAAGAGTACACATTGAATGGTGGTACCCTAAGAAGTACAGAGATCAGGTTGATTTTGGGGTGCATGTCCATTGATCCATGAATGCAACAAGTTAGGTAGATAAAATGGTAAAGAAGGTGTCAGGGATACTTTCCTTTATTGGTCAAGACATTGAAGAAAAGTAAAGGAGCTTATAATGGAACCATTGATAACATTAGTTAAACCAGAGCTTTGTGCAGTTCTGGTTAACACTCTGTAGGAAGAACATGACTGCACAAGAGGGTGCAGAGGAAATTCATCACCATATTGTCCAAGCTGAAGCAGTTCAGTTGTAGAGGGAGACGAGAAAGACTGAGCTTCTTTCCCTTAGAGCAGGCAGCCTAAGGGGGGATCTGATTAAGGTGTACACTATGGTGAAGGTTATCGATAGTGTAAAGAGGAAGTAATGTTTCCCTTTAACAGAGGGGTCAGTAACTATGAATCACAGTTTTCAGGTAAGGAGCAGGAGGTTTAGAGTAAAGTTGAGGAACAAATTTTTCACCCAAAGTCTGGAACTCACTGTTGAAAAGAGTTGTAAAGGTGAGCACCCTCAAGGCATTTAAGAAGCATTTATCTGAACACTTGAAATGCCACAGCATAAGAGGTAAGGAAAAGAGGGTTAGAATAGTTGGATGTTTGATCACTGGTGTGGACATGATGGGAAAAGGGCTTTTTTCCATGCTATAAAACCTTTATGACTCATGCAAAGCATAGCAGTGTCGCAGGCTGTGCATGCTCCGTGCAAGATTACTTTTACAGCTGAAGGACACATCTATGTAGAGGGAACAAACCAGATATGGAGTGGAATTGCATAAGAAATGAAGACAGCAAAACCAAGTCTGGCTGTATAAAGGGGTAGTTCCATCCACAGAAGACCAGAGATCACTGGGAGTATCCTTGTGTCAGACTGCTGAGAGATCAGTGGAAGAGGCTTTATACCAGTAAGAGTTGCTAGTAGCAGACTCTGGGCAGTTACACTCAGGAGAAGCCTAATAAACCATTTGGTGCGGTTAAGGTCCAGAACAAACTGTCTGGTGTAGAGAAGATAGCGAGGATGCTGGCTTGTATGAGAAAGGTAACCATTTTAAGAGATTGTGTTTCACTAAGAGTGGCTAAAGAGCTAGAAATGCAAGAGTTGGTGCTAGAAAGCAGTCTTGCTTCAGGTGAACATAGTCTCAGGAGAAGCGATTGAACCACTGAGAGTTGAGCAGACATTGAGGCTGTTGGAGTTGGAGCAGTCTTGGGAGAACTTCAGAGTCCGTCTGGATCTTCAGAAATACAGAGTTGAAATCCCTTCGTGAGAAGACCAAGTGTTAACAAGATTTTGTGACAGACAATGATCAGTAACATCTGGATGAGTTAGTCATTAATATGTGGGATCTATCATGAACGCAGCTGCCATTCAATGAGCAGTGTGTTATGTGTGGCCACAAGTTTCCCTATAATGTACATTTACTTTGTTATGTCTGAATATTATAGTACAGAATAGATATTGTAGATCATTTATCTTTTGACTTTGTAGAGGAACACTTATTTTCCTTGTGTTTAAAATTGTGGAATCTTTTGGTTTTATTCCCTTAGAATGTCAAAGACTTGGATTCATATCATGAGTACCTTCAAAGCACCTGTCCATAAGGCACAAGTCAGGAGTGTGATGACATATTCTCCACTGCCTGGATGAGTGCGGTGCCAATAAAACTCAAAAGCTTGACACACCCAGGAAAGGACAGCCTGCTTGAATGGCATCCCATCTTTCATCTTCAACATTACTGACACAAATTGGTAGCAGTGTGCATTGTCTACAAGATAGATTGCAGCAACTTGGACAGCATTGACCTCCCACCTAGAAAGCTAAAGTCAGCAGATATATTGGAGTAGTACCGCCTATAAGCTGAACTCCACACTACAAAGAATCCTGATTTTGAAATCTATTGCCATTCTTTCACCGACACTAGTTCAACATCCTCAAGCTCCCTCCCTAACAGCAATGTGGGTGTAACTAATCCCATGAGCTGCAGTGGTTTAAGAAGGCAGCTTGTCACAGCCTTCTCAAGGGCAGTTTAGGATGGGGGATAAAGAAACTAGCAGCACCCATATCCCATGGACAAGTAAAATACAAGTACCTAGGATTTCAAACTTTGTCCATTTTAAACTAGTCCCTTACCAGATTATACTCTGAATCATAACAAGGAGCAAAGTGATGGCACCTGCTGCTGACCTCACATTAAGTTGTCTACAATGATCCAGTAGTCTCTGTGCTCCAGATTCCCCTTTTCTCGGTGTTAAGATGGATCCCGAGTCAGGTCAGGGGAATCTCCAGACATCCAGCAACAATAATGATATCAAGAAGTAAGCTGCCAATCTAATTGCAACATTCCCACAGACAGTAAATCAGGAAATAAAATACGCTGGTTATTCTTCTCTTGTAGAAATTCTACACAGAACAAAGTAAAGTTTAGGATGTGCACATTAGAAGCTGAAATATTATTTTTAAAAGTTTAAAAAGCAGGCTATTTAAGGCTGAGATGAGGAAGAATTTCTTTACTTGGAAGATAGTGAATGTTGGGAATTCTCTACCTCAGAGGGCTGTGGAGGCATTATTTTTGAGCATGTTCAAAGCAGAAATTTCTAGAGAGGGATGATACCAAGTGATATGGAGATAGTTTGGGAAGGTGGTATTGAGACAGGTAGTCAGCCAACATCTCATTATATGGAGAAGCATGATTGGCTGGATGGCCAACTTGTGTTCCTGTGTTCCTTTATTTTATTAATTTAAAAAGTTGATCTTGCACAAAAACATGAAATTAATTTTCTGAGATAAAGTTACTCAGCTGAAGTTCTGACTAGGTATGCAATTAAAATCCCAGTTATGTCTTATTAGCAAGGCATAACTTTCCCAGAGATTTTTGCAATGATATTATAATGTAAAAGCAGGATGTTTAATCAGTTCAGTAATTTCAAAAGATTACAATTTGGAGGGAATTTCCATCCTGTAGAGAAGAAGGAACTACAGACAGCAGCATCTGAATTTCTGGGTCTAAACATATTAGAAATTTCTGTCAACTTCACAGGATACTGCCAGTAAATGCTGACTATTTCGCCATTATTCCAGTTGTGAAATATGTATGCATGTGCAAATGGAGGACTGGCTTGTCTCATGTACTTATTTATTAATAGAAAAAGACAGAGCGTATCTAGAAATGTAGAGCTAAAGCAATCCTGAATGAAGGAGCATAATCAAGACAAGGGATATGTGAGCAGGGCTAAGCTACACTGCATAAGCAGGATCAAAGGTAGTGCCACACAGAGTCCAAAAAGAACAGAAGAAGCTGATTATAAATAGTGAGTGTTAGATGAATGATGCTCTTCCCCTTTACAACATCCATCTGTCTAATTAGCATTGTAGATAAACCATTGATAATATTGCATTATCTGTACACTTTATCTTTGGAATAGCACAGTTGATAATATTCTACACACTTGTCATGTGCAATACGTCTTTACAATTCCTCTGTTCACTGACTCTGCGTTATAGGATTTTACAAGTTCTCCATTCACTGATGCAGTACAGTATCACACATCACCGTCATTTCTTCCTATACAGTAAACAACACTTTAATAATATTCCATACGTTAACCTGCACATCTATATCTAACTCACCTGGATTGAAGTTAACTATAAGTAGAAAAACAAAAACCATCAAAGTTTATTGTCTTTATTTCAGACCAGAGACTGAAGCGCCTCAGAACAGATTTAGTGAATAGACTCACCAAGGGAGTCATTGATGATTTGGTGGATGAAATGCAAGAGGCGAGTGTAATCAATACGTCGGAATCAGAAGAAATTCTCCAAGCGCAAGCAACAACAAAAAACAAGGCTCGATGTCTCATCGACACCATTTCAAGAAAGGGACCCAGAGCCAGTGAAAAATTTATTGACAGTCTGAACAAAGCAGACAGAGAGCTGTGTACAGAACTGAGCCTTTGTCTGGTAAAAAGTAAGTGACAGAATATGGGAGTGGTGAATAACTATGACCAACACATTCAGAGTAGGAATAAAATTTAGAAGTGGGAGAAAATATTCAAACTTCAGCCAATAAACAAGAGAAACTGTGCTCATATACTAACCAGGGGGCCTGTGTGCTCAGGTGCTAACAATTCTCCAAACTAGGCTGGGGGTTGGAATTGCTCACACATTACCATCTCTAACCATGAGACTGTGTGCTCAGATACTAATAATCTACAAACTAGAGGGGGGTACTCAGAAGCTAACAATCTCCAAACTGGGAGCATGTGTGCTCAGATACTAACAGTCTCCAAACAGCCTGGTTTATATTCACATAGTAACAATCCCCAAATAAGGAGTACTTTTACTGACAATTGGGAATTGTACAAAACTTTGATAATTGCAACTGATAGCTAGATCAAATCAAACAGAACAGAGATTGAAACACAAAAATACTGGGAATATGCAGCAGGCCTGACAGTATCTGTGAAGCTAATATTTAATATCAGTGATTCTTTGATAACGTGAAATAGTGAGCAAATTTATTCCAGCTGGAGAGAGGTGGGATCTTACCTGCTGAATTGGGAGCCAAGACAGGACAAGAGGTAATATAGACTTAATGATACAATTCCTAAAAAGGATGCAGGACCAGAGGCACCAGGAGTGTATGTACGTTGATCTTTAAAGGTGGCAAGATGTAGTGAAAGATTGGTTAGCAAAGTATTTGGGATTTTGGGCCTAGTACAGTAGAGCCATTCAGTACCAAAGTATGGAAGTTACACTGAACCTTTATAAGGTTCTGTTTCACCCAGCTCTAGTCGTCACACTTTAGGAATAATGTGTCAGTCCTCATAGCATGTAGTGGAGATTTACCAAAGGAATTCTAGTCATCGGATGATTTAGTTACAACATTTGGTTCGAAAGACTGGGGTTGTTCTCCCTGATGCAAAGAAGATTGAGGAAAGATTTGATAAAGGTGTCCGAGATTATTACAAACTTAGAAAAGGTAGATAAGGGCTATTCTACTTATTAGCTCTATGTACAAGAACTAGGTGACAAAGTTAAGATTGTAGGCAAGAGATGCAGGGGGACTGTAAGGAAGAACTTTTTAATGCAACTAGTGGTAATGTGGATGGAAAAGCATTCAATCATTTTTAAAAGAAATCGGATGGGGATTTGTTGTGTTGCAGTATCTTGTGAATTCTGTCTTGATAGTATTTCTGTTATTCCAGCAGATGCATCAAGTTCTGATCCAAAGCAAACCTCTGAGACTTCAGCAGGTACTGTATCTTATATATTTTCCTGTGCCTTTGTTTAATGAAACACTATCTGTTTGGGAAGATGGTGGAGTAATGTTAGTTTCACGGGAGAGTATTCCATGGTATGGGTTCAATCCCACCACAACAGCTGGCGAGATTTAAATTCAATTAATTGAAGAATCTGCAATTGCAAATCAGTTATCAGTGATGATGATGATGAAACTATCATTGCTTATCACAAAAACACAATCAATCTCTCCTGGTTCATTTAGGCCATTGATCTCTGCAGGTGCTTACCCATCTCTTCCAGGCAGGTTTCACCCTGAACTGCAAATTCTGACCAAAGTGCTACTGCCTGTACAGCACCTAGTTGTTTACAAGAGGTGGAATTTCTTCTTATATCTTTTCTCTTTGAATTGATTTATGACCATGAATGAGATAACACTTTTTACATATCAGTTAACAAATTAAACTATGGATGAGGCGCAGCACATTTTTAAAATCATAAGCCATAGTCCACTAGTCTCCTTTAGAGAGGTACAAGTAGTTATAAGGCCAAGGGGCACCACTCTAGATCAAGCATGGCTGACCAGGAATTTCTCCTGTGCCGACTGTTTGCCAGGGATGGACTAGCAGGTTGATTATTGGTCTGTGTTGAGCACTCTTTCTGTGGTCAACAAGCTTCTGAGTAGAACTTCAATCTGGAGCTTCTGGCTGAGAAGTAAGTGCATTATCTATTGAGTCCCAAGACCTCTGCACATTAAGGACTGAAGTGTAAATTGCACTGCTGCCATGATCTCCCTGTGTGGATTTTTTATTGCATATCTATTTGTGTTGCATACAAAGTACTGACATTCATATATTTCATTTGAAACAAATCGTTGAATAAATCTGAGTATATATGTGCTCCCTTTTGTAAGTAACATAGAATCTGATTCTCCATATCTGTGCGCTACAGGTATTGGATCTGTTGTCCCAACCACTTCCACAACACCAGAGGTACCCACATCTGATGAGTGGATAATTCCATGCACACAACAGCATTATAAGGAGATTTCTCAGAATACTGGCGAGGTACCATACTGATATCCTGAGCTATCGTAATGTTGAAGATTGAACATCAGTGCAAATGCCTTCTGCTGTGCTATATTCCTGAGCTTTGATGAGACATTTTATGTAGTGCTGATTGTTGAAATTCCTGCCAATCTATATCCAAGTAGAAATCCTCTTTTTGCACACTTGGGTAATGTCGCTGAATTGATTCCATGTTTGGGATAGGTGACTAGTTGGTTTTGGGTTTGAGATATACGATGTAATTGGGTCCATCTTTGGGACGTATGTCTGGATTGATTAGAGCTTGTTTATGAAGTTAGTTGGTTCAATATCTGGGATCTGTGTTTGGATTATTCAGATACTTGGCATATGTGACTGGATAATTTAATGCATGCTTGGATGGGGCCTAAATTTATTGATCTTTGAGATTTATGATTGAATTGATTTTATTTTGGATTGGATTACTTGATTGGATTGTTATTAAATTTTCCCATCTCAGTAAATAATTCCGTACTGGTTAAAGCCAAAATACAACTGTAATTTATTTTCCAGGTATACCAGATATTGCCAAAACAGGACAGGAAACGTTTGGCTTTACTGATTAATAACATTGATTTTGAGGAACCTGCAATGAAGAGAAAAGGTGCAGAGGTGGATGAAAAACAAATGCAGAAACTGCTGAATGGCTTTGGCTACCAAGTGGAAAAGCACAATAATTTAACAAGCGAGGTAAATGTTAATGTTTGGAATGTTCTTAGCTTTATCTGATTCTTGGAACAAACGGCTGCAGCCATTTTTGTAATAGCAGACATAACACCTTAAACAAAACTTTAGCTGGCTGATAGTTATTAGTCAGATGATTTTTCTTTTAACCAAACTATTTCCAATGGAAGAAAAGAAAAATCTTGACAAAATATGTTAACTCCTGACTCATATAGCCACATTTCTTTGAGGAACATCCAGTAATTGTCACACTTTGGGTAACTAAATACTCAATATAAATATATTATTACACAGCATAAACTTTTAATGAATAAACCTCTATCTTCCAGTACACTTAACTGTAATGGGCATTTGCCTACTTGTCATGAAAAACTGCACAGATACAGAACAATACAGTATCCATAATGGACTTACTTTAGATATACAATATAGAACATGGTGGTTCCTGCAATTCTTCTGCCAAATGTTCCAAGAGTTCTAGATAGGGCAGGGGGTGTATGGCACAGTAATTACTCTGTAATGGCCGTCTTTATGAATCAAATTGATCCTCAAAAATTCAGCAACTCTTTGTTAATATTACACTTATCATAAATGACAATTTCTTTTTACTATATATGGGATCTAGTGGAATTCAGACTGTATCAGTGCTGCTCAAAAAAAATTAATGTACGATGAATTGTGTTTCAGGAAATGAAAGAAGCACTGACTGCATTTTCAAAACGAGAGGAACACTTACAGTCTGATAGTACTTTTGTTGTTCTCATGTCCCATGGGCTCCGAGATAAAATCTGTGGCAAACTTCACAATGAGGACAAGGAAGATACTCTTCACATCGACAATGTTTTTAACATTTTAAACAACAAGAACTGCAAAGGCTTGAGAGGAAAACCCAAAGTTATCATTGTGCAGGCATGTCGAGGAAGTGAGCATCCTTCTATACCATTATGCAATCTAATCGTACAATGTGTGAATTAAAGGAAGTGACAGGTTTGATATTAGATGCTAGCCAAAATTGTCTATCTGTTAGAGAATAGCAACTCCTTAGTATATTACTGAGAACAGAAGCCCTTCTCTAGAGTTTAAAAGAAATGTTATCTATATTATAGGGAAATATGTTTTAAATATTAAGTAGAGAAACCAGTTCTAGGTGTATTAGGGACTAATTTTGTTATTTTCATGTCATTTTATTTTATTCAAGAAGACTAAATTGCAGTGTATCTAGTATTTAAACATGCATGTATAGACAAGAAACGATGACAAAAACCAGACAAATCAGCAAATAGCAGGGAAGTGGTGGACAGGATATTAAAAAATGAGTAATATTGAATTAAAATTACAAATCAATACACCAGTCCTACTTTATGAAAACTGGTGTGTACTTAAGAGTCGCAGCTCCTATGTGTGTTAGAGAATACATATAAGGCACAGCAGATTATATGTGTGATCCAACAAATAACAGCTCTCTATCAATATAGAGAGTAGCAGTATGATGTAACCCAATTTCGCCTTAAAAATCAGGGCAATTATTTTGTTGAACAGATACTGAAGTGGGTGCAGTACAAATAAGATGAGCCTGTGTGCATGTCTGGATGCAGCGCACCATTTTGGTCTTAACTGCAGATAATTTGAATTTACTGCTGCTTGCAAAACCAGGCTCAGCACTCAAGTGTTGATTGGACACCCTTATTGTAGTAAGAACCATGTATGTTGCTCCTTACACTTGTTTCAACTGAAGGTAAAGAATTCTGTGAGGTGTAACAAAATTATTCCCTAATAGAGCTAGAGCTGGCTTCTCTCTTTCATATATAGGACGTCTATTCCCTATAATACACACAGCATTTTTTTTAACTACATAGACACGTTCTTTGTGAGTATTACTCGATGTCCTGCTGGAAGAGGTCCAGAGAAGGAAGTATGTCTTGTCATCACATTGGAATTAATACCTTTTCATGATCAAAAACTCCTGACCTATTCCTGTAGCAGCTAGTGTTCCTCTTCCTCGCCTCACATCCTCCTTCCTATTTCCCAGCCAGACTAAGGATCCCTTAGCCAGATGCCCTGAGGAAGCACTTCCTTTCTTTTCCTGGAGTAGCACAGCATTTCCTCTTTTTATGTGAAACCCTCAAATAATTTCTCGCTTAAAATATTACTGGAATGATCTTGAAGCCTTGCAAAATGCCCAAGTGCCTTCCATTGTGTTTCAGAGTTTCTATTCAGACCAGTGGTAGCAAGTGAACATGAAATGGGAAACATCCTGTTAGGTAGTGCTTAAAGGCCACATCAGTACCTTGTATACACTTAGATAACTAGTTTTTAGTCGACCCATCAGCAGTAGCAGACATTTTATTTGGAAAACAGTCCTTGAACGAGCTTTCGAACAGCAAATCCTAGTACATGCCTCAATTTCTTTACAAAGATGGCATATTGGGCAAACCATGCTCTTTTAGCTGAATGTTCCATCCTGACCATCCCAGAAGATTGTCAGTACCTGAATACACTGCCACCACTTTCCTATATTTCCCCTCTCCTCTCCTTCCTTTTTGTAGATTCTGCAGAAATAAGGTCAGGGTATAAAATAGGCCAGTGCTTTTCAACCAGTGTGCCATGACAAGATGAGAAGTGGATTTCAGGGAAACTGTGACATTTCCTGTCTGTGCTTCTAATCTCTTCCAGAGGCTTGTGTTCCATTTTCCATATGTAGATTGGTACTGCGCCTACAGAATGAAATAGTGGGTGCACCATGGAATTGTTTGTCTCATTGAAGTGTGCCTTAATACTGAAAAGGTTGGAAAATAAATTCAAAATTTTTTTTTTGTAAATGCTCAATTCCATATTCACATTCAAGGGCAGACCAAGTAAACAGTGACCAGGCAGGGGGTCAGTCAATAACATTATCACATGACAGCTACAGTTGATTTGGTGGCATTTTGTACTGAGGTTCAAGTTCCACCTCCTCCAGAGGTGTGTACTACCATCTCTGAATAGGTTGATTAGCAAAGGTCTGGACAATGTAATTGAGAGAAAAATAATAAAGATGATCAGTTCTAGTTGTGTGTTGTGCATTTGAAGTGAGTTAATATCCATGAGAAATCTGTGCTGTTTCTTTGTAGCCAACCTCGGCCACGCCTATGTCAGTGATTCTGTAAGTGGTGAGCCCATCTCTGATTATGAAGAAGAGGGTCCCTTTTGCAAAGTACACAAGGAAAGTGATTTCATCTGTTTCTGCTCCAGCACCCCAGGTAATTATGCTTAACCAGTGTTAATAAGCTCTGCTTCTCAGTGCCATGGCCAATAGTTCATTTCAGACAATGGGGTGCGGTCGTTAGAAAAGGCAATGTCATAGTTGAATGCTGACAACACACAGACATACCCAACCATCACTTCTCTCGACTCTTCCTCTGAATCTAAATTGTCAGAATATTCATCTAACACCCTGCGCTGGATAAACAGAAATGTTCACCTCCTAAATATTGGAAAGACTGATGTCATTATCTTTAACCCTGCCATAATTGTTGCTCCATAGCCACCAATGTTTCCCTGCCTGAAGTTTAAACAGATTCTTCATAACTTTGGTGTCATAGTCAATCCAACGTAAATTTCTAACCACACATTGTTACCATCACTAAGATCTCCTATTTCTAACACTGTAACATCTCATAAATTCATTGAATCCCTGCCATGCAGAAAGAGGCCATTCAGCTTTAAAATCTTCACTGACCCTCCAAAGAGCATCCCATCTAGACTCCAGCCCTCCACCCAATTCATATAGCCCTGCATTTCCCATGGCTAATCCACCAAGCCTGCACATCCCTGGACACTACAGGGCAATTAAGCACAGCCAATCCACCTAACCTGCACATCTTTGGACTGTGAGAGAAAACCAGAGCAAACTATGTAGACACGGGGAGAACATGCAAACTCACCCAAGCTTGGAATTGAACCCAGGACCCTGGCACTGTGAGGTAGTAATGTTAACTGTGCTGCCCCTAACACCTGATTGGGCTCCTGTCTCCCTGTAAATTATCTGCTGCTGAAACACCTATCCACACCTTTGTTTAGGCTTGGTTATTTGAATACATTGCTGCCCAACTTCCAATTTTCTACCTAAGGGGAGAAAGTGAGGTCTGCAGATGCTGGAGATCAGAGATGGAAATGTGTTGCTGGAAAAGCGCAGCAGGTCAGATGCTGCCTGACCTGCTGCGCTTTTCCAGCAACACATTTCCATCTCCATTTTCTACCTAAGCCCAGTAAACATCATCCAAAACTTGGCTGCCTATATCTTAACTTGAACCATGGCTTTTGCCCAAAACGTCGATTTGTCTGCTCCTCGGATGCTGCCTGACCTGCTGTGCTTTTCTAGCACCACTCTGATCTAAACTCTGGTTTCCAGCATCTGCAGTCCTCACTTTTGCCTACTTAACTTGAACCATATCCCATTCTTCTGTCATCTCCATGCTTGCTGACCTCCTAGTTAAGCATTGACTTACTTTTTAAATTTTCAGTCTTTTTACAAATCCCTTCATGACTTTAAAACTCCCTTTCTCTGTAATTCCCTTCTGTTAGGTGCTTTTTGGATATTTTACCTTAATAAAGGTGCTATAAAAGAGCTGTTGTTGTGAGATGCCAACAATCTGAGAGAAATGCAGAGATCAGAGAGTGACAGCATAGATTCAAGAGAAGTGTTTGGGATCTGAGAGACTGGTTGTACACAAGATTTAAGATTTGCTCATGCCTACTCATGATCATTGAAGAAGTAATTTATCTCATAGTGGAACCTTGCTGCATGTAAATTAGCTGCTATGTTTCCTACATTATAATTGTGACTACACTTTAAAAGTACTTTGATAAGCTTTGAAGGATTGTGAAAATACAAATTATATTCTTTTCATGAGACGGAACAGCTTTCTATTAATTAAAATAATGTTTGTTTTTAGAGATGAGAAAGAAATTTCAAATCCTGTTTATACCTTTATCTTATTCTGCCCTTTAGAGGGCAGAATAAATTGGGAAAGTGCATGATGTTCTGAATTGGAATGACTGTCTTAGGCTGTGTAGGCTGTAAGGCCTAGTTGTGTTTAGCATTATTTGTTTTTAAATTGGAGCGTCGGAGGCTGAGGGGTGACCTTATAGAGGTTTACAAAATTGAGGGGCATGGATAGGATAAATAGGCAAAGTCTCTTCCCTGGGGTGGGGAAGTCCAGAACTAGAGTGGCATAGGTTTAGGGTGAGAGGGGAAAGATATAAAAGAGACCTATGGGGCAGTGTTTTCACTCAGAGGGTGGTACTTGTATGGAATGAGTTGCCAGAGGATGTGGTGGAGGCTGGTACAATTGCAACATTTAAGAGGCATTTGGAGGGGTATATGAATAGGAAGGGTTTGGAGGGATATGGGCCGGGTGCTGGCAGGTGGGACTAGATTGGGTTGGGATATCTGGTTGGCATGGACAGGTTGGACCGAAGGGTCTGTTTCCATGCTGTACATCTCTATGACTCTAAAGTTTTTTGTATCAGATGGTTATGAATGTAATGGCAACAAATGGAATGATTCTAAGTCAACAGGATTGAAGGGCTCACCAATAATTTGAATAGTAGGTGAAAGCGTCAAATTCAGTTGAATGTAATGGTTACTTTCTCTCAATCTGTATGACAGGAATTCTATCATTATCAAAGAGCTGTTGTCCCTTTTGCTTTGCAGACAATGTATCCCTTAGGCATATACAAAATGGCAGCATATTCATCCAATCGTTAGTCGACAAAATGAGGCAAAATGCAGCGAAGTATGATATTGAGGAGATTTTTTTCCAGGTAAGAAAGCAAGCGTATCTATTGAAGGAGCTGAAGGAATTATTGGAAGCAGAAACAGTCCTTTACTCTACAGTAGGGAATACTCCATAGCATATAGGCAAGAACCTGCTTCATGGCTCTGCCAATGCTACTGTCTAATCACTTGCCAGAGGAGAGTTTCCCCTCACATGTGAGATATGCCTGAAGCTTCCCAGCCATGGCTCCCACCAATATGCGTGAGAAATCACTTGTGGAGAAAAATATGTGAACTTCACCACTACTCCCTACCCAATTCAGCCAAAGATGCTTTTTACACACTATCTCCTGAGTCCAATATTCATATCTGATTCCCTCAGAGTCCAGCACATTGGAATCTTAATGCTGGAATTAGCTAATTATTGTTTAAAAGTCCAGCTCCATCTAGACTTTCACATTACTTTAGAAGGCAATAAAAGTGATTCTTTAACCTTCTGGTTTATCTTTTGCCCCTCAGATTACTGAAATACTGAGTGCAGCATCAATGTAGAAAATCATACGATTTCCCTACTGCAGCAGCAATGGTTCCATAGGCTGCATTATTGACACACAACTTCCCTCTTTCCTGCAAGATTCCTAAAGAATCCCACACCCTTTCATCAGAGCCCTGATTACAATCATTTCTTCTTTTGTCAATGTTTGTTGTATTTTCATGTTTCGAGGTACTTTTGGAATAGATTTCAGTGAAAAAGTGTCACTGTGATGCTCACAAACTGTCCAAGATTGCCCATGGCCTTACAATATTTTATAAAAATGGCGAACTACCCCACCTATTCAAATTAATTCCAAACATTACAATTTTCTCTTGTGTTGTAAGTGGGATACCCAGATAGAGAAGGATGTGTAATCTCTCACTTCCTCTCAGTGACAAAAAAATGTAGTTTCAAAATCATTCTGTCTGCCGTTAGTTTTAAACTAACGTTTTATGCGGCAACATTACTATAGAGTGACCGCAAACAGTAGAAGTACATGATGAGGGGAAAACATGTGGAAAAGAGCATGTTAATGTAAGTCTGGATCAGTGTGAACAATCAGCAATAAGATAATAAAAGATGGTGAAATACTGAAAATGTGCAGAAGGTTTATGTAAGGATTAGGGAAGTGTACAAAATGGCGCCTATGTTGACGTACCATGTGAAACTGTAGGAAAGCACATCCACAAATTGGTTCACTCTGTTAAGCACTGTGGCTGTAATCTTAGTAACTGGATTTCTGCGTTTCTCCCCTTTCAGGTCCAAAAGTCATTCCACAACTTTGCAAAACAGCTGCCTGTGAAGGAGAGAGGCACACTCATGAAGAAATTTTATCTATTTCCTGGTATCTAACATATCAATTTCCAGAAGTGAACCTCAAAGTCTGACCCCACATCTTGCAGCAGAATTACAGATCAAAATTCTCTTCTGATCTGCTACTGGCACGGCAAAACATCAATGTTTGTTTGGAGAATTATTCTTTAAAACTTTGGGGTAGAGAGTTTAGATTGTGATGGAAGGGGGAGGTAACACTTTACTTAATGTGCTGAAAACAATATGATGTATAAGGTTAACTATTTCTTTGGATGCTAACTATAATCATGCTAAAATGATTAATGCTTTTATTTGCTTTGCTAAAGCATTAGTAAATTCCTGTAGCAAGGCTTGAATAGATCAGTGCATTGTTAGTCTGAACAATTTACAATCATGTATATCACTGACACACTATCAAACATGTTGACCTGCTCAGCCAACAGTCAGACCCTACTGTTTGGAAACTTTCCAACAAACCTGAGGGAAAAGTTCATCCATCCATCCCCTGCTTTTAACCTGATTTCCCTGGTATGACTTATCTCCATACTGAAGATAATTTTAAAGATACTATTAGGACAGGATTTGTCCTTTGGTGTCAGAGTCATGCAGCATGGAAACAAACCATTGGGTCCAACTCGTCCATATTGACCAGGTTTCCTAAACTGATCTAGTCCCATTAGCCCCTACATTTGGCCCATATCCCTCCAAACCTTTCCTGTCAATGTACTTGTCCAAATGTCTTTTAAATGTTATAGTTGTATCCAACTCTACCACTTCCTTTGTCAGCTCGTTCCATACACGACCATATTTTTTTCTAGAACTTGGACGTCTGTTGGATTTCTATCATGAGTTTTTAGTTTTCTTGCTGTCATTCTGAACACCTTCCTCATGATGCTGTATACGCCAGTCAATCAATAATGATCCTTCCATCTCAGCACAAAACGCAACAGAAACTGCCCAGTTTCAGATTCTGATGCCAATAGGAAGTGCAGGTGCTGCATTAAGATTCAACACAAGCACACATTTGTTTCTTCCCAAAAAATCCCAAGCTCCCAACCCCAGTACATCTTTGGAAAAGGAGTAGCCATTCGACACATCAAATCTGCTGCAATGTTCAGTTAGCTAAAGAGGGATATAATTGCCTTAGAGTAGGTACGACAAAAGTTCACTGGTTTGACTCTTGGGAGGAGAAAGATGGCTGCAGAGGAGAAGTAGAATGAAACTGTATCTTCTCACATTTAGATCACCACATTGAAATATTAAAATTCTTAGAAGGTTTTTACTGAGTAGATGTTGAAGGATGTTTCCATTGGCTGTGGAGGTGAGGTTAGGAGATATTGATTGAATCAGGTTTAAAGATCATCTGAGTTGAGAAAATTTTCTTCCCTCAAATTTCTGAATTTTTGGTATTCTCTCCCCCAGATGACTGAGAATGCTTCGCTAAAATGTATATTCAAGACTGAGATTGTTGGATTTTGTAGAATGAGAAAATCAATGAATAAAGGGGAATGAGGGAAAATGGAGTTGGTATAGAATTTAATCAGTGATCATACCAATTGGCTGTGCAGGCCTGAAGAGCTGAATGTTCTACTGTGGCTGTGCAGGCCTGAAGAGCTGAATGTTCTACTGTGGCTTTTATTTCATAGAATCCATAGAATCCCGACAATGTAGAAACGGGACCTTGGCCCAACAAGTCCACACCCACCCTCCGTAGAGTATCCCACCCAAACCCATTCCTCTACATTTACTCCTGACCTACACATCCCTGAACACTCTGGGCAATTTAGCATGGCTAATTCACCTAACTCACATATCTTTGCGAGGAAACTGGAGCACCCGGAGGAAACCCTCATAGACACGGGAAGAATGTGCAAACTCCACACACAGTCGCCTGAGGCAGGTCCCTAGCGCTGTGAGGCAGCAGTCAGTGCTGCCCTATATCTTATGATCAGCTAAACCATGTCTGCAGCTGGATATGTTTCCTCACATCAGCTCCATATCTGTTGATATCTTTATCACCCACAACTCAATTGATCTGAGACTTAGAAACTCCAAGTTAGCCAGCAGCCATAGTCTTTCCAGAGTGAGAATTCCCGATTTCTCCAACTCTTTTAAGTGGAAAAGTGGCTTAGCTTTCATTTTGAAATTATCCATCCTCCTTTTTACTTGTTCTAAAATAGCAAATATTTTCTCTACATCTACCCTATTGTATTATCATGTGGAGGTGTCAATGTTGGACCAAAGTCAGAAGTCACACGACACCAACTCAAGGGAGTACAGCTGATTTATTGAACCTGTTCTCCTGTTTAACTCTAGCCATTCTGGTGACTATCTCTAAGACCAGTAGATCCTTCCTAGATTGCAGGGTGTAAAACTGAATGCAGTATTTCAGGTAAGATCAGATCCAAGATTCTGTACAACATGTACATTGTAATGCAAGTACATGGCTAACATTTAATTGAGGACACAGCAGAAACTCAAATGCTGCAATTCTTCAGCTGAGCAAATGGCGACTGGAATGAAAAGCTTTGGCAGCAGGGGGCAGTCACTGCCAGATTTTGCCTGTTTGTGTGAAGTCACTCGTAGTAACTTTGTCTGTTTGATGATGTGAGTCTGTATTTACATTGCTACTTTTTACAGAAGATCCCAATCTATTTCCTTCTCAAGGAAAGTCTTCCAATGGTTGGAAATAATTGAATTGTTGAACCCAACTGTTTTTATTTTTGTTTTTACTGGCTCATCTGAATGTTGATAAAGCTTGTTGTTAAGGTAATTCATTTGCTATTTTTGCTACTAATTTTTTAAAATAATAGTTCTGCCTTTTAATAAAGATGTTGAAATTTCAGTAATCATGGTGTAGTTCATTTTAATTGTTTAGGTGTTGAATAGATTCAGAAATATGCCAACAAACTCTTGGTGCATAAAACTAGCTGAAATGTTTGTTAATTTATTTTTCCCAAAACTGTTTCAGTTTAGTAGAAGGAATTCCCTCATGACCTCGTGGTTGCAGAATCATACTGTCAGGATATTGAATATCATGTACCACCATCTTATGGTGGGGCTACTCCAAGTCAAAAGTAGCCTTTCACCAAAATGCCTGGGGCTTATGGAGAACTGACCGATCTTTCACACTTGAACAGGTTTGAATACCTGCCAGTGGACCTTTTACACTGCTAACCATCAGTTTAATGTTGTTTCTGAAAATCATAAGGTCAAGATAGGCACTTCTCTCCCGACAGTGCCCCTCCATCTTGAACCTTAGTCAGAAGAAGCAAGGGCCCAGAATGTCTTCTGCATGGGAAACTTCAATACCCATTGCCAGGTATGGTTCCAGTAATGACTGAGCTGGTCCTAGAGGATATCATTGCTGGGCTGCCTTTGGCACTGGGTGCGAGGAGTAAAAAGTGGAAAAATCTACTTGACCATGTCCTTATCATTCTGCCTGTCACAGATGCTTCTGGCTGTGACCACTGCTCAGTCTTTCTGAAGACAAACCCCAGTCTTCATGCTGAGCATATCCTCCATGTTATCATTGTACTAAATGAGATTGATTCAGAACAGATCTAGCAGCTCAAATGTTGCCTTCTGTGAGGAGTTGCACGTCATTTTCAGCTGCTGTATTGTATTGTGCCACTGCAGCCTCCCTGTCCTCCCTCTATTCAATATCATCAAGACAAGGGAGCAACCCTGTTTCAATGAGAGTGTTGGGGAATATGTCAGGATTGAATGAACAAGGCATACCTGAAGACAAGACAATCTGGTGAGGCCATAACACAGGACTGAAAGCTAGTCAGCAGAAGCAACATGCCATAGACCAGGTGACGCAATCCCTCAGTGAATGGATCAGATCAAAGCTGTGTAGTCCTGTCATGTCATAAATGGTGGAGGCAACTAAACAGCTAACTAGAGGAGGATCCCCCATGAACATGAACAGCCTCAATAATAGCAGAGCTGAGCTTAAAAATGTGTTGCTGGAAAAGCGCAGCAGGTCAGGCAGCATCAAAGGAACAGGAGAATCGACGTTTCGGGCATAAGTCCTTCAGGATTCCTGAAGAAGGGCTTATGCCTGAAACATTGATTCTCCTGCTCCTTTGATGCTGCCTGACCTGCTGCGCTTTTCCAGCAACACATTTTTAAGCTCTGATCTCCAGCATCTGCAGCCCTCACTTTCTCTTAATAGCAGAGCTGAGCACATCAATGTAAAAGACTCGGCTTAAATATTTATGATCATCTTCGGCCAGAATGGATGATCTGTCTTAGTTTCCTCCACAGGACCCAAACAAGACAGATAGTAGTCTTCTTTCACTTTGATTCATTCCAAGTGATATCAAGAAATGATTAAATTTACTAGCTCTTGCTCTGACAACATTGTTAGAGATGAAGAAACTGCAAATGCTGGAATCTATAAAATAGATAGGCAGGAGGCTGGAAGAACACAGCAAGCCAGGCAGCATAAGGAGTGGGAGAAGTTGACATTTCAGGTGTAACCCTGCTTCAGGACTGGGGGTGGGTTTAGGGGGAGCTGCAGATAAAGAGGTGGCAGGGGCAGGGTGGTGAAGTGGGGATAGGTGAAGACAGGCAGAGGGTATGACCTGGTTGGTCAATGGGACGAAGCTGCGTACTAATTTCTGCCAGTTTTTCTCATTATAGCTTTGGTCTGAACATGACTAAACAAAATCATAACATAGGATATAGGAGTAAGAGTAGGTAATTTGGCCCATCCAACCTGTTGTATGAATCAATAAGGTCATGGTTAATCTGGTCATAAGTCACATGACACTAGGTTATAGTCCAACAGATTTATTTGAATTCACAAGCTTTTAGAGTGCTGCCCCTTCACCAGGTGAAGTGGCATTTTAAATCTATGCTCTGTCATTCCTGTTCCTTTAAAGAACAAGTACAGCATTTTCCTATCTACTCTATCCAGGCCAATTATGATTATGATAGTAAATTTCCTCTCAACTTTCTTCTCTCTAAGGAGAACAGTTCCAACTTCTTAAATCTAACCTCATAACTGAAGTATCTTATTCCTGGAACTGTTCTTATAAATCGTTTATGGACTCTCTTCAGTGCTTTCGCATCTTTTCCATAATTTGGCATCTATAACTGTACGCCAGCTTAGTGCTGGTGCTGAGGCCTCAGATATTTCCAGTCTGTGTTAGTAACTTAGGCGTAGAGACAGTATCTAATATAATGTATCAAAGTTTGTTGGGTAGAAATGCAAATGTGAAGATGACAGAGTACAGGGTTCGAGACATTTAAACAGTCTAAGTGAGTGGGCAACAAATTGGCAGATGGAGTATAACGTGGGAAAGTGTGGACTTATTTCATTTGATCAAAAGAATAGAAATGCAGAATCTTTTTTAAGTGGTGTGAAACTTATAAAATGTTGATGTTCTGAGGGACTTGTCAAAACCAAAAAACTAGCATGGATTTACAGCAAGCAAGTTAGGAAAGCAAATTATACTTTGGCCTTTTTTGCAGGGCAGGTTAGAGTATACAAGTAAAGAAGTCTTGCTTTGATGAGAACTCATCTGAAATACCTTGTTAGTTTCACTCTACATGTTTAAGGAAGAATATTGGAGACTGCAACTTATGAGTGCACTGAATGTTCACCAGATTGGTTCCTGGAGTGAGACGGTTGTCCAATGATGAAAAGCTGAATAAAATCAGTTTCCACTATATTTTCTGGGGTTTAGAGGAATAAAGGGTGGTCTTACTGAAACAGAGGTTGTTTCCCCTGGCTGGGTTATATGGAACATGGGGGCAATTCTGGGTTGGGCCAGATTTCAAATCTGGTTTGTGCCTTGAATTTGCACCATCTTATGGAAGTAATTTTGCATCAGTGTTTACTGTGGAAAAAGACATGGAAGGTATAGAATGTAGGGAAAATAGATGGTGATATCTTGAAAAATGTCCATATTACAGAGGAGGAAGTGCTGAATGTCTTGAAACACATAAAAATGGATAAATCCCCAGGACCTGATCAGGTGTACCCGAGAACTCTGTGGAAAGCTAGAGAAGTGATTGCTGGGCCTCTTGCTAAGATATTTGTATCATCGATAATCACAGGTGAGGTGACGGAAGATTGGAGGTTGGCTAACATGTTGCCACTGTTTAAGAATGATGGTAAGGACAAGACAGGGAACTATAGACCAGTGAGCCTGATGTCAGTGGTGGGCAAGTTTTTTTTTAGATTAGATTACTTACAGTGTGGAAACAGGCCCTTCGGCCCAACAAGTCCACACCAACCCGCCGAAGCGCAACCCACCCATACCCCTACATTTACCCCTTACTGTGGGCAATTTAGCATGGCCAATCCACCTAACCTGCACATCCTTGGATTGTGGGAGGAAACCGGAGCACCCGGAGGAAACTCACGCAGACATGGGGAGAATGTGCAAACTCCACACAGTCAGTCGCCTGAGGCGGGAATTGAACCCGGGTCTCTGGCGCTGTGAGGCAGCAGTGCTAACCACTGTGAAGTGAAGCTGTTGTCTCCTGCTTTCTATTTATATCTTTCTCCTGGATGGGGTTCCTGGGGTTTGTGGTGATGTCAGTTCCTGTTTGTTTTTTGAGGGGTTGATAGATAGCATCTAGTTTGTTGGAGGGAATCCTGAGAGACAGGATGTACATGTATTTGGAAAGGCAAGGACTGATTAGAGATAGTCAACATGGCTTTGTGCATGGGAAATCATGTCTCTCAAACTTGATTAAGGTTTTTGAAGAAGGAACAGAGAAGATTGATGAGGGCAGAGCAGTGTATGTGATCTATATGGACTTCAGTAAGGTGTTAGACGAGGTTTTCCATGGGACACTGGTTAGCAAGGTTAGATCTCATGGAATACAGGGAGAACTAGCCATTTGGATACAGAACTGGCTCAAAGGTAGAAGACAGAGGCTGGTGGTGGAGGGTTGTTTTTCAGACTGAAGGCCTGTGACCAGTGGAGTGCCACAAGGATCAGTGCTGGGTCCTCTACTTTTTGTCATTTACATAAATGATTTGGATGCGAGCATAAGAGGTATAGTTAGTAAGTTTGAAGATGATACCAAAATTGGAGGTGCAGTGGACAGTGAAGAAGGTTACCTCCGATTACAACAGGATCTTGATCAGGTGGGCCAGTGGGCTGAGAAGTGCAGATGGAGGGTGTAGGTTTGCTCGCTGAGCTGTAGGTTTGATATCCAGACGTTTCATTACCTGGCTAGGTAACATCATCAGTAGCGACCTCCCAAGTGAAGTGAAGCTGTTGTCTCCTGCTTTCTATTTATATCTTTCTCCTGGATGGGGTTCCTGGGGTTTGTGGTGATGTCAGTTCCTGTTTGTTTTTTTGAGGGGTTGATAGATGGCATCTAGATCTATGTGTTTGTTTATGGCATTGTGGTTGGAGTGCCAGGCCTCTAGGAATTCTCTGGCATGTCTTTGCTTCGCCTATCCCTGGATTCGCTATGTAGATGACACCATTGTCATCACAAAATGAAACAAGATAGAAGAGACGTTTAACATCATCAACAACACCCTCACCAGCATAAAGTTCACCAAGGAGGAAGAAACTGACAACAAACTCGCATTTCTGGACGTCACAGTCGAAAGAAAGGACAAGGGAGAATTACAAACCTGCATATACAGAAAACTGACAAACACTGACCAAATACTCAACTACACCAGCAACCATCCCAACACACACAAACGAAGCTGTATCAGAACACTATTCCAACGAGCCACCACACACTGCAGCACAGAAGAACTTCGAAAAACAGAGGAGAACCACCTATACGACATATTCAAGAAGAACGGATCCTCAAAAAATACAGTCCGCAGATTCCTCAAGAACAAACCACGACAAGCAGACCAAACACAGCCAGAAACCCTAACCACCTTACCATACATCAAAGAAGTTTCAGAAATGACAGCCAGACTACTGAGATGCCTCAGAATTCTAGTAGCACACAATCCCACCAACACTCTCAAACAAAAACTAACGAACTTAAAAGACCCAGTACAACCCATGGACAAAACCAACGTCACCTACAAAATTCCATGCAAGGACTGCCACAAACACTACGTAGGACAGACAGGAAGAAAGTTAGCCACCAGAATACACGAACACCAGCTAGCCACAAAAAGATACGACCCTCTCTCCCTCGTAGCCCTACACACGGATGAAAAAAAACACCATTTCGACAGAGACAACACATCTATCCTGGGACAGGCTAAGCAAAGACATGCCAGAGAATTCCTAGACGCCTGGCACTCCAACCACAACGCCATAAACAAACACATAGATCTAGATGCCATCTATCAACCCCTCAGAAAACAAACAGCAAATGACATCACCACAAACCCCAGGAACCCCATCCAGGAGAAAGATATAAATAGAAAGCAGGAGACAACAGCTTTGCTTCACTTGGAGGTCGCCACTGATGGTGTTACCTCGCCAGGTAATGAAACGTCTGGATATCAAACCTACAGCTCAGCGAGCAAACCTACACCCTAAATCTCAACCTGAGCTACAAACCTTCACAAACCTTGCAAAAAAGTGCAGATGGAGTTTAATTTAGATAAATGTGAGGTGCTGCATTTTGGGAAAGCAAATCTTAGCAGGACATATGAAGTCCTATGGAGTGTTGTTGAACAAAGAGACCTTGGAGTGCAGGTTCATAACTCCTTGAAAGTGGAGTCACAGGTAGATAGGATAGTGAAGGCGGTGTTTGGTATGCTTTCCTTTTTTGGTCAACGTACTGAGTACAGGAGTTGGGAGGTCATGTTGCGGCTGTACAGGACATTGGTTAGGCCACCTTTGGAATATTGCGTGCAAATCTGGTCTCCTTCCTAATGGAAGGATATTGTGAAATTTGAAACGGTTAAGAAAAGATTTACAAGGATGTTGCCAGGGTTGGAGGATTTGAGCTCCATGGAGAGGTTGAATAGGCTGGGGCTGTTTTCCCTGGAGCATCGGAGGCTGAGGGGTGACCTTATAGAGGTTTATAAAAACATGAGGGGCATGGACAGGATATATAGACAAAAGTCTCTTTCCTAGGATGAGGGAGTCCAGAACTAGCGGGCAAAGGTTTAGGGTGAAAGATATAAAAGAGACCTAAGGGGCAACTTTTTCATGCAGAGGGTGGTATGTGTATGGAATGAGCTGCCAGAGGAAGTGGTGGAGACTAGTACGATTGCAACATCTAAAAGACATCTGGATGGGTATATGAATAGGAAGGGTTTGGAGGGATATGGACCGGGTGCTGGCAGGTTGGACTAGATTTGGTTGGGATATCTGGCGAGCATGGACGAATTGGACCGAAGGGTCTGTTTCCATGCTGTACATCTCTATGACTCTAGTGAATGTTGTGGTAAGCTTGTAGACAAGAGTGGAGGGTGTGAATATTTAAACAGATTTATGCGTACAGATCCAGCAAGCTGCTTTCTCATGGAAGGTGCTGAGTTTTTTGTGTGGTGTTGGAACTGTCCAAGACATGTAGAAATATTCATTCATTCTCCTAAAGTGTTTCTTAGATAGTATTCAGGCTTTGGGGCGTCAGGAGGGGAGTTACTTACAGAATAGTTCCCTGCACTTGTAGACATAGTTTTAATCTGGCTGGTCCAGTTAAATTTCTTGTCATTGGCAATCTGGGACATAAATGGTGGAATAATGGTAATACCAAGGGGAAATGGTATTTTCTTGTATTGAGCAAGATCAATGTCTAGCACTTGTGTGATGTGACTTCCAGTTCTTTGCTGATGTTCAAAAGTAACCTAACTGGGTACTAGTTGACTGGGTTGGATTTGTCCTGTTTTATATGTACAGGGCGTACCTGTGAAATCAGTCACTTTACTGCAAAGATGCCTGTGTTCTAGCTGCACTGGAATAACTTGACTGAGAGTGCAGGTAGCTATGGCGAGACTCCAGCACTGCAGCCAGGATGTTGTCGAGGTAAATGGGGTCTTTGATGCATGTGATGTTTTCAGCCATTTCTTATAATCACATGCAGTGGATGGAATTATCTGAAGATTGGTATCTATGATGGTGGGAGTTACCAGGCATCATTGAGAGGATTTCAGCAGCAGCAAAAGGTACACAGAAATGGATAGAAATATAAACAGACAAAGAAAGACAGCTAGCACAGGACTGTTGTGCAAATATTATTATTATTAAAATGTTTTAAACTTTTGAATTCCTCAAAATGATCTACCAAATATTTTCTCAAAGGATTTTAAGAAAATGCAGGAAGAAGGAGTTTCCATTGACTGTAATTCCTTGCACCTTACCTTCTCAAAAAACAGCAATTAGAATCAGTTTGTTCAGGAACCCACAGTTTTTGCAACCATCAAACTGTGACTAGGTACAATGATAAATATCTGACTGGAATTGCCCATCCTGCGTTCACACCCTTCAAAATTTTCAGGAAATAAGCAGCATTAAAGTGTTCAAATGTCAACCTGCAATGGATAAACACTGGAGTGTCAGGGGATCTGCAGCAATTCACTTTGAACACAGAATACAGAGGAACCTCAATTATCTTAATATCAACTATTTGAATTTTGGATTATCCGAAGAAGATCCCAAGGTCCCAACAGAAACATTACATCAAAAACGTGTTTCCAACACTGATCGCGTGTTTTGTTTACAATGATTAAAAATGAACTCAGCTTACTGAAATGCTGCCGAAAACAGTCCTGGACATTAATGGGAGCCCAGGCTCTCTCTCTCTCTCTCTCTCTTCTCACTCTCTTGTTTCAACCCCCTTCTCTCTCACTCTCTCTCACTTCAACCCCCCTCC
>NC_057737.1:33859034-33917416 GCF_004010195.1 Chiloscyllium plagiosum
GGGTGCTCGCACATGGTGTGCTGCTGCCTAGTATCCTGAATGGGAAGCAGACGTAGCAAGTGCTCGCTGTGTCAATCCCATTGAACTGATAGGAAGGGGCAGGAGGCAGGGTGAGGAAAAATGAAACTTCAGAGTTTCAGAGGAGAGACATTGAATCAATTATCTGAATAATCAATTATCCAAACAAAATATTGTCTGCTTATCTCATTTGGATAATTGAGGTTCCTCCTTAATGTGACTGTGCAATGAAACTATGACTACATACTGCACAAAAATAAGTTAGAACAGAGGTTAATAAACATGCATTTTACAGCTATCCTTGCCCTGCGCAATGATCTCACGCTTCACCCATTGTCCAAACATAGTTCATTAACAGCAATGTAAGCAGATTACACACTGATATCTCTGTGAGTTCATCTTCACAAACAAGTCAAGCTTTATTTTTCTGCAAGATAATATTTGGACATTTGGGTATATAACTATGCTCAAATTTACCATTACCTCATCTCCACCCGTCTCTAACTTCACAAGTTCAGACAGTCTGTAGATTTCACCATCCTTCCAGCATGCATTCTCTTCGAACTTTGTTTGGTAGATCTGTAAATCATTGATTGGTCTGTAAATCATTTACCTCTCTGATGTGCTTTGTGGAGGACATTCTTTCTAAACCCAATAGTCAATCCATTTCATTTCCTGGAAGACTCTTAATCTCATGAATTTCCTTTGCAGAAAAATACAATTTTGCTTACTCAGATAGTTTCTTCAGAACAGCATCTGGAGGACCTTTAACCTTATGAATGTCCACCAAGAAGGAAGAAACAGTAAAACTTGTGAATGATGTGTACTGGTCAGACTTGTTTCAGATATTTCAGAACAGTGCTCCAGTATAACCAGCACACTGATTTCCAAGTGGTTATGAAAAGACTGCATTAATTCATTCAAATAAGTTTCTAAAATCTGCTAAATAACATCGCTGTATCTCTGTATTACTTGCAGGTGTTCTGCCTTTGTGTAGTAAAAATTGTGGTTTCTCATCTTCTGAGGATAAAATCAAGGTTTTCCACCTTTTGCAGGCAAACTGATTTTTTTTTTGCATTTCTGTCATCAAAATGGACACTAACCAACTTTTCATGGCTTAACAATGCATTTCCCTTTCCGCATTCTCCACAAAGCCATATGGCAGTGGCCTTAATAAATCTTCCAGCCAAAATTGCAGTTTAAGTTATTGATCTCCAATTTTTACCACAGTCTTAGAAGGAAATTATTGATCGCCCATTTCTATCACTGTCTTACAAATCTTCTATTTGCCTGTTAGTTACTCTGTTCTTTATCTTCAAACTGCCATTTTACCTAATTAAATCTGCCCCACAATGTTCAAGATGCTGTGACCATTTTATAAAGTAAAGCCACAGTCCATTACCGTAACAATAGCTCATGGTAGTAATGCTTGTTGTGAACGTGAACTAGCAGGGATTTTTCACCTTACTCTGAATTTGAGACCACTCCTAAAGGGCCGCCTTCTTTAAGGACTCTGTAGGTGCCAAATGTGACCAGTTCTTTACAGCTCTTGCCAGCTCACACTGTTTTCCTTCTTCTTACCACCCCCAACCCCACCCTGATCTGAAACATTGTTTTTGCTTTTTTGTTTCTTCCACGTGTTTTGCTGACAGCTTGTTTGGTTACAGGGTCTTGTAGTTGCTGACTGACGTGTTTTTTTCTGGCTCAGCCAGCATTTATTGCCCATTCCTAATTGCCCAAAAGGCAGTTAAGTGCCGAGCACATTGCTATGGGTCTGGAGTCACATGTAGACCAGATAAGGTAATGATAGCATACTTCCTTCCCTGAAGACCATTTATTTTTAGTACAATTGACTGGGGTTACACGGTCGCCATTAGACTGGCCTTCTAATGCAGAATTTTATTCAAATTTAGCCAACTGCCGTGGTGGGATTCAAACTTACGTCCCCAAAACATTAGTCTTGTAATTCTGGATTACTAGACCAGTGACTCATATCCAGAAGGGATCTTACACACAACTGAACCTTTATTTTTCAAACCATCACCCAAGACCACCAGTGAGTCTTACCCCTCTGCCATCACCTGCTGCAGCTGAGCACTCTTCAAGATGGAATTTAAAAAAAAAATAATTAATTCACTTGTCTCCTGAATTTTTTTTCCTCGGTCCACTCGATTTTTTCCACCATTGTTAGCTTTGGTGTTTAATGTATATGTTGCAGAACCCACCAGCTAATGATGGTAGTGCTGCACTATACTGAATATAGCGTCTGTTTGATTAACAGTGCTAAAGGGTGAACCACTCATGAATCTTAACGACAGGACAAACAAATCATATTTTATTGCATGATAAAAAGAAGTACAAGTTACATTGGCTGGTTAGATAAGATAAGTGAGATTATCACGAGGCACTGATGATACATCTATCTCCATGGAGAACTCAAGCTGGATTAATTATTTTCCCCCACTTAATACTGTATGATATCATCACATTGGGTGGAACTTAATGTAGTCTCCATTATTAATCCTTTCATAACTATTAGTTTATATAGTACCCACTGTGAACATATTATAATGGAGTAAAGTGAAAATTAGTTGGATCCAAAGTCTCAAGACCTTTGTTGATTGAATTGATATTCACCAACTGAAATATTCCAGCTGGTCACAAGCCCTGGGCTGGTGATAAAATTCAAACAATGTTATTGTGATGAATCAGTAGCCTGCAATCTTTCTAGTTCTGCATCACTTTTAATGTTCCTTCCATTAAAGGCACCACATTAATTGAGTCTGTTTTTTGCACAATATCTGCCTTCATTGTTGATATGCTTTCGCCAAGTACATTCTTCCTTTTTAAGGTTCCACTATTTGAAGCACACTATGACAATTAAGAATTGTATTAATTTGTCATATGAAACAAAAATAAATTGTATAGCTATTGTTGATGTCTAAAGAATGCAGCAATGTTTGGCAAGGTGCATCAGATGAGAAGGTTGCGGCTCTAAGAAGCAGGATTGCTCATCTATAGATGTGACAGATGCCTAACAGAGACATGGTGCAGATATTGGTGGAGCTGATAGCCTAATTGGATTAACAGCACAGCGATAATACCGAGAGCAGGGTAAGGTTCCAGGGGCCTGGATTCAAATCTCAATGCAGCAGATAGTAGAATTTGAATTCAATAGGGGAAAAAAAAACCTAGATTTAAGAGTTGAATGATGAATCCATCATCAATTGTTGGAAAAATCCATCTGGTTCACTACTGCCCTTTAGGGAAGGAAGCTGCCATCTCTACCTGGTCTGGCCTACATGTGACTGCAGACCCACAGCAATGTGGTTGACTCTTAACTGCCCTTTGGGCAATAAATGCTAGCCTAGTCAGCGATGCCCTCATCCTGTGAATGAAGATAAAAAAAGTCTGCAATAGACTGAAGCAATAGGTTCAGGTAGACAGTTGTTGGTAGAAATGGGACAAACAGTATTGATTAGGTGAATAAGATAGCATTTTTTGCTATCCACATGAAAACAGCTAACTTAATGGGTATTGCATTGACTTCCTTAAACATTTACTCCAACCAGGAGTGCCAACATGGTACACTGCAGTACCTTGCCCAAGCTTCTTTAGTAGCACCTGGCAAATCTACAACCTCCACAAAATCAGGGGCAACAGGCACATAGGAATACTACTAGCTGCAAGTACTCATCAAATTTACACATCGTCCTTCCTTCATCATGGCTGGATCAAACTCTTGCAACTCCTTATCTGAGGGTTCTAGGTGTTTCTTTGCCAAATAGACTGCAATGGTTCAAGAAGGCAACTCATGATCACCTTTTCTAGAAAAACTGGTACTGGGTAATAATTGCTGACCTTGCCAGCAATGCCACATCCCAGGAACAAATAAAAGGATTGATTGACACCATTGTATAGAGCAAATATCTGGATTGAATGTTAGTAGCTTTTGCAATGCTTTGTGTTAATGAAGTTTGTTGTGACTTGATGGCTAATCAAAGTCAGGCATACAGAGCCAAATCTCACCCTGGGTGTATACGTCAACATCTTGTCATGGAAACCTGGCTCCACGCCACAGTTTTACTTGTTTACTTCCTCGAGTTCGTTATTGTCTTAGAGTTTGAATAAAGCAACTTATGAGCAGTGTACATGCCAAATTTATAAATGCGCATTTACGATATATGTGGGTTTTCAATCATACTGTGTAAGACTAAGAGTCACTGGTATGGTGTCTTTTTATGTGTAAATGTTCAATTTTTTCTTCCTACACCAGAGCTTCACAAACTTTTTCCTCACTGTGAACTCATGTCAAGGTTTGAGCATTGTTGCAAGTGCGTTGTGAGAGTGGAGCAAAGGGGCTGTGATAGGAAAGGCCTGGCAGAGTGAAAGCACAGCTGTTCTTTCTTGGTCACAGCTCAGGCCCCAAAGATTCAGCTTGCAAGCCCAGTTAGGATCCAGACCCCTATTATGAAAAGCCTGATTTAATACCAGGAATTATTACAGTGCAATGACTGTTTTTCCATTATAAAACATGCACAAGGAAGTTGAACAGTTCATCAACTTCAACTTCATCTACACCTTCCACCCTGACCTCAAGTTCACCTGGACTAAGTCAGATTCCTCCCTAGACCTCTCCATTTCCAGCGACCGACTCAACACGGAAATCCACTACAAATCCACCTACTCCCACAGCTATCCAGATTACACCTCCTCCCACCCTACCTGCTGTAAAAATGCTATCTCTTATTCCCAATTCCTCTGCCGCATCTGCTCCCAGGAGGACCTGTTCCACCATAGAATATCCCAGATGGCCTCCTTCTTCAAAGACCTCAATTTCCCCTCCCACATAGTCAACGATGCCCTTCAGCACATCTCCTCCACTTCCCACACCTCTGCTCTTAAACCCCACCCCTCCAATTGCAACAAGGACAGAACCCTCCGGGTCCTCACCTTCAACTCTTAGTCTGCCATTGCAAGGAGTGCAAAACCTGTGCCCATACCTCCCCCCTCACCTCTGTCCAAGGCCGCAAAAGGATCCTTCCACATCAGACAGAGATTTACCTGTACTTCCACAAATGTCATCTACTTGCATCTGTTGCACCCAATGTGGTCTCCTCCCCATCAGGGAGACAGGACGCCAACTTACAGATCGTTTTCAGAGAACATTTCAGACACCCGCATTGTCTAACCCCACCACCCAGTGGCTGAACAACTCCCCCTCCCACTCTGCCAAGAACATGTAGGTCCTGGGCCGCCTCCGTCGCCAAACCCTTACCACCTGGAGGAAGAATGCCTCACTTTTCGCCTTGGGACCCTCCAACTACACGGGATCAATGTGGATTTCACCAGTTGCCCATTTCCCCTCCTCCCACCTTTTCCAGGTTCCCAACCTTTCAACTCAGCACCGCCCTCTTTAACCTGTCCATCATCCTTCCCCCCCAATCTGCTCCACCCTATCACTTTCACTCCACCTTCCTCTACCTATCCCATTCTCAGCTACCTTCCCCCTTATCTCTCAGCCCCCTTGGCCCACAAGCTTCATTCCTGATGAAGGACTTATGCCTGAAACTTCAATGCTCCGTGTGTGGGTGTGTGGGTGTGTACACATACATATATATGGCCATTATTGTTAGTGGATATATATATACACATACCAGAAACAATTATATTTATGTTTTTTCCCTACAATTTAAGAACTCAACAATCACATACTCTTGTGAAGTAATAAATAATATTTATTCAACAATGGCTGGATGATGCCACAAAAACTTGGAGGACCTATGGAATAACTATAAGCTATTTTTTTATATATAGATTTTACACTTTAAATAAAAAGAAACAAAAAACTTTGTATACTGGAAATTAAAAAAAAATACAGAAAAGGCTAAAAAAACACTGTTACCTGTAAAAAGCCAGACAGATTAGTCTTTTGGATACCAACTTTCCAGCATGACATTTAGGATTCTGATAAAGACCCAAAAATCTGAACCAATCTTTTCCATTTACAGATACTAATGGAACTTCTGTCCATTGGCAGTTTGTATTCTATTACTTTACAAATTTATTCTTTTAAAGAAACCTTCATTAATCACCAGTTATGGAAAAAAGCATTGACCACCTTGAGCTCCATGCAGCCTGTCATGAAGCTGGTAGATTTAGTATTACACTGTGTAAAATAAACGATTTTATATCTGTTCATGTCTTGACAACCCATTCACCTCCTCTTGATTTTTTTGTTTGTCTGCAGAATCTTGCAACATTGACATCTCGTCCTTTGCCTTTCTATGTTTTAATTGATTTTTAAAAAATCAACTTTTTTCAAACTAATTCCGCATCCAGTAGTCTACGTCTCTGGCTTCAGGCTTTTTCTTGATCAATACATGAAATTCAGTGGCATTTTCAATAGAAGACTTTTGGAGATTGTCTGTGTCCCTGGAGGTTTGATACACTCTGTAGAATAATTTCCCGGCCTATCAGCCACACGGTTTGTAAGCGTTTAGAAAAGGCTGATGAATATTGTAGAGAGGAAAGGAGTTGGAGGCAACCACTGCTCACCTCTTAAACAATGAGAGGAAGCCTTTTCCTTCGGGAATCTGATTTCTATGGAGAAAGGAGTAGCGACGTTTGGAATCCCTGTACTGGCTGTCATTTTGGGAGGAAGCATTCAAGGCCTGTTCGGACTTCTGCTGGGTTTTGAGTTGTTGACTTATCACAAATTGCATGTCATCCTTTCAATAATACAACAGAAATTGAAACAGTAAATTATTTTGCTGATTAACTATTCGAACATAAGAACTAGGAGCAGGAGTAGGCCATCTGGTCCTTCGAGCCCACTCCACCATTCAATAAGATCATGCCTGATCTCTTCATGGCCTCAGCTCCACTTACACACCCTCTTACCATAATCCTTAGTTACTTCATTGCTTGTTATCATAGCTTTAAAAATATTGACTGAACTAAAGGCAACTACTTCACTGGGCAGGGAATTCCATAGGTTTACAACCCTCTGGGTGAAGAAGTCCCTTCAATTCAGTCCAAAATCTACCCCCCTAATTTTGAGGCTATGCCCTCTTGTCCTAGTTTCACCTGCCAGTAGAAACATCCTCTCTACATCTATCTCATCTATTCCCTTCATCATTTTATATGTTTCTATAAGTTCTCCCGTTATTTTTCCAAATTCCAACGAATATAACCCTAGTCTACTCAGTGTCTCCTCATAAGCCAACCCCCTCAACTCTGGAATCAACTGAGTGAACCTCCTCTGCACCCCCTCTAGTGTCAGTACATCCTTTCTCAAGTAAAGAGACCAAAACTGCACACAGTACTCCAGGTGTGGCCTCACCAGCACCCTGTACAGCTGCAGCATAACCTCTCCGCATTTAAACTCAATCCCTTTAGCAATGAAGGACAAAATTCTATTTGACGTCCTAATTACCTGTTGCACCTGCAGACCAACCTTCTGTGATTCATGCACAAGGACACCCAGGTCCCTCTGCATAGCAGCATGCTGCAACCTTTTTAACCATTCAAGTAATACTCCTTTTTACTGTTACTCCTATCAAAATGGATGACGTCACATTTATTAACATTGTATTCCATCTGCCAGACCTTTGCCTAAAGTATCCCTGTTCCTCTGCAAAGTTTCACAGTCCTCTACACACTTTGCTCTGCCATTCATCTTAGTGATATCTACAAACTTTGACATACTACACCTGGTCCCTAACTCCAAATATTTATATAAATTGTGAATAATTGTGGTCCCACTGATCCCTGAGGCATACCACTGGCACTCATTTATCTCCACTCATTGCTTCCTGTTAGTCAACCAATCCTCTATCCATGATAATAATTTACCCATAGCATCATGCATCTTTATCTTATGCAGCACCCTTTCGTGCTGTCAGTTCAAAAGATCAGTGAAGCTATATTTAATCACCCCATCTACCTACTTATTTCTCAATTCATCTGTCAACTGTTGCTTGATCAACTCATTCAGTTAATCACCAAATTATTTATTCAATCTATTAAAGCGATCTTCCCATCAAGTTCCAATTCCCATTTATCATTACACATTACATTCTGCTGTTCATATATTTAATCGCATTCCACTCAGCTCTTTAGTCATCTCCCCATTTAAGTAACACAATCAAATATAGTCATCCATATACAACCACTGAAAACCTTCCTAACAATAATTAGAGCTACACTTACAGTCAACATATCTTTCCTTTTGAGGAGTAGTTCTGGAACAGGCATGACAAGAACTACATCTGTACATTGAGGCAGAGGTTGTAGCCTGATGATTTATGGAGCTATGTAGTACAATTGGTACTAGTTACATCAAAATAGTGCCAGTTATATAACCAGTCACGTTGTTTATGTAACATGTGACTAGAACCACATATTCTGTTTCTCCATGATCTGAATAGCTATAATTAATGGTAAACCACAAATTCTTGGTGCATTCTCTGCGAACACAATATATATTACAGATAATTGGCAGTTTATTAATTATTTAGTTATACTTTCCTTTTTTTATTTGTTCTTAATGCCGAGTGATCTAGACAAAGTCAAGTGGTGTTCTTTCTTCAAGGTCTGGATTGTTTGAAACTAAACCTTGGAGACTGAAGTTATAGTGCAGTTACAAAGGAAATAAAGATACCTGCATTTTACTAGCATTTAGTAGGGATTTGTCCTTGGTTGAACTTTCACTGTTGAAACCTGCTTTCCCTCTCGTCTCATTTTGTTTCATTGTCACTGTCCTAAAAGGTGCTGCCTTTGTTCTCTGTGACTGTCTTGCACTGTGTTGCTTTGCTTAGTTTACATGCCTCTCATAACACTGCCTGCAATCCTCTCCCAACATCATATGTGTCTAAGTTTTGTTCTTCCCACTCCCATTTTCCTTGTTGCTGGCCTTAATTTACCCATCCTCTCCAACTCCGTGCACTGAAATACAGTCTCCCTCTCTTATTTTCAACTCAACTCATCAGTTGCCAAAATATATCTCAGTTGTTATTCATACAATGTACTGCTCGATATGATTTGTATAATGTCCCCATGACATATTAAATATTTAAGATGGAATCATAACACGTTACAGCAAGAAACAGGCTATTCAGTCTACCAGTCTGAGTTGACATTTCTCTCCATGAGACATTGACGTCAATCGGTTGTGGGAATGTTCGCTGAGCTGGGAAGTTGATTTGTTGACATTTCACCCCCTGTCTAGGTGACATCTTCAGTGGTTTGGAGCCTCCTGTGAAGCGCTGCTGTATTGTCTCTTCTGGAAATTATTTGGTTCCATTCCTGCTGGTTCCAGTTGTTCATTGTAGTGGCCAGTATATTGGGTCGTGGTCAATGCGCTTGCTGATGGAGCCTCTGGCTGAGTGTCATGCTTTTAGAAATTCTCTGGCTGTCCTCTGTTTAGCTTGTCCAACGATCGTTATGTTGTCCCAGTCCTATTAGTGGTCCTTGTCATCTGTGTGTGGGGCTACTAAGGATTCCAGTATCCGCAGTAATTTGCTTTTATGGGTATTGGGACGTTTGTTCTGGTGAGTTGCTGTGTAAGCGTGGATGCAGGTTTATGGGCTGTCATGATTCAGAGTGGTTGGAGAAGTCTGGCTGTCAGTTGAAACATTTTTATGTAAGGTAGCACGGCCAATGAGTTAGGTCATCGCGAGTCCTCATTGTGATATTTGTCTAAAGGTTTTCTTCTTCTTTCAGTCATAGGTCAGGGGTGCTGCAGTGTGTTGTAGCCCTTTTCAACAGGGTCCCAATGTCAGCTTCTCATGTGTGTGTTTGTGTGGTTGATGTTGTAATTCAGGACCTGGTTGGCTTTCCTGAACACTTTTGTGGTGCACTTACCATTCTGTGTTCTTTGTTACATCACATCCAGGAATGGGAGTTGTTGAGTACCATGCTTCTAGAAACTCTTTGGCTGTCCTATATTTAGCTTGTCACATGATTATTGTGTTGTCCCAGCCAAATTTGTGGTCCTTGAAATCTGTGTGTATGGCTACGAGGAATAGCTGATCGTGGCATTTAGGGGCTTGTTGGCGTTTGTGGATGCGGATTGCTTGTTGTCTGTCTGTTTGCCCTATATTGTGTTTTGTGCAGTCTTTGCATGAAATCCTGTATATTACTTTAATCTTGCATATGATGGGTATAGGGTTTTTGTCCTGGTGAGTTGTTGTCTGCACAAACACATTTAGAACAAACAGGCAGACAACTAGCAATCCACATCCATGAACACCAATTAGCCACTAAAAGCCACAACCAGCTGTCCCTAGTAGCCATACACAGATTTCAAGGATCATAGATTCGACTGGGACAACACAATCATCATAGCACAAGCTAAACATAGGGCAGCCAGAGATAGCCTGGCACTCAGCCATCAACTCCATCAACAAGACCCAATATACCGGCCACTACAACAAACATCTGGAACTGGGAACTGGAAGCAGCAGGAACGGAACCAAATAAATTCCAGAAGAGACAGTACAGCAGCACTTCACAGGAGGTTCCAATGCACTGAAGATATCACCTAGACAGGGGTCGAAACATCTGCAAATCAACTTCCCAGCTCAGCGAACATACCCACAACCACAACAAACGGCACCCAAGATACAAATCTTTACACAAACCTTGAACTTAGATTGCTCTCCTGCTGACTTATCACAACTTTTAATGTTCTTTCTTTTTAAGCAATTATTTTTAAAAGCATTCATAAACAGTCTTACATCAAAGTTTGTGGCATAGAATACCACATCAAAACTGTCTTCTGTGTGGGAGAAAAAAAGAATTTTCTAAACGCCCCTTTGAATTCCCTAATTATCTGACCTTGAATCTACTCCACTAACTCCTGGAAATTAACAATCAGTAGTTGCTTCATCACAATCCTATATGTCCTTGAAGATTTCATTTAAGTCATCCATTCCATTAGCTGCAGACGTACCTGCCAAGCTTCTAATTCCTGTGACAGACCCACTTTCTGTTGAATGGTCTCCAGAAGCTGGGAGTTCAATGATTTCATATCCAGTTGACAGTTGAGGAGCTCTGCTTCCACTGCATTTTTTCTGTAAAAACATCAACTATTATTTACCACTTTTTCCAGATTAACTGTTACACGTGCATTCATTTGGTGTTCAATTAAACAGGCTTTTCCGTCTTTTCCCTTCCTATGTCAGGTGTGGTCAAAAATCACACAACACCAGGTTATAGTGCAACAGGTTGCACTCCAACCTGGTGTCGTGAGATTTTTTTTAATCTTGCCCAACCCAGTCCAACACTGACAACTCCACGTTATGTCAGATGTGGCTCAGTTGGTAACAGTCTTAACTGACAGCAATAAGGTTTACATATTCAAGTCCCATTGGACTTGAGCACTTAGAACAAGGTTGACATTTGAATGCATTACTGGATCAGTGCTCCTCTTTTTTTTGAAGCGAAAGATGTTAAACCAAGATTTCAAACACATAGTACTATTCCAGACAGGCGCAGGTGAGTTAGTCCTGATTTCATTGGCTGATATTTATCACTCCATCAAAATGACTAGAACAGATTGAACCATTATCATGGTACTGTTTCTCATTGCTTGCTGTGTGTAAATTATCTGTTGTGTTTCCTCTGATGTAACAATGAATACACTTCACATTTAGGTAATTAGTGTCACGTGATCGTGAGAAGGGATATATAGATACAGTAAAAGCCTTTCTTTTCATGTAGGACTTGGTGCCACACCCAAACTCATTGGGTCAATATCAGCACAATGACTTAAAAATAGCACTAACAGACAAGGAAAACCAAATAAATGTTAGTGCCAGAGCAGGGAAGGGCAAAGGCTGAATTAATCTCAGTTAACAACAGTAACATTTTAGGTTTATATAGTGCTGGCTGAGCTCACTGAGCTGGAAGATTCAAGCAAATCTACATCCAGAACCTCAACCTGAGCTATATATCTTCTCAAAACTCACTGATTTATATAGTCCCTTTCAAATAGTAAAATATTCAGAGTTATTTTACTTGAGCATTACTAAATACAATTTGACACCAAGCCATATGATGTCAGGTCTCCAAAAGCTTAACTGAAGAAGTTGTAAGTAGTATCCTAGAGGAAGAAAGAGGGGAAGCAAAGTGGAGAGATTTAGGGAGGGGTTGCCAGACCTTGGCCTCTTGGTAACTAAAGACATGGGGATAAACAGTAAAGTGACCAAATCAGGATTTCGCAGCAGGCACAGATAATTCGGGCAGTGCTGGACTGGAGAATTTTACAGAGACATGGAAGTATTTTTAAAAAAAAACAAGAATTTTAAAATTGAGGCATTGCTTGAATATCAGCCAGTAAGTATAGAAGTGATAAGTGAATGGGAGTTGATGCACTTTAGGACACAAGCAGTCAAGATTTCAATGATCTCAAGTTCACAGAGGGTGGAAGGCCAGCCAGGAGTGTTTGGAATAGTCAAGTCCAGAGGTTAAAAAAAAAGCATGAAAGAAGCTTTCAGCAACTAATGAGTTGAGATGAGAAGTGTTGTGCATTGGGAAGTAAGCAGTGTTAGTGGTGACACAGGTGTGGTCAAAAGCACATCTGTGTCAAATGCAACATATGTTTAAGAACCATTCCCACTAATACCAAAGGTCATATAACAGCTAGAGACTAAACTAGTGGGGATAAGCAAATCAAAACAGGCCAATCACTTACTTCGTTATCGCAATGTCTCTCTCATGGATTGCTTGCAGAAAATGCCGATGACCAGAGTCATTCTCCAGGCTGCACCGCATACTATCATTTTCCTTCTGGAGATTCACCAGATCTGTGTTTAGCACCTCCAGCTAGAGGATTCAATCATACACACTGAGTGAATGCACAACCTGTAGTCTATCTGCATCAAGTCTCACCACATCCACCCCAAACCAAATCAAATAAGCTATGACCTGAAGTGTACACTGTGCCATCGATTAATGCAATGTCAATGCCACTCAGCTCAGCAGAAATGGAGATTGCTATTGAATACCAAAAAGGAACAAGCAGTTAGCTGGATGGATACGTTAAATGGCTTTGTGGATAGGTAGTTCGCCTATTACATGTTCTAATGAAATCTTGCTTAATAGAACAGCACTTAATAGAAGTAATGGGGCCTATGGGAAAAGTGAGGTTGGGGCAGACTAGCAAAAAAAAAAAAAAAATCACTCATGGTCACTCAAAAATCACCCAAGAGTCTAACACAAAGTATAACACTTGCCTGAATGAAGATTGAAATCATATTTATTCGTGAAACAAAAGTAAAAATAGAAGGATGTTAGGAGATTACAGGGTGACCTGCACAGGCAATGTGAATGGACAGATGTATGGCAGATAAATGTGTGGTTATCCACATTGGTGGCAAGAACAGGAAGGCAGATTACTATCTAAATGGAGTCAAGTTAGGTAAAGGGACAGTACAACGAAATCTAGGTGTCCTTGTACACCAGTCAATGAAAGCAAGCATGCAGGTACAGCAGGCAGTGAAAAAAGCTAATAGCATGCTGGCCTTCATAACAAGAGGAATTGAGTATAGAAACAAAGAGGTTCTTCTGCAGCTGTACAGGGCCCTGGTGAGACCGCACCTGGAATATTGTGTGCAGTTTTTGTCTCCAAATTTGAGGAAAGACATTCTGGCTATTGAGGGAGTGCAGCGTAGGTTCACGAGGTCAATTCCTGGAATGGCGGGACTATCTTATGTTGAAAGATTGGAACGACTGGGCTTGTATACCCTTGAGTTTAGAAGGCTGAGAGGGGATCTGATTGAGATGTATAAGATTATTAAAGGATTGGTCCCTCTGGAGGTAGGAAGCATGTTTCCGTTGATGGGTGAGTCCCGAACCAGAGGGCCCAGTTTAAAACTAAGGGGTAGGCCATTTAGAACGGAGTTGAGGAGAAACTTCTTCACCCAGAGAATGGTAGGTATGTGGAATGCTCTGCCCCAGAAGGCTGTGGAGGCCAGGTCTCTGGATACTTTCAAGAAAGAGTTGGATAGAGCTCTTAAGGATAGTGGAATCAAGGGTTATGGTGATAAGGCAGGAACAGGATACTGATTGAGGATGATCAGCCATGATCATAATGAATGGTGATGCTGGGTCGAAAGGCAGAATGGCCTACTCCTGCACCTATTGCCTATAAATTTAACTCAGTGCGCTTAACAATGTAAGAAAGCTGCTGTCAGTACAGCACCACTCACTGAAAGCTGCTGTGTTGGCAGCTGACATCGCACATGCGCAGAACGGCACAAAGTCCACTGCGGGCACCATGCATGCGCAGGACAGGGTAGAGATTTCCGTGCAGATATTGGCACATGTGCAGAATGAAGTGTGCGAACCGATCCCAACTGGAATCAGGCTATTGTGAACAGAGGTAAGCGTTCTCAAAAATACCCTTCCCGAATGCTTCAGCGAAGTTATAGCCAAACCATACTACCAAAACATGGGTTATCCCAAAACTCCCCTGTACTCTCAATCCAGTCCATGTCCAAGGCACAAAACTAACACAATGACAAAATTAGCAATCGAATGTGGATAGATTGGTGTGGATGATGATAACTAGTGACAACAATACAAAAGTCCTTTTGTTTACCCACACTCTGGATGTGGGCCTCTGGCTGGGCCAGCATTTATTGCCCATCCCAAATTGCTCAGAGGGTAATTAACAATCAATCACATTGCTGTGGATCTGATCACATGTAGGCCAAACCAGTTAAACTGACAGATTCCCTTCCCTAAAAGACATTAGTGAAGTAGATGGGTTTTCCCAACAATCGACAATGGTTTTATGGTCAGCATTAGACACCTAATTCCAGATTCTTTATTGGAATTCAAATTCCACCATCTACCATGGCGGGATTTGAACCCAGGTCCCCAGAACATTATTGGGGTTACTGGATTAATAGTCCAGCGATAATAGTCTTCTGATGTTAAACCATACTAATGAGCAATGTAATTGGAGGATGCATCTTTGTGCAATTTAGTGAAAAATTTGGGGTTTCAGGTAAAAGAAAATCAATTCTTTTACCGCAGAGTTCCAATTTCTTCAGAAGCAACCAGAGATATCCCAAGCAGTATCAGTGGAGTTCAGGTTTTCAACAGAGTAGTGAAATGAGATCAGAAAGCCTGGATGAGTTTCCCTTTCCCATCTACAAGTAGCTATAAATTCTGTGAGCATGATCCTAACCCCCACAATCACCTGATGAAGGAGTGGTGCTCTGAAAGCTAGTCCTTCCAAATAAACCTGTCGGACTATAACATGGTGTTGTGTGATTTTCAACTTCATTCACCCCAGTCCAACACCAGCTCCTCCAAGTCATGGCTTTCCCTTCTAAACTGTCCAGGCATTGACCCTTGGACTTTGCCAATTTTCGAACTACGTGAGCTGGTTCAGTTACACATTGAACAAGCAGCGAGCGTGTCTGTGATGCATGATGACCTCATGAAGCATTACCTGTCTCTGAAGGTCCTCAATCATCTGCTGCTTCTCTTCATTCATTGCCTGTTCCTGCCGGTTTAGCTGCCGTTCCCTCCTTAGCTCCTCCTCCAATTCTTTCTGATTGCTTTCTGTGAGAACCTTATGCAAAAGATTGAAAATGGTGAAAGATGCATCTATCAGAAATAGCCCAAGGGTATCTGAGAATATTAGCCAACATGTACCCTGACATTAATTTCATATTTGCTACATTTATGCAAGCATTAGGTTTATAATCTCTGATATGAAAACTGTTGGATTGTCAACTACAATGGAGGCTGGTAAGCAAATCATCTGTACACTGACCAATCCTATTAGATTCATTTCAGCTACTCAACTGAATGACCAGCATTTTGTTTTCTGACTCGCTGTTCTCCACACACTTAATCTTGACCTCAAGGATGCTGCTGGATGTGTGTAATTTTTAATGGTTATTTGACCTCCTTTAGCAAGTTTAGCTGTTGTTGGTTGAGCATATTCTCTGCTATTTTTGTTGCCCACGTGTCCCTAAAAAGGAAGCATGCATGGTCCACCAACATCCTTCAGGCAGAGAGAGAGAGTTGGGCACCATAGGCCTGCAGGGTGTTATTATCCCCTCCAACTCCAGTTCAATTTAGTCTCCTCCCTCTTTCCCTAACTTGTTTTATTTTTAAAAACAAAGGTAAGAATTGCTGAACTTGTCAAACGGGTGATTTGGTGATGGATGTCAATAAAAAGAAGCTTTTCCTGGATAGTGGGGGTGGAACTAGGAATAATTCTGTCTTGACGAAAGCATAATGTGAGAGAAAGGGGGCAGAGGGCACTTATATGACAATGAAGAGAACTCTAAATCTAAATGCATCACATGTTCCCTTTCTTTCTACTAGGGCATCACTGAAACCAGTATTTAGCTCTTTCACTGATACAGGCCAGTTATCATTTCACTCCCCTTTCTGAAACATCAGGATAAAGGGTGAGCAACTTACAAATCTATCTGGTAGAGCTGTGGCTGAGACAATAGGACTTGCCATTTTTAAATGTAAATACCTCCCTCACAGGCACAACTGCAGGAGAGGAGGAGGACTGGGAGGTTTTTAATGAAATAGTTTCCATTGCAGGCATCTAGTGTCATCATGAAATCCTAAATCCTATTTGGAACAATAAGGTCTGGATGTAAAGCTCCTTTTCCAATTCTCAACATTACGCCTCAAGTCTTCAGAAGAGTGACTGTGGTGTCAGCTGTGACTCAGCTGGTACGGAGGCAGAATGTTGCTGTTTCAAACCCCAGGCAGCACTGACTGAGTAGCTTCGGGTTGAAGGAACTATCATTTTGAATATAATGCTTAGCTGGAAGCTTGCAGTGCACAGATTGGCTGCTGTATTTCATACATTACAATAGTGACTACATTTCAAAATTACTTAATTAGCTGTAAAGTACTTTGGGACATTGAGGTTTTAAAAGATGCTCTATCAAAGAACAAAGAATGATGCAGCACAGGAACAGACTCTTCAGCCTTCCAAGCCTTTGCCAACACATTTTGCCCTTCATACTAAAACTATCTTCACTTACAGGATCGTATCCCTCTATTCTCTTCTTATTCATGCATTTGTCTAGGTGCTTCTTGAATGCGGCTATTGTGTCTGCTTCCGTCCCCTCCTCTGGCAGCACGTTCCAGGCACTCACCACCCTGTGTGAAAAACTTGCCTCGCACATCTCTTAAACTTCCACCCGCCCCGCATCTTGAACCTTTGTTCCCTAATAATTGACCCTTCCACCATGGGAAAAAACTTCAAACTTTCCACTCCATCCATGCCGTTCACAATATTATAAACTTCTATCAGGTTCTAGTGAAAACAAACCCATCTATCCAACCTTTCTTCATAGCTAAAGTCCCTCATACCAGGCAACATCCTGGTAAACCTTTTCTGTACCCTTTACAAAGCAGCCACGTCCTTCTAGTAGTGTGGTGACCAGAACTGTATGCAATATTCCAAGTGTGGCCTAACTAAAGCTCTATAAAGCTGCAGCATAATTTGTCTATTGTTATACTCAATGCCCCTTCCAAATTAGGCAAGGTAGTTAAAAAGGCCTATGACATGCTTATCTACCTGCACTGCCACCTTTCGTGATCTATGCACCTCCACACCCAGATTCCTCTGCATAGCAATACTCCTAAGGGTTCTATCAAAAATGTTTTTGCTGTAGAGAGACTGTTAATAGTTTCCTCTTCAAAAATCAAGATTTCTAAAAATTCTCTTCCATTCAGGAAACAAAGAAATCCTTCATTCCCTCAGTAGCGCTTCAATTTAAAGTCCCATCCCAAAGGAAATATCAGTGTTCCACTTAGTTTGAAGCCTGCCCAACTTTTCCATTGTTCCATTCAGCTCTCCAGTGAAACTGATGGCTGTATGAGTGTAAGAGTCTCCTTACCTGTGGAGCTGGGCCATGTGTTAGGCTGTGGACCTGCTCCTTGAGATGCGAAAGGGCTGCCTGCAGACTATGAAACTGACATCCAGTCAAACTGTCAGAGCACTTCACACCACTCAAGCTGAGTAATTGCTGATGGATTTTCACAATATCATTCTTTACCTAGAGTAAGTCACAGAAAAATACACCAGACAATCATTTAGAAACAGCAAGTTCAGCCAATCCCCTCCTGAGAGAAAGGGTCCTGTAAACTACAAAATTTAAAATACTACAATCTGTGACTGCAAATAGCCAATGTAGTAGTTCCCTATACCTGATCTTTCTCAGCCTCCCAAGCCTGAGCCTCAGTCTCCAGATTGTGCTCAATTTCAGAGAGAAGAGAATCGTTGTGATTGGTGGATTCCTGCATTGTCAGCTGCTCATGCAGCTCCTGCACTTGGTTCTGTAGTTGGTGATTCAGGCCTTGGACTTGTCTGACATTCTCCTGTGCCAGGGTTAACTATTGGATGAAGAGAACAGCTACAATTAGAGAAAAATCACACTCTCAATAATATCTTACTGTTGTGAACGTATCCACATAACCCATAGGATTAAAGAGAAGAGATTGGAACAAGAGGTGGTTATCTGGTTAGTTAAGATAACTCTTCAGCAAAGCAACCAAAATATTCTTCTCTTCCCCATCGTCTTCCAAACGAACCACCTTCCTCCCGAAGTTACTGACTCTCTCTGGCAAACATTGTATGGATGACATCTTGGCCAAATGGCCATTCCTGATATTCAAGGCTAATAAGTATCACCATCCATTGCACAACGAAATAGAATATAGGAACACAATTAGGCATTTGGCCCTTTGAGCATGTTCTGACATTCACTATGGTAATGGCTGATCATCCAACATTGTGGCCCCGCTTTCCCCCATTCTCCTTTGATCTCTTTAGTCCTAAAATCTTTATCTGCATCTTTTTTGAAAGCCTTATGTTTTTACTCAACAGTCTCCTGTGGCTGTTAATTCCAGAGTCTCCAGGCCCTGAATAAATTCCTCATCATCTCTGTCCTAAAAGGCCTACTCATTATCCTTAGACTATGACCCCTTGTTCTGGACTCCTGGGTCATCGAGATCATCTTTCTGCATTTGCCCTGTTTAATCCTGTTAGAATTTTATAGATTTCTATGAGATCCTCACACCTCCACATTCTTTTAAACTCGAGTGAATACAGTCCTAACTGACTCAGTATCTCCCTACATGTCAGTCCTTCCATCTCAGGACTCAGTCTGGCAAACCTTTGTGGCACTCCCTCAATATCCAGACCACCCTCCCTCAGACAGGGAGACCAAATGTGTACACAATATTCTAGACGTGGTCTTACCAATGCCCTGTAGAGATGCGGTAAGCCATCCTTTCTCCTGTACTCAAATCCTCTCAGTACAAAGACCAACATTTGTGTTTTCCAATGTCTGCTGCACCTTCCAGCCACTGGTGTATAAGGACACCCAGGTCTCATAGCACCTCCCATGCTCTTAACCTCTCTATTCAGATTTAAACATGTGCCTTGCTACCAAAATGGATGGCCTCACATTATAGTCTATCAGCCATGAATTTCCCCATTTACATAAGAATTAGGAGCAGGAGTAAGGCCATCTGGTGCTTCGAGCCCACTCCACCATTCAATGGGATCATGGCTGATCTCTGTGGCCTCAGCTCCACTTACCCGCCCTCTCACCATAACCCTTAATTCCTTCATTGTTCAAAAAAAAAAAGAAAATCTATCATAGCTTTAAAAACATTGACTGAACTAGTGTCAACCACTTCACGGGCAGGGAATTCCACAGATTTCCAACCCTTTAGGCGAAGAAGTTCCTTCTCAACTCAGTCCTAAACCTGCTCCCCCTAATTCTGAGGCTATGCCCTCTTGTCCTAGTTTCACCTGCCAGTGGAAATATCCTCTCTACGCCTATCTTACCTATTCCCTTCATAATGTTACGTGTTTCTATAAGATCTCCCCTCATTCTTCCAAATCCCAACGAATATAATCCCAGGCTACTCAGTGTCAGCTCATAAAGCCAACCCCCTCAATTCTGGAACCAACTGAGTGAACCTCCTCTGCACCCCCTCCAGTGCCAGTACATCCTTCCTCAAGTAAGGAGACCAAAACTGCACACAGTACTCCAGGTGCAACACCCTATGTTTTTAAACTCAATCCCTTTAGCAATGAAGGACAAAATTCCATTTGACTTCCTAATTATCTGTTGGGAGAATGTGAGGACTGCAGATGCTGGAGATCAGAGTTGAAAAATATGGCGCTGGAAAAGCACAGCTGGTCAGGTAGCATCCGAGGAGCAGGAGAGTTGTTTATGCTCAAACGTCCATTCATCAGGAATGAGGAGGGATTACCCATTGTACCTGCAGACCAACCTTCTGTGATTCATGCACAAGGACACCCAGGTCCCTCTGCATAGCAGCATACTTCAACTTTTTAACCATTCAAGTAATAGCCCTTTTTACTGTTATTCCTACCAAAATGGATGACTCTACATTTATTAACATTGTATTCCACTTGCCAGACCTTTGCCCACTCACTTAAATTATCTCCATTCCTCTGCAAAGTTTCACAGTCCTCTGTACACTTTGCTCCGCCACTCATCTTAGTCTCATTTGCAAACTTTGACACACTACACGTGGCCCCCAACTCCAAATCATCTCTGTAAATTGTGAATAATTGCCGTCCCAACACTGCTCACTGAGGCACACCACTAGTTACTGTTTGCCAATCACAATAGCACTCATTTATCCCCACTCTTTGCTTCCTGTTAGTCAATAATCCTTGATCCATGTTAATACTTTACCCGTAACGCCATGCATCTTTATCTTATGCAGCAGCCTCTTGTGCAGCACCTTGTCGAAGAAAATCTTTTGGAAATCTAGGTACACCACATCTTCTTGGTCCCTATTGTCCACCATGTTCATAATGTCTTCAAAGCATTCCAAAAGATTAATTAAGCATGGCCTATCCTCATGAACTCATGCTGCATCTGCCCAATGGGACAATTTCTATTTAGATATTTTGCTATTTCTTCCTTGATAATAGACTTGAGCATCTTCCCCGCTACAGAAATTAAGCTAACTGGTCTGTAATTCCCCGTCTTTTGTGTACCACCCTTTTTAAGCAGAGCCATCACATTTGCTGTTTTCTAATCTGGCAGGAGACATAAGTCTAAGGGTAGAAAGGTCTCCCACTATTTCTGTTACTACCCTGGGATGCATTCCATCAGGGCCAGGAGACTTTTCTAACCTTAGTTCCATTATCTTGCCCAACACTATCTCTTCCATGATAATGATTGTTTTCAGGTCCTTGCCTATGTTTGTCTCTTTGTCAATTACTGGCATGTTATTCCTGTCCTCCACTGTGAAGACCCACACAAAATTCCTATTCAATGCCTCGGCCACTTCATCATATCCTATGACTAGATGCACATTCTCATCCTCTAAATGACTTTACTTTAGCCACTTTTGTTTAAACTCAACATGTCCAAATCACACTTAACTATAGATGAGATCATGCAAAGCCCAAACATTTATTCAACATCACATTTCAGTCGGCTGAATCCTCTTGCAAGGATGCCTGCCTTGAAGAAGTTTTCCTCCTCTCTCTACAAGAATCTCAAGGAGTCCCCCTCCCCTAGCTTATCTCTCCACACTTCAGGCTCTCTGCCTTTATTCCTGATGAAGGGCTTTTGCCCGAAACGTCGATTTCGCTGCTCGTTGGATGCTGCCTGAATTGCTGTGCTCTTCCAGCACTACTGATCCAGAATCTGGTTTCCAGCATCTGCAGTTATTGTTTTTACCACCTAGATAATTACTAAGATCAGTCCAAATTAATTGTCTCTTCCTCAAGCCCAGGGGAACAAAAGTAAAGTATGGAGTTCAGTTGTCAGTACAAAGTGACACCAAACTTGGGGTTTTAGTATTACATTAGAATCTTTGCTCACAAACGAGCAAAGGTGAAGTTTATGATAAGTAACCTTATTGATCATGGACTCTACCCCCTACTTAGTCTCTCCCTGATACCTAAGTGACTAAGCATTTTCCAGGACAAGAACTGTTGGGCCTGTGGAGCTTTTTAATATGTCATTTTAGCCCAATAATTTCCAGTCTAGTACTTCACTAGGAATTTACCCAGCTTTTATTTTGATTGCATTTATCAGCAGAGACAAAAACACACATATATACAGACAGACACACACACACAGGCAGACTGACGTGCGCGCACACACAGACACACACAGAGGCAGACTGACGTGCGCGCACACACAGACACACACAGAGGCAGACTGACGTGCGCGCACACACACACAGACAGATACACACACACAGATACACACACACAGATACACACACACACAGAGGCTGACACAGTATTGTTGGCTACTATTAAATGAAAGAGAAAACCATGAGAGCTGGAAATTTGACATAAACAACAGAAAATAACCATTCACCTGTCAATTAAATAGCAGCTTCATATCGTCACAAATAGCTGAACTGTTTCCTCACTTTTGAGTTCTATGTGGCTGACTATTCCTGCTCACAGAAGCACTATGAAAAGCTGCCTAGAATGTGAATGAAAGCACTCAATACAACAAAACCATCCCAAGAGCGGAAACTCTTGAAAAGTGCTATTTCCTCTCTTGAGAATAAGCTGGATCTTACTGACTTTCAGCACCAGTGGAAAGCTGCCTGTGTTTGTTTGTAAAGTTCTATATCTCTACGTGTGTGTGCGTACATGTGTGAGTGTGTGAGTGTGTGAGTGTACATGTATGTTTGAGAGAGAGAAATTTGAGGTTTAGCTGTCTCCATGTGGCAGGCTTGCACTTGCTTTTGTAAACTTGGCTATGATTGTATGTAAATTGTAAAACAAGCACAGTTGATCTTAATTCATTCATTCTGAAAACTGTCTCCCAGAACATGTCTCTCATCACTACATACAATTATTTCTTCATTTTTCATCTTTTTGCATTGTAAGACAAATCCTCAGCACAGTTTATCATGGTGTAAGATCCATCTGGGAGATTTCCTGCCACCACCCTCTTCCCCATAAGGCCTGCTTCCTCTAGTAAGTAAAACATCTTGTGAAACGATGAGAGGAGGCTCTTGTCTTAAACAAAATGTAATTTAGACTCAAGGTCATAGTGTTGTACAACATGGAAATAATCCCTTCTGTCCAACTTGTCAAAGAACAATAAATCTGCACCCCAAGGTCTCTTTGTCCAGCAACACTCCCCAGGACCTTACCATTTAGTCCTACCCTGATTTGCCTTCCCAAAATTCATCACCTTACATTTATCTAGATTAAACTCCATCTGCCACTACTCAGCCTATTGAGGCATCTGATCAAGGTTCCATTGTACTCGGAGATAACCTTCATTGTCCACTACGCCACCAATTTTGGTGTCATCTGCAAACTTAATAGCCAACCTTCTGTCTTCTGACACCTCACCTGTGGCTACTGATGACACATATCTCAGTAATGGGCACTACAATCACTTCCTTAGCTACCCACAAAGTTCTGGGATACACATGATCAGGTCCTGAGGATTTATCCACCTATACGCTTTATCATCCAACTGTACAATTATGGACACTTTTCAAGATATCACTATCTATTTCTCCAAGCTCTCTAGCTTTCATATCCTTCTCCACAGTAAATACTGACATGAAATACTCATTTGGTATCTCAGCCACGTCCTGCAGTTCCACACAGACAGTCTTGTCGATCTTTCCCTGGTTAATCTTTTACATTTAATATATTTGTAGAATCTCTTTGCCAAAGCTATCTCATGTGCCCTTTTTGCCCTCCTGATTTCCCTCTTGATATGCTCCTACTGCTCTTAAACTCCTCTATGGATTCACTTGATCCCAGCTGTTCATACCTGCCATATGCTTTCTTCTTTTCTTTTTGACCAGAGTTTCAATTTCTCTAATTATCCAGCATTCCTTACACCTACCAGCCTTGCCCTTTACACTAACAGGAACATACTGCCTCTGGACTCTCCTAATCACATTCCTTTAATCTCATTTTATTACATGATAGCAAATAGGTACAAGTTCCATTGGTGTAATAAGTATTGAGGCACACCTCAGTGTGTGATCTTACTCCTTTGTGATTCAAAGCTGTCCCTCTGCCTGTGTCTGTGTGACATCATCATACTGTGCAATGCTTAGCTTACTCCTCAGGATTAACTCTGGCAGACTCTTACACCTTTATACAATCTTGATCATCCACACTCCAAGTGTGAAGAATTTCCTGCTATCAGAATCAAATGGTAAAGATAGAACAAGGAACCTTTATCTTAAAGTAACATTTAATTTGAAGAAAGAAACAGAAATTGCTGGTAAAATTCAGTAGGTCTGGCAGCATCTGTGGAAAGAAAGCGGAATTAATGTTTCGAGTCCAGTAACTCTTCATCAGGCCAGTTCAAATGAAGTCTAACATTAGATCTAACCTGCAGGAGCTGTTCAGTGTTCTTCTGTTGTAACTGTGAGAATTCTTCCTGCATGGAGTCAATGATGTTCTTTAGTGCCAAGTTCTCCTTCTGCACTGTGACTATCTGCTGCTCCAAGTTATATTTCTGCTCAGCCAACAGCTCTAGCTATTAAAAGACGAGAAATTCGTTAACACTCCAATGAGTCCATCTTAAAAACATCTCCTTAAGGAGATAAATCCTGGCCAGTATGTGTGGCAAGATCATAAAAATGTTTATGGAAATTTCCTCTGGTCTGCATCTCCAAAGTCAGAAACATCTCTAAAAATGAAAATCAGTAAAAAAGTGACCAAGGAATTGACTGCAGCTGGATTTTTGTTATCACCCCAAGTAGCCAACATTTGGAACTAGAGTTGACGGTCAGGCAAACACCAAATACTTGCAAAATCTGTACCTGTTGTTAAAAAAATGCTTTCAGCACTGTATGCAAGTACAGTTTCTCAGGCAGCACTCTTCTCAGTCCCCATATTTTAGGCAATAACCGTACCCAATTCCCAGGTCCCAAAAAAAAATATCTTAATGTGAAGGGACCCAGTCAATATTACAGTAGAAGACAGTCCAGGCCCCAGACCTCTATCTGTTGTATAAGACAGTTAGTACATGAAAGGGTTAACTAACCTCAAAACAAAACCACCCATCAGGATATAAAGGACTGTTTCTAGAAGGTGATAACTGGTTGTTCAGTTATCTTGAAATTGTACCAGAAAATTTCAGTGGCAGCAATGTGTGCTTACTCTGAAGTATTGCTAAGATCACATCTTTTTATTTTTTGTAGTTTTGTCTGTGGTCCAAAATGGAAAAGACTACATAGCTATCTCAGGCCTTAACTTCTCATCCATCTGGACTACAGGCCCAGCATTAATCTTTGGCGCAGATTCAAATTCAAGTATCTTACCCACCTCAACATGAAGGCTCTGTGTCCTTGTTGCATTCTCATTCGCCAGAAAATCTTTGCCCATAAACCTCTCCCTTAGTGTTTTGATCTCATGGGCGAGGGCCTGCTCCACCTTTGCTGCCTGGAAGAAAGAAGACAGGTAAATCAAATACTTCAGTTTGTACATTTATCACATCCATTCCTCCCTGACTAATTTTCCAAAAACAACAAAATTTAATTTGCACACACAATTTTTTGAAAAGAGACGGAAATATATGATGAATGATATTCATTGCAGGTTTAGCCTTGGGTAGATGCTCCCGGCTCACATGTTCCACAATATACTCTTTGCTGTCTGTATTTATCAATAAATACTATTAAAAGATAAAGGAATAGTGGCAAGGTTGAAGACTGAGAATTGCATAAAGCTGGGCAATTGGCTTTTTATGAAGCAGTTAACAAATGTAGTTTCACAGCTGTCAGATTGAGAAATTGCTCAGGGGCTCTGAAATTGGGGTTTCACTGAAATAACAAACAAACAGTTTCATAGCTGACTTGGGAGGTCTAATATCAGGTTTCAGTGTAGCTGCAGAGGTATCCAGAGGTAGCAGTGATTGAAAAAAAAAATCACCTGCCTGAAACTCCAGCAGAAGAGGACAACCTTTGGTTTTACAGCCTGATCAGTTAAATGTTTGATTTTAAGACTTTTATAAATCTTTTAAATCTTAATCTGGTAACTTTTTTCTGTAAATCTATAACAGTGAATAAGGTGAGGACTTTTTAACATTCTGTTTATGCTGAGATCTAACTCTTGGTTGACATTTAAGATTAAGGATTGGTATTAAGTTATCCCAGAGCAGTGTTTTTGAGCTGTAAGACTGCTAACACTGCGTTGTTGAGAAAAGTAATTTCTGGATCTGCAGATTCTTAAAGGGGCAGAAATGGCTTTTAGTAGGGTAATGGGCTCTTCCTGTCAGATGTGGAGATCAGGGAGAATTTGAATGTTCCTGGACACTATGTTTGATTGAGAATCCTATTGTATTGCATGAATTGGTTGGAGTGGCAGTTGGAGGAGTTTACAAAAGCAAGGAGGTGTGATGAATGGCAGTTTCAGGAAGGTGTAGAAACTGCATATACAGTTAGGTAAATGGTTGACCAATAGGAATTGTAGGCAAGTTAACCAGGTAGTGCAGGACTCTCCTATATGCAGTTTTGGATACTATGGAAGTGGGGGTTGGGGAAGGGGGGGGGGGGGGGGGGGAAATCAGCCTCTCAGAGGTATGTAGCACTGAGAGCCAGGTTTCTGGTACTGAGACTGGCTCTAATTTAATGAGGGATATGTCAGACTCCAAGCCATCAACTGTGATAGAGGACTCTCTAATCTGGGGTACAGGCAGATGTTTCTGAGGCCATCAGCGAGGCATCAGGATGGTGTTTTGTCTCCCTGGTACCAGGGTTAAGGAAATCTCGGAGAGGGCAGAGAATATTCTGAAAGAGGAGAGTGACCACCAAGAGATCCTTGTGCATGTTGGTATCAATGACATAAGAGAAAGGGATGAGGTCCTGAAAAGAAATTATAGAAAATTAGGCAGGAGGTTAAAAAGCAAATCCTCGAGGATTGTAATATCTGGATTACTCCCAGTGCCTAGTGTTAGTGAGAGTAGGTATAGGAGGATACAGGAGATGAATGTGTGGCTAAGGGACTAGTGCAAGGGGTTTGGATTCACATTTTTAGACCGTTGGGATTTCTTCAGAGATACAAATGACATGTACACGAAGGACATCTTCCACTTGAATTGGAAGGGGACATTATCCTTACAGGGAAATTTGCTCGTGCTACTTGGGAGCCTTTAAACTAGTTGGAGGGTGGAGGGGAACCAAAGTGATAGTGAGAAAAGGCCAGGCTGGTACTATAAATAAGGGGAGCAAGTCAAATAGTCAAGGCAGGCAAGAGCTTGGTAACAAGGTAAGACTGATAAATTAAACTGCATTTACTTCAATGCAAGTGGTCTGACAGGTAAGGCAATTGAAAACATGGGACTGGGATATCATAGCTATGACAGAAATGTCACTCAGGGATAGACAGGACTGGTCGCTTAATGTTCCGGGGTATACATGTCATTGGAAGGATAAAAGGGGAGGCAGGAGCGGAGGGGGAATAGCAGTTTTGGTTAGGGATTACAGTAGGGTTGTACTTAGGGAGGATATTCCTAGGAGATTGTCCAGTGAAATTATACGGGTGGAATTGAGAAGTACGAAAGGGATGGTCACATTGTCGGGATTGAAATATAGGCCTTCCAATAGTCAGTGGGAAATTGAGAAGCAAATATAAAAGAAAATCTCAGATATCTTTAAGAATAATAGGGTTGTAATGATAGGGAATTTTAACTTTCAAAACATAGACTGGGTCTGCCATGGTGTTAAGGGCTTGGATGGGGTGGAATTTGTTAAGTGTGAACAAGAAAACTTTCCTCATTCAACATGCAGAGGTACCTGCTAGAGAAGAAGCAAAACTTGACCTTCTGTTGGGAAATAAGGCATGACAAGTGTCAGTGAGGGAGCACTATGGGGCAATTGATGATAATGCTATTAGTTTTAAAATAGTTATGGAAACATTTAGAAATGATCACAAAGTTAAAAAGTTCTAAATTGGAGTAAGGCAAGTTTTGATCGCATAAGACAGGAACATTCAACAGTTAATTAGGGGAGGCTATATGCAGGTAAAGGGACGATTGGGTAGTGGGAGGCTTTTAAAGGTAAAATAACGAGAGTTCAGAGACAATAGGTTCCTGTTAAAGTGCAAGGCTGATAGGTGTAGGGAATGCTGAATGACTGGAAAACTTGAGCTTCTGGTCAAGAAAAGGAAGGAAGCATATGTCAGGTACAGACAGCTGGGAACGAGTGAATCCCAAGGAGTATAAAGGCAGGTGGAGCATACTTAAGACGGAAATCAGGAGGGCAAAAAGGAGACATGAGATAGCTTTGACAAATAGAGTTAAGGATAATCCAAAGTCATTCCAGAAGTACATTAAGGGCAAAAGAGTAACTTGGGAGAGCATAGGGCCCCTTAAAAATCAACATGGCTGTTGATGTGTGGAATGACAAAAGATGGGAAAGATATTAAATAATATTTCACGTTAGTATTTACTGTGGAGAAGGACTTGGAAGCTAGAGGACTTGGGAAAATAAATAATGATGTTTTGAAAAAGAGTTTAGATTACAGGAGAGGAGTTGCTGGAAGCCTGAAAATGCATAAGGGTAGATAAATCTCCAGGACCTGATCAGGTATTTCCCAGAATTTTGTGGGTGGCTAGAAATGTGATTACTCAGTCCCTCGCTGAGATATTTATATTATTGACAGTCATGTTTGAGGGGTTGGAAGACGAGAGGTTGGCCAATGTGATGCCATTATTTAAAAAAACGGCTGTAAGGAAAAGACAGGGAAATATAGTTCACCTGACATCAGTGGTAGGTAAGTTGTTGGAGGGAATCTTGACGGACAGGATTTCCACACATTTGGAAAGGGAAGGACTGATTATGGATGAGCAACATTAAATTTGTGTGTGGGAAATCATGTCTCACTCACTTAGAGCCATAGAGATGTACAGCATGGAAACAGACCTCTCAGTCCAACTCATCCTTATCGACCAGATATCCTAAATTAATCTAGTCCCATTTGCCAGCATTTGGCCCATATCCCTCTAAACCTTCCTATTCATATACCCATCCAGGTGCCTTTTAAATGTTGTAATTGTACTAGCCTCCACCACTTCCTCTGGCAGCTCATTCCATACACGCACCACCATTTGTGTGATAAAAGTTGCCCCTTAGGTCTCTTTGAAATCTTTACCTTTTCACCCTAAATTTATACTCTCTAGTTCTGGACTCCCCACCCCAGGGAAATTGACTGAACTTTTTGAACAGGGACAAAGAAAACCGATGAAAGGCAGAATGGTAGATGTTTTCTATATGGACTTCGGCAAGGCACTCGACATGGATCAGCATGGTAGAGTGGTTAGTAAAGTTAGAGCATGGGATCTAGGGGGAGCCAGCCAATTGGATACAAAATTGGCTCAAAAGTTGGAGACAGAGTGGTGGTAGAGGGTCGCTTTTCAGACTGGAGGCCTGTGACCAGCGGTGTGCCACAAGGATCAGTGCTGGGTCCACTGTTTTTTGTCATTTGTATAAATGATTTGGATGTGAATATAGGAGGCATGGTTAGTAAGTTTGCAGATGACACCAAGGTAGTTAGTGTTGTGGACAGTGAAAAAGATTATCTCAGAGTACAATGGGACCTTGATCAGATGAGCCAATGGGCCAAGGAGTGGCAGATGTTGTTTAATTTAAATTTTAAAAAATTCATTGGTAGGATGAAGTCGTTGCTGGCTAAGCCAACATTTATTGGTCATCCCTAATTGGCCAAAGGGCAGTTAAGAGACAATCACATTGCTGTGCGTCTGGAGTCTCATGTAGGCCAGACAACCTAAGGATGGCAGTTTCCTTCCCGAAAGGACATTAGTGAACCAGATGGGCTTTTCTGGCAATTAACAATGGTTTCATGGTCATCATTGGATTAGACTCAATTGCAGATTTGTTTTAAAATTGAATTCAAATTCCACAAATTGCTGTAGTGGGATTTGAACTCAGGTCCCCAGAACATTACCTGGGTCTCTGAATTAATAATTCAGCAATAATACCACTAAGTGATTGCCTCTATTTAAATGTGATAAATGTGAGGTGTTGCATTTTGGTAAGGCAAACAAGGGCAGGACTAACATAGTTAATTTTAGGATTCTGGGGAGTGCTGCCAAACAAAGAGACCTCGGGTTGAAAGTGGAGTCACAGGTAGATAGGGCAGTGAAGGTGGCATTTGGCACACTTGGCTCCATTGGTCAGAAATTGAGTATAGGAGATGGGAGGTCATGTTGAGGTTGTACCATTTTTGGAATACTGCATTCAATTCTGGTCACCCTGCCACAGGAAAAGTGTTGTTTAAACTTGAGAGGCTGCAGAAAAGATTTACAAGGATATTGCTGGGACTGGAGGATTTGAGCTACAGGGAGAGGCTGAATAGGCTGGGGCTGTTTTCCCTGAAGCGTCAGAGGCTGAGGGATGACCTTATAGAGGTTTATAAAATCATGGGGGCATGGATAGGGTAAATAAACAAAATATTTTCCCTGGGGTGGGGGAGTCCAAAAGTAGAGGGCATAGGTTTAGAGTGAGGGGAGAAAGATTTGAAGAGGACCTGAAGGGCAACTTCTTTGTCCAGAGTGTCGTGCGTGTATGGAATGAACTGCCACAAATAGTGGAGGAGCTTGGCACAATTACATATTTAAAAGGCATCTGGATGGGTATATGAACAGGAAGGGTTTAAGAGGGATTTGGACCAACTGCTGCAAATGGGACTAGGTCAGATCGGGATGCCTGATTGACAAGGATGAGTTGGACTGAAGGATCTGTTTCCATGCTGTATGACTCTAATAGAGTTGCTTGCTGACTGGGTATGTAACAGCATTGCCTTGTGTAACATTAGGACATGAAGATTGTTGATGCCATGGCCAACTTCTAACCTGCACTGAGTTAAATGATTTCAGTTGGAGCAGTAAATGAAGTACCTCAGCTAAGCTCAGTATTCCTGGGGTAGGAAATATTAAAACTCAACCAGCATGTTTGCACTGCAATACCAAGTCAATTTTTTTTTTTACTGGGAATAGGGCCTTTGGTTCAGTCAGATATGGACTAGAATTGAGTGTGGTGCTGGAAAAACACAGCGGGTCATGCAGCATCCAAGAAGCAGGAGAATCGACATTTCGGGCAAAAGCCCTTCATCAGGAAGCCCTTCTTGATGAAGGGCTTTTGCCCAAAACATTGATTCCTCTGCTCCTCGGATGCTGTCTGACCTGCTGTGCTTTTCCAGCATCAGACTCTCGACTCTGATCTCCAGCATCTCCAGTGCTCACTTGGTTTCAGATATGGACTCAGTATATTTCAGCTGTGCATTCTGGCCTGTTGACTCTTGCGATGAAGAAACTCAAATGGATAAGGCCCTGGGGATGCACCAGCAGAACCAAATCTCAGCATGAATCAGCACATTCTAGAAGATTAAAAAGACAATTGGAATAAAAAGAAGCAACCAAACAGACATCATGTACAGTGACCAAACAGGTTATGAATGCAATTACAAAACAAAACACAATATAGTGGCTGAACAGAGAACAACACTCTTCCTATGCTGCTGGATAATATTCTCACAATATCTCAAGTACCCCACATTATTTATCACCCCAGGGAGTATCCCCATTTCATGACCTGCCACAAACGTTTCTGCTGTTCTTACATTCTTTTTTAATTCTGTGTATATCCCAGTACAGAAACAAAACACCCAACATCACCAATTTTATCTTGGTATAAGAACATTGATGTTATCTCAGTCATTCTGTCCGGTACTGAGCAGATGCAAAAATGACGTGGTTTTGTGTAAACAGGACAGAAAAACCTTATGATTTGTGTGAATGGACAGCCACAGTGTCTGCTTAAAACTGGCTGAGCCAGTGTCAATGAAAACACACCCAACAAGATCAGCACCAAGAAAATAAGTAAACTCCAAAATTTTTCATTATAATCCAGTCTATCCTGATTAGCAATTTTCCTTCAACATATGACATTATTGTCATTCAGCCCATCTTCTGTATCTGCAGCAAGGATCATCAGCTGTGTCTATATTGATATGATAAGCACATACAAAGCAATGCCCATATCACTCTCTACCAGTACCTGACCTAACCCCACAACCCTAAACATATCTACCCCTACATCACACTTCTACAGGTATCTGTCCTTAAACTACACCTCTACAGCTATCTGTCCCCAAAACCTCATCTTGACATGAAACTGTTCCTACATTATATCTCCACAGATACCTGCCCCCATGCCATATCTCCAGATGTACCTTTGACTGGTACATGCTGTTTAATACGATCTACTAGTCATAGGAATGTCTAACCCACACACTCAACATCACATCAGCAATGAAATTCATAAACTACATTACTCATGTGTGGTAGACAGAACATCTTTCTGAATTGGCGGCAACATTCTGTTTGTGAAGATAACATTCACGTAGTTATTGAACTCTAATAATGTGACCTGTCCAGTTTCACCTGTTGCTCAAAATTTCAAGATGCCTTATTCTGGGGTAAACAAAAGTAAACTAGGCACTTTTCAAAACTGAAAGTGGTGGGCATGGAGCCATTCATGAGCATACATGATACACAGTAAGCAATGGCCTGGTCACAGTAACCATTATCCCACAGGACATGATCACATCAAACAGGATGTCCCTTTGATTGTTCACACTCGGCAGATTGCTGCTAATACTCAATGGCTGGTGTTTGTAAAGCTTAGAACCTAACATCTAACATCAGATGAGATTCTGCAACCTGGAGTTGTCAAGAATTACACTAACAAAGAATAAGATCATTAGTTGGCCTTGTAATGTGGCTCACACATACTTGCTCAAAACTACATACAAAGGCACCTATCTCTGCACATTGAAAGAACATGTTCATGTTTGCACCTTTTTTGAATTATACAACAATAATTGTTCCCTGGTTCACTCCTATGGCAATAACTTGACCAATCGAAGCCAACATGCCAACCAGTCATCACCATTTTTTCATGTGGTATAAATTGTTGCTCCCATAGAACCATGGCATTCTTGTGGCTGCCCTGATGAGACCAAGATGAATAGCTTTGACCCCATGTCACTTTTTTGCCAGTAGTAAAGGAATTAGACATTGTGCAAGGTGAGCACCTTTGTTTTGCATTAAAAAGTCCTATACAATATTTAAAGAGTAGCAAACTCTCTTACAATCCTCAACCATAACTACAATAACAAATTAACTGGAATTAATCTCATTTTCTAGTTGGAAGGTTGGCGTTGGTGAGGATGCTCACAATTCATTGTTATGCTTGGATAAGTATTTGCATTAATTTTATGTATTAAAACACCTTTAACCATTTCACTGCAAGAAGATTCAAATTCCTTAAAATAAAATCCCCAGGAAGGCACTGATCAGAAAGACTGACCTCACATTTCGAGGCATCCGCCACTCTAACTGTTGAATCTGATTCAACTATTCAGGCCAGAAGTATTCAACCATGAAAGCTTTGAAAACGGAGAATCAATTCTCAGGAACAGCATTGGGAACAGCCTGATGAAGTAACAATTAGCTGGTGCTCCTTTACCATCACTATCACGCTCTCGTGTCATTCAAGGGTGTGCAGCTCAGGAAATGTCAGTGACTCCATTAAATGTGAGGCCAGGGGTTAGCAAAAACAGAGGCATTCAAAGGTGTGCCAACATGACTAGTGAAAAAAAACACTGATTAGCTACGTATAGTAGATGTAACACACTCATTAAATAGTGTACAGCAAATATGGTACACACAGCATTGAGTACAGCAAACACAAGATGTACTGAGTACAGCAGATACGACACACACTGGAGAGACAGCCCACACTGGGAGCAGCAGGCAAAGCATACACTAGGTATAGTATACCATGGATACAACAGGATCAGCACACAAGTTGTGTATGGTGGGCATTGAGTATAATACACACTAGATACAGCCTTCATGAGTACAGCAGGAACAGTCCACACTGGGTACAAGGTATGCAGCACAACAGATGTAGTTTCATCTGTTGCTTTGAATTCAATGTCTGAATGTCTGTGTTATGTACAAGATGTATACTTGAAATCATCACACACACACACGGTTTTGCTGAGGTTTAATTTCAGGCATAAATGAAAAAGCAATTGATGAGATTATAAGGGGAAAAGTGTACGTCCCTCATATTGCAAATCAGATTAAATTAATGGCTCATGATTAAACAGCAGTTGTGATAATTGGGTAATCTTTTGCAAACATTAATTATCTATCCTTTAATATACTAATAGAAGACTTCTTGGAACATGCAAAACTCCCCCAGGAACCACACCTACACTATTTTAAACTTACCATATAAAAAAGGTCAGAAAATTGCCTGAGGAAAGTTTACATTACACCATTGGGTGGGGGAATGTAGTGCTAGCAGCTTTGTGAGATGACGCTCACAGAATTAATCAAGGCCAAAACGCATTCAACACGATGACGTTACTGAAGGTTTTTCCAGTACAATAACATATTGTGCAACCCACGCACAGTGGACTTGACATAATAAAAACTCATGATTAAAGCCAACATAGAAACTTGTGGGAGACTGGTTAGTCAGGCAGGGCTGCCAGGAAGATGCCAGCATGAGAGCAAAATTACTCTCTTCAAAGTGTCCATTCCCTAATGGGAGTTAATGATGGAATCTCTACTGGAATGCACTTAATTAAAACTCATTTCCTTATGTTCCTGTTACTCCGCATGCACGATTGCACCCATTCAGACTGTTTAGGATCAAACTGTACTTTAAAGCAGGAGGAACTGTTACCCTTTTCTGCATGTGTAACCTACATTTCTCCTTTAGCTTACTAGATAAACCCGTTTGTCCTTTTACAGGTGAATGAGAATTTCTGGAGCCAGCACTGAGCAACAAATTACACTCTATCATCAGAACAAGTACACCTCTTCTTTCTGTGAGCAATAACAACACAATTAAAAATCAAACATATCGATTAAGACTACTTTTCCAAACCTGTATACATTTAATGATATGTGGAACTGGCTGAACTGAGGAGTGAAGGGTTATTTTTACTTGCACCAAAGAAAATGGAGATTGTGCAGATATAGAAGGATTATGCCATGAAGGAGAGTTAAACACAAAGATGAGAATTTTAAATTTAAATATTTAGGAACCAGGGAATGTAGGCTAAGGTGAATAGCTTGTGTAAGGTAGTGGATAGTCAGCACAGTTTTAAGATAGCTGAAGTTTACAGAAGATGAAGATGGGAAGTCAAGCAGAAAACTTTGGGATAGTGAGTCCATAGGTTACAAAGACCTGAGTAACATTTGATTATTTCAGTTAGGTGATACAACTGAGAGAAACCAGGAAATAATATTTTAAAACGTCAACTTAAAGAAGCTGCATTGTTGTTTTTTGAGCTATTTCAAGTACTTGAAAATCTAAATAATAAATTCAAAAAAAGTGATTGGCAACTTTATTAAATGAAAGGTAATAGAAATCTCCAACAAAATGGGGTGAGCATTGGGTCAATTAAAATTTTCAGTGATGAAATGGGTACATGTTTGTTCAATAAGAATATTAGGGGTTATATTTTAAGAGGAGCTAAAGTGCTTTAAAAGGTACAGATCAGACTTAAACAGCAGAATATCATTAACAGGCTGAATGCCCAAGCTATACCTGTTCATATACTTTAATTACTCTTTGAACTGTTCTTTAAAATAATAGTTCTTGAAAACCTATTTAACCCTGAATATCTGTATGCAGGTTGACTGTCAACTAGCTCCTCTGCTTTGGCCTCAGATACAATGAGATTACCTACTGGGTTTCACTCAGATCTTGGACATAAACATTTAATGAAAATGCAGTTCACAGAAGAATGACTAAAATTTAACTATTTTGTGCATGCCTTGAAACAAAACTAACAGTCTTTTGCTCAGAGGCAAATGGATCTCATTATTTAAAGATTAGCTCTGTATTCAGTATCCTCTGTTGTGTATTCTCTGTTTAGCCCAGAGGCTTATTCCTCGGAATTTGACCATAGATTGCAGTGTTGATACTGCCCTGTAGCTATTTGCTACTCGCTAACATTATAACAGATGCCCTCCATTTGTGATGAACTTTCCAGTCCTTCCTGATTTGTGCCCAGCAACTATGCATGGTTTGACACAGTCATAGACACACAGTAAGTTTATTAGTAAATTACTCCATGCTCAGGGATTGAGCAGAAAGCATGGGGTCTTCCCAAGTCTGCCTTAGTACTACAGAGCATCCACAGTAGTGGAACCAAGTTATTTTAGGAGGAATTGAAAAAGATAAAGAGTAACAAAGATCCCTCCTCAAGAGATACATATAGCGCAACCAAGCAATTGATGTAATTTACTGGAAGATTGTTTGGTCAAAATTACAATAGTTAACAAGGCTCCTGTTTAATATATCCAAGTCTTACTTTGTTCAGTTGCTCCACCAGCCTCTGGTTTTGTTCACTTAGATCACATTCCATGTCTATTTTAGCTTTCTCAACCTCTTGTAGATATTGCTGCTGTTTCTGCAGCTCTAGCTGTAACTGTTGTAGATCACTTTCTAGGTCTGCTACTTGAGCCTCCCATTCACTCCTCCTCCCCTCATGTTTCAGATGTGATGAATATTTCTCCTGTTCCAGTTCCTGAAGGAAAAAAAATTGAAAATGTAGAGGTTCAAGCAAATGGCAATGTTAAACTATTATTATCATCATCATGCATATGATGCAAGAATTGATATGCAGAAGAATGGATCGTATCCATATGTGTTACTGGGAACTACTTTCACCAGAACAACTTGTGATCATGCAGCAAACTGTGAACATGAACTTACTGATAATTAATAATTATGAGATAATTAAGGACAAGAGAAGTAACTTGACCTATCATAACCCATCATCCAGAAAACCTTTTGCTCTCCTATTTCAGCATTTAGTTATTGCAGTGGGGAGGCTGCAGAAGGATCTAGACAGTTTGGAAGAGTGGTCCAGGAAATGGCTGATGGAATTCAATGTGAGCAAATGCGAGGTCTTGCACTTTGGAAAAAAGAATACAAGCATGGACTACTTTCTAAACGGTAAAGCCAAAGTACAGAGGGATCTGGGAGTGCTAGTTGAGGATTCTCTAAAGGTAAACATGCAGGTTGAGTCCGTGATTAAGAAAGCAAATGCAATGTTGTCAATTATCTCAAGAGGGTTGGAATATAAAAGCACCGTTGTGCTACTGAGACTTTATAAAGCTCTGGTTAGGCCCCATTTGGAGTACTGTGTCCAGTTTTGGTCCCCACACCTCAGGAAGGACATACTGGCACTGGAGCGTGTCCAGCGGAGATTCACACGGATGATCCCTGGAATGGTAGGTCTAACATATGAGGAACGGCTGAGGATACTGGGATTGTATTCATTGGAATTTAGAAGATTAAGGGGAGATCTAATAGGAACTTACAAAATAATACATGGCTTGGAGAGGGTGGATGCTAGGAAATTGTTTCCGTTAGGCGAGGAGACTAGGACCAGTGGGCACAGCCTTAGAATTACAGGGAGTAAATTCAGAACAGAAATGTGGAGACATTTCTTCAGCCAGAGAGTGGTGGGCCTGTGGAATTCATTGCCGCAGAGTGCAGTGGAGGCTGGGATGCTAAATATCTTCAAGGCAGAAATTGATAAATTCTTGATGTCACAAGGAATTAAGGGCTACGGGGAGAATGCGAGTAAGTGGAGTTGAAATGCCCATCAGCCATGATTGAATGGTGGAGTGGACTCGATGGGCCGAATGGCCTTACTTCCACTCCTATGTCTTATGGTCTTATTTAAGAATGAACACCTTCATATTGTACCTGGGGGTCTATTCTGGACGGTAATTGTTCTCTGTGTGAAGAAATTCCTTCTATTTGTCTTTAAAATTCCTTCTTGTCGATATGAACCTTGTCCTACTCTTTAATTCTGGATTTACCTTTTCCATTCCTTTAGTGATGTCATATTCCAGTAAGATTATCTATCAGGTGCCTCATATCCAAACTCAATTAAACAAATTGGACCACTCTGTCATTATCATACAAACATTTGACATTCCTTGAGCACTACACACACAACTCCAGTTGGTAAGTAATCGATATTTTTAAAACTCTTTGGTTTTTTTGCTCTATTCATTTGTGCATTTTAATTGTAAATTAATTCAGCCATTTATTGATTAAAACATCAAACATCCAATCCAAACAATATGGCACGTGTTAATAATGTAACAATAATTACTAGCTTAGTATGATTGGACTTATTCAATTCTTGATAAATTGATGGATTAGTCGTGAGGATCAAATTTGAAGATTATTTGTAAAATAATAAATCAGTGGCTTTGGAGTGGCAAGATTACAAATGACAAACCTCAAATATTTTGATGAAGCTGCAACTCGACTGAACGAAGGGCAACTTATGATATGACTCAGGGACAAGAATAAACCAAAGCACCTTCAAGTCTTTTCCACCATTCAGTGAAGTCAGGGCAATTTGTATCTTAACTTGTTCCATTACCTTAGCTCCATAACCTTCAATTCTCTTGGCCAGCCAAAATGTATCATCAGAGAGTTTAAACCACTATTGAGTTAGGATCTATTGCTTTTGGTGAGAGCAAATTTGATACTTTCCATAATTTATGGCAAAGCTTATTTTCTGAATGGTCTGACTCAGTGTTTGAAGCTATTATTTTGTAGTAGACTACCCCACCAGCAGAAAGATTTCCTGCTGTCTACCCTAAACAAATCATCCCAAAATCCAGTCAATATAATCCTCTCTTATGTATGCGCCTCACATGATCTGAATTTTGGAACTCAGGTAATACTCTGGCCTTTTTACGCTTCCAAATCAACTTTTATAAAAACACGATTTAAAGGAATTCCAGGAAAAGATGAAGAAAATTAGCATTTTTTTTGGTAAACTAATTTACATTTGCCAGATTATGAAGGGGGCCAATGAATTTAATCTAGAGAAATGAGAAATTGTTCCTATCTCAGCAGAATAGAACAAGTTAGGAATAAGAAGTTGGAATAAATTGAGGGTAAGATTTATATAAGACATTAGAAGGGGAGTATTACAAAGTTTTTGTCTGAGATGTTCTCTTGGGTGCAGTATGTGTTGTGGTCTGAGCATCAACAGTGTACTCAAACTCCCCAATATCTGACTACAAAAGGATGTATTCATAGTATCACTTCCTTCTATATTTATGTCTTTTGATATAACGTTTTGGAGGTGTGCCAAAGAACTATTTGATAGAAAGACGTCACATACAAAAGGCTAAAGGTATATTTGTTTCAGAACCATAGTAATGATCAGATTCATTTGGCTCATACAGAGCAATTCATCATTGCATAATAATACTAAAAGAATATATGCTGCCCTTCCTGTACCAGTACGTCATCTAACCTCTCTGAACAAAAACAATTTTAAACTGAATTCTCCACTTTCCTTCTCAGCTTGGTCAAAATTTGTCCGTAGTTTTCTGTTTAAAACCTGACTGACATTACCTCATTTACATCTGCGTTCTTTTCCTCTCTTTTCACTATTGGAAAGTACCAAATGAATCTGGGTGATATGCTTATCATTCGTTACTATATTTTCCCAAGAGGGAAACATCAAAGGCTAGCTCATTAGTTACATCGCTGTCACATTTTATCAAACTTATCTGAACAATTTTACTTTAAAATAAAGTTTCAAAGTAACTGGCTTTCTCCAAATGCTTTATGAAATAGATGTTAAAACAAAGAGAGCCAAATCGATGTAAAACTGATTGTTGCCTTTAAAAGAGATGAATGGGGTGATAGGATTGATGGAAATGTTGGTTAAAAAAAATGGGCGGCTTTTTGGTCTTAATGCCCTTCAGACTCCAAAACATTTGTATGTTTCAATATCTGCGAATTAGGCAACTAAAGTGTTATTTTCTCTGTTCTGAAGAAGGGTTTCTGGATCTGTAACGTTAATCATTTTCTCTCCACAGATGCTGCCAGACCTGCTGAGCTTTTCCAGCAATTTCTGTTTTTGTTTCAGATTTCCAGCAGTTCTTTCCAGTTTTCTCTTTTTATTTCGTGTTATTTTCTTCGATTCTTCTCGTCTGCATTGAGGCTGCTCGCAGACGCCAGTGAATTGGATCGGATTTCACTATGACTCGACATGCCAACCAGCAATAAAAAAAAATTGTGTTTGGGGGGCTGAAGGAGGAGAATGACACCTAGTCATGATGCTCATTTGAAGAGCCTGGGCAGGCATGATGAGCCGATGGCCGCTTTCTGCGCTGTAAGATGTCTGTGATCCTTGGGAATGGTGGCATAGTCTGGACATGTCCATCCCGGACTATTCCCCATCCCAGGAAGAGAAGCACAGTCCAACCTCATCGTACCAGTGAGGAACTTGAAACCAGAACTATCGCATCTGTCAACCTCCTCCTGGCTCTGGTACAGAGGTGGATAAAGTTAACTGAGCCACATCAGTACCAAAGCTGTTCCATAAGAAAAAAGTTCACTCTAGTAGCGATATGGACACGGGCTTATCACTTATTTACTACCACTGAACACCACTCGCCCTGGTTGAAATATCGTTGGTGAAGCTGCCAAAGTTTGGAAAGTCGATTGTGGATTTGCAGTATACGCTAGGGGAGAATACTCTCTCTCAGTAGAATCACTCTCCCATATTTCCTGCTTCCAAGAACTGAGCAGCTTTACTAGTTACACCGAGGCTCGCGTTTGCTATGTCTCTTTTCATGGTTGAAACATTTTGTTTTAAAAACTACAAACATTTGTTGCAAGAGCCCGCAGAAACTAGCCGCGAAGAGACCGACAGCGACTGGAATATTGCCTGGAATTTATTCACAGCTGCTCGTTTGTCTCCACAGATCAATACAACGAATATTACAATCTGCACCCCCAAGTTGTGTTGATAAATTACTTGCGGTATTTTTGTTGATAGCTGTGGGACATCTGGCCATTAATATAACGCAACAGAAAATCTCCAGTAGGGCTAGAGCTGACAGGGCTAACCAAGACAAATAAGGGACAAACGGCAGTTCTGAACCACCCGCACGGCGGCACAGTCTCACACAATGTCAACTTTAAGTGTTTGAACCTGCACTTTTTAAAAAAGCGAAAGTTTAGAACTGCCTAAAGAAATTGGATTTTAGAATCGCCAACTATTCCGAACTCATCTAATTTTTTTAAAATGCAGATAACTTGCTAATGCCTTTCGTCAAATCAAACCACAGTGCCCAGAGCTCCCAGTTCCCGTTAGAAATCTGGAACCCTCCATGTAGGATAGGAAAAAAAACGTTCTTTTTTCCCCTCTATTTTCTAACCAATTTAAGTCTCAGAGATGGTTAAAAAAAACACTGAAGATTTGAAATTAAAATGGCAAATATGGGGCAGGCTGGTCAACTTCTGGAGTTAATTCTTGCTCGGATGAATGGGAGATACCTGGAGCGGTGGGATGGTTAAGTGCAGACCCAGGAGTCAGGCGAGTGACGGGATGCACTCAGACAAATCCGTACACTCCAAGCAAGATCCCAACCACGCTAACATGCCCCCTATAGCAGCTGCCCCCCGTTTTCTCTGGGAGATTCTCTGTGGGTTTTCTGCAGCCCATTCGCTAGCCCCAGGCCGCTGTCACCGTCCCATTAGCCAGACATTGGAATGTTCACTCGCTTCAACCCTTGGTGTTCAAACAGATCAACAGACCAGATGTTAATTTGGTTAATGAAAGTTCCCAAAAAAAAAACTTCAAGTCAGTAGCAGGACGTTTATCTAATACTGTACAATCATTCCAAAATAACCTGAAACAGCCATTGCTGGAAACAGAGGGCGGCTGGTGTAGCTCAATTCGAACATAGTTAAAAAAAATCACACACCAGGTTATAATCCATCTGATGAAGAAACAGCGCTCCAAAAGCTAGTGTTTCCAAATAAACCTATTGCACTATAACCTGGTGTTGTGTGATTTTTAACTCTGTCTAAATCAATTCGAACATCTCCTTCGATTTACCTTCGCCTGCCCCAAGACGCGGTGGGCAAACTGGCCCGAGGATTTGCAGGGACTGTGGGATAGTGAGGATGGGTGGAGTGGGTTTCCCTTGTCCCCTTCCCCCTCTGGGGATGGGGGTAACACTCACCTCTAGCTTCTGGCTGAAGTGCTGGTGGATTTGCTCGTTCGTCCTCCTCAGCTCCTGGTTCTCCGAGAGCAGAGCCTTGCCCAACTCGGCCGCCAGCTGCACTTCCTTTTCCCTCTGCCTGATCAAGGACAGCAGCTCGGCCGGGACATCTCCCAGCCGCTCCCGAGCGAACGGAAACAAATCCTCCTCCCGCGGGCTTTTCATCTCCAGGAGTCCTCCGTCAGACATACAGGAAAAAGGAGGCGGATGGAGGGGGCGAGGGTCCTGAGGCCAGAAACAGCTCCTGCCTGCCCGACCTCCCTCAGCAAACACACTCCGAGGTGCTAGGGAAAAAAAAAGTCTGTGCCCACCAGGATCCAATAGTGACTGTTCCCCCGATAAGTTGGTAGGAGAGTGTGGGCTGTTGGTACAGACTGTTCCCCTCAGCTTCTGTGCTGTTTGGGTTTATATAGAGGGGAGCCCGGTGGAAATGAGCGTCTTCCCCTGAGGAGCCAGATGGTGAAATGAGAGATAAGAGAGAATGAGAGGGGACCAGATCAATTCAGGAGCTGCACCCAATCCCCGCGCCTTTCAATGGGAGGGCCGCGTTAGGAGACAGTGACTGAAAGATCCAATGAGGCACTCGGCGTCCCAGGCAAGCCGCCAGTCAGTCACCTGCACTGACACCAACACATACAACCTTTGAAAGGAACCGAGTGCACAGGGCACGCCCTGATAGCGTCTCAAATCAAATAACCGAGTCCCACAGCGGAGAGGCATTCATGTCCCAGCTCAAACCAGGCGTCAAAAAGAAAAACTCATTATCAACTCCACGAGACAGCATCGACATCTCGAACAAAGGAGTTTGATTATTTGTCCCCTCCAGACCAACTCACAGCTCGTCAACATTTCCAGCCTCCGCGCTATCTGCTGCTGGAACGCGCAGCTCTCTGTCCATTTGACACCGAAAGGTGTTGAAGGAGATGCAGAGGTTGGTCAGAGTGGTCCCGGGGTTGAGGGACCCCGCTACGAGGTTAAATTGGACAAGGGCTTGTTTTCCTTGGAATAAAGTGGAGACCTGTTCCAAGTGCACAAGAATATGATAAGATTTAGATGAAATTGACAAAGACAATACCTCCCCTCCACTTTCATCCGTTAAAACCACTTTTAACGCAATCTTATTGGGTTTATCTCATCCTTGGTTCTGCATCACTGCAGCAATGGCTGGGACTTTCTTTAGGCTTAAAGGTCTTGGGCTGAATTTTATTATCATTAGTGAAGCAACAGCACTGTCTGGTCGCTTCAAAGAAAGCTGCTCACAAAGATCTTATGATATTTGTAGAATGAACTTTCCTTTACTAATGTCAGTTGGCGCCATGTCGAGTGGATCTCCATGTAGAAGCAGCAATATCATCAAACAAGGACAGTAAAAGAAAAAGCTGGGAAAATTCATTAAGCAGAATCACTGGAACTGGAGAAGCTCCAGTTCTGAAGGGTAACTGGTCCCTCAACTTAAACTCTGTTTTCTCTCCACAGAAGCTGCCAGACTTGCCGAGTTTCTCCAACCATTTCTGTCTGTATTACAGATTTCCAGCATTTGCAGATCTTCATTTATTTGGTTAGTATGTCATCAAGCAGCCAATCAAATTGAAGTATTCTCATAATTAGCAATCCTGTAAGTAAAAACACATTGTCCTTCACTATTAATTTAATTTTTCAGATGACAAAATAAATGACTTCACTTTGTTCGCTGTCTTTACCTCAATGTAACTGACAGCAATTTTGGGGATTTGGACATGAATTGAACAATTTGTTTGATTTTATGGTTGCAAATTGGGCAGGCCACCTTCTGATGCTTTATTTAAGATATAGCTTATAATTTATGTAAGATATAGCTCAATGATGTCTTGTTGACAATTCAATGTCAACTCACAAGACTCTAATAATACAGTAATGTAAGCAGGTAATATCAGGAGCCTGCTGCCAATTTGAAATAAAACAATTAACAGGCAGAATTTGTTAAAGAGGCATTGATTGCAAAACCCAATTCATCTTTTGGTAGTCTCACAGCATAAACATTGGGACTGACTGACATCTGGTGGAAAAGGGTGGATTAAAATGGTCTCTCAGTCGGAAATAGCTGCATGTAGCAGCTGAAGCTGCTGTTGATAGTTGCAGCGTGAGGCTGATGTGAACTTTAGTCCTTTGCTATTGTTACACCACATTCCAATTAAGGGGAGATTGAGAAAGGAGGGGGCACCAAGACAGGGCTTTTTTGGAGAGTCAGGATTCTGACAGACACCAGAGATTGCTGTTTCCTTGGAGATTGTGCACTCTGGAGGAGGCTTCCACATTGAGGAGGAAATGAGGAAGAAGAGATAGAGGAAGCCAACTGTCCAGGTACAGGGACACCATCTGATTCAGGCAGGTGAAAGACCTCTTTCAGTATCTGCTATGCAGTCTGCTTTTTTACAGGAGTCTGTCACCAAGCATGGATTCTCCTAATGTTGCCACTAACCTGAGGATAGCATGCCCTTAAATGGGTGTCCATGACTGAAGGAGAAAGTGAGGACTGTAGATGCTGGAAAAGCATAGCAGGTCAGGCAGCATCCGAGGAGGAGAATTGACGTTTCAGGCATAAACCCTTCAGCAGGAATTCCTGAAAATTCAATTCTCCTGCTCCTTTGATGCTGCTTGACCTGCTGTCCATGACTGAATCCCAGTTTATGACCTAAGCCGTCTCCTAACCAGACATCCCATTCCACTTGTCTAATTGGGTGTCAAGCTCTCCTTCAGCCTGCAATGCAAATTCACTGGCTTCCTGCCAGGCCAGCTGACACTTGCTTTGCAGTGGTGCAACAAAGGGGAGATCCTGGCTTCTTGTTTAGTCTCTCACCCCACCGGGAAACAAAACAATCCAACTCATGGCATCTGTCTTTTTTCAAATACTACCTTCATTGTAGAGCTTGCCACAAATGGCTAGGTCCATTGCGATAGTGAAGCGATGAGCACTTCCACTCCAATATAATAGTCTCACTATCAGTGAATCAAGGGCCAGAAGGGCTAGCTGGGAAAGTAGAGTTGCAGCAGAAAATCAGCCATAAATATACTGAATGGCAGAAAAGACTCAATAGGCCTCACTGAAACAAGAATAGACTATTTTTAATCCTCTTAAAAACCTTGGGGAAAGTTACATGTTATTGAAGAAGGCTAGATTTTTCCACAGTATGTTAATACTATAGTTCACACTTAACAATTTGTTGTCCTTGAAACAAGTTTATATTTGTGAATTGTTTTGTAGTGTTTTTTCTTTCTTTTTAAAGTCTATTTAATTTTGCTTCTATATTTACTTTTCTATCTGAAAAGTTAAATTAGAAATGAAGGACGTTTTGTGCTTTAACTTGCTGATTTGTTGTGACTATTTTGTTTTGATTGGTTACTTTGTTGAAATCACTGCTGCTGTATTGCAAGGCTCTTTGCAGCAGATTGAAACTGCCATGGAGAAAGGAGAAATTCCCATCCCAGAGACTGCTCATTCTTTGTGAGCAGTTTTCTTCCAAGGTCACTACTGAGTGCCCTTTGTACCCTTGCTGGCCATTCAATCCTGACCAATGATTGTTACCAAAGTGAGAGATACGTATGGATGGTTTCCCCCTTTTTTCCCCTCATCTTTTAAATAATGACAGTAGTTTGAGAAAATGAATGCTTTAACCATTTGAGTGCTACCACTCTCAAGAGCAGACACAGGATTGATCTTCCTCTAAGTTTCAAAAACAAAGAATAAAGGTTTCTTTCTCAACAGTTGGATGTAATCAAGACAACATCTCACACACACACACAAGAAAAGGTGATGACAAAGAAAGATCGCATGAACTTTGGTCTTTAAGAATCTAACAAGTCACAATACAACTGATATTTAAAAAGGAAATTGGTAGAGATAGGGAGGGTATTGAGGACTGAAGTCAAAGTAGACCTGATATCTCTCCTTTTAGGTCTACCGAACTTACCATCTTTAGATGGGCATGGGAAGAAACTATTTAATATTCTTGCATACTGTGCACGGAAGAATATTCTGATGAACTGAGCGTCTGAGAACCCGCCGGGCTTACTGGGATGGCAGATATTAATTATGGAGCACATTCCCTTGGACCTTTTTACAAACAACAGACCATTTTTTTAAGACATGGCAGCCCTATTTGAGTTATTTGGATATAGTTATCTTAAGGAGAAAGTGAGGTCTGCAGATGCTGGCGATCAGAGCTGAAAATGTGTTGCTGGAAAAGCACAGCGGGTCAGGCAGCATCCAGGGAACAGGAGAATCGACGTTTCGGGCATAAGCCTGAAGAAGGGCTTATGCCCGAAATGTCGATTCTCCTGTTCCCTGGATGCTGCCTGACCTGCTGCGCTTTTCCAGCAACACATTTTCAGCTATAGTAATCTTAACTAGGGCATTTGTGTAACCAGGTTGGTTAGATTTGTCAAGCCATGGGCCCTGGAGGGGGTCTCCTGAGTTAATACGGGGTATATATACAATGCTCCCGTTCCTTTGTTTGGGAGCTTTGCAGCGAACATAGCTGTTCAGTATTTTGTGGGGTTTTTTTATTTGTTTTTTTTTGCTTTTTTTTGGTGTTGCTTTGCACAGTGTTAGGGTTTGTTTTGTATATAGGGTAGGTTAGTAGTTGGTAGACAGTGGTTGTATGATAATTTGTTTTTTTTTGTTTTTATTATACTGATATTTGTTATTGATTGTATTTTTCAAAAGTTCTATATGTTTGTAAAGTTAAGAAAAATGCAAATAAATATATTTACATAAAAAAACGGAAATTGGAAACATTAAAGGCCTAATAGTTTATTTTTTGATGTAGAGGAGCCAGTGTTTAGACTGGGGGGGACAAAGTTAAAAACCACACAACACCAGGTTATAGTCCAACAGGTTCATTTGGAAGCACTAGCTTTCGGAGCACTGCTCTTTCAGCACGTGGTTGTGGAGCATCAGGAGCAGCACTCCGAAAGCTAGTGCTTCCAAATAAACCTGTTGGACTATAACCTGGTGTTGTGCAGTTTTTAACTAGGTTTGTTTTTTGTTCACTAAAGAAAATGGATGGTGGAAGTTTCAACCAATGAACTCATCAAAGCTTGCTCCTTGAAACAGTAAGTTTCTGGCCAGCTGGAGTTGTTGAACTATACAGATAGTTGTGTAAATCTGGGTTAGCTCCACTTCTCTGTCCATTATTGCATTTCTATGCAGAATTCTCCCTTTGCTGGGAAATCTCTTTCTTTTGAGTCTTTTTGTCTCCCGGACTGGCAACAGGGAGGCAACATACCCATTCTGATTTCTGACTGTCAGCCACAGAAATGTCTGTCTGTGCCTCTGACTATAGAATCCCCTATTGCATTCAATCACTTGGAACCTGATGTACCCCTCACTACATTAGAGTCAGTCTCAGTGCCAGAGACATGACTGTTTGTGCTACCTTCCCCTGAGAATTCATCATCTCCTACGTTATACAAAAAAGCATACTTGTTTGAGACGGAGATGGTCACAGGAGACTCCTGCACTACCTGCCCCCCTCTCCTACCTTTCCTGGAGGTAACCTGACTGTATTTGTGGTTTTTTCCTGTTCTGAGAACTGTTATCCATCACACCCCCTAACTCCTGTAAATTTCTCATTGCCTCTAACTGCCACTCCAACCAATCTACATGATCTGATAGGATTCACAACCAAACACACATACTGCAGACATAATCATCAGTCCATGGAAACTCTCACTAATCCCCCACATCTGACAGGAAGAGCACATCACTCTAATAAAGGCCATCTTTGTACCTTAACAATCTACAGACCCAGAAAATAGCACCGCCTTACTGCTCTAAGAAAACACTTCTCCATACTAATTTAGTACCTAAGTTTTATATTTTTAAAATTTAACTCAAGAAACAGATCTCAATAAAACATATAATCAAAAAAGAACCCACTCTACTCACTATTGTAGATTTTCAAGGAAAACGAACAATTACACTTAAAAACTATGTACTAGCTTCTCCTGTGCTGTGAGCTCTCCCACACAGGTTCCTCCAAGATCAGCTGTGAATTTCACTGTTTGTTCATTTTTCTTAGATGCACTCCAATGTCCAGAGATACTTGAACTCAAACAGCAAAGGCAGCAGCTGTGCAGATTCACTGCTGTGTCAGACAGCAGCGTAGGTATCTTTCTTGTTTGATTCACTGACGATGCAGTCTCTACCTTTGTTATTCTTCCTCATTTGTTAAAAATAAGTGCGGTTGTTTTGATCCTTTTCTCCAAAGTTCAAAAACAATGCAACAGCTTATAAAGCAGTAAGTTTGCTCCTGGAATTCAAGGAAATCAGCTCCAACACCTAAAATATCTCAAAAAAGGAGGAGGTCTTACAGCCACAATTTTTTCCCAACCTCTAGAGATGGAAAAGATACTAAATGAATATTTTGCATCAGTGTTTACTGTGGAGAGGGACATGGAAAATCTCTACTGTGGGGAAATAGATGGTGACATCTTGAAAAATGTGCATTTATGGAGGAAGTGGTGCTGGATGTCTAAAAACACATTAAGGTGGATAAATCCCCAGGACAAGGTCAGGTGTACCCTAGAATTCTATAGGAAGCTAGGGAAGTGATTGTTGGACCCCTTGTTGAGATATTTGTATCATCAATAGTTACAGGTGAGGTGCAGGAAGACCGGAGATTGGTTAACGTGGTGCCACTATTTAAGAAAGGTAGCAAGGAAAAGCCAGGGAACTACAGACTAGCGTGCCTGACATCAGTCATGGGCAAGTTGTTGGAGGGGATCCTGAGGGACAGGATTTACATATATTTGGAAAGACAAGGACTGATTAGAGATGGTCAACATGGCTTTGTGCATGGGAAATCACATCTCACTAACTTGATTGAGTTTTTTGAAGAAGTAATGAAGAGGATTGATGAGGGCAGAGCAGTGGATGTGACCTACAAGAACTTCAATAAAGCATTTGACAAGGTTTGTCATGGTAGACTGGTCAGCAAGGTTAGATCACATGGAATACAGGGAGAACTAGCCACCTGGATACAGAACTGGCTTGAATGTAGAGGGTGGTGGAGGTTGCTTTTCAGACTGGAGGCCTGTGACCAGAGGTGTGCCTCAAGAATCGGTGCTGGGTCTACTACTTTTCGTCATTTATATAAATGATTTGGATGTGAACATAGGAGGTATACTTAGTAAGTTTGCAGATGACACCAAATTGGAGGTGTCGTGGACAGCAAAGAAAGTTACCTCAAAGTACAATGGGATCTTGATCAGATGGGCCAATGGACTGAGGAGTGGCAGATGGAGTTTAATTTAGAGAAATGTGAGATGCTGCATTTTGGAAAGGCACATCAGGGCAGGACATATAATTAATGGTAAAGTCCTGGGGTGTGCTGCTGACTAGAGACCTTGGAGTGCAGATTCATAGTTCCTTAAAAGTGGAGTCACAGGTACATAGGATAGTGAAGGTGGCATTTATTATGCTTTCTTCCATTGACTAAAGGAGTTAGGAGGTCATGTTGCGGCTGTACAGGACATTGTTTAGGTCATTTTTGGAATATTATGTGCAATTCTGGTCTCCCTCCTATTGGAAGGATGTTGTGAAACTTGAAAGGATTCAGAAAACATTTACAAGGATGCTGGTGGGGTGTAGGGTTTGAGCTACAGGGAGAGGCTGAATAGGCTGGGGCTGTTTTCACTGGAGGCTAAGTGGTGACCTTGTAGAGGTATATAAAATCATGAGGGGCATGGATAGGATAAATAGGCAAAATAATTTTCCCCTGGGGTGTGGGAACTAGAGGACATAGGTTTAAGGTGAGAGGGGAAAGATTTAAAAGGACCTAAGGGACAATGTTTTCACATAGAGGGTGGTGCATTTATGGAATGAACAGCCAGAGGAAGTAGTGGCAGCTAGTACATTACAATATTTAAAAGGCATCTGGCTGGGTATATGAATAGGAAAGGTTTTCGTGCTGGCAAATGGGACTAGACTCATTTTGGATATCTGGTCAGTATGGATGAGTTGGACTGAAGGGTCTGTTTTCATGCTGTACATCTCTATGACTGACTGACTGTCTGTGTACTATATGTTACACGTTGGGTATTGTATGTCAAGCTGTATGTTAATGCAGTTACCATAGCTGGTTTCCATAAGGTGACCATGTTCCCATTGTTCACACAGATGTACCCAGAGAATGATAGCACTGACACACATGAGATTTGAACCTCAGCCATTTGCACTTTCTTGTGATACAGCAATTTTTCTTCACTTTTTCTGTAGAATTTAATTCTATGAACATACAAACAAATGAACTAGGAGCAGGAGAAAATCATTTTATTCATCATTCAATAAAATCACGACTAATCAGATTGTGGCTTCAAGTCACTCATTTCCCACAGTCACTAGGTCTTTGTGACTGTTGTACCTCAGTTTCTGTAGACACTGTAGTAGCTGTGAACGCTACAGTAGAAATCTATTGCATTCTTAGGAGTATTCAAAAATGTCATTTATACTTAACTGTTTTGTCAAGACAAGCAGGCTTCTTCCAGTTTTAAGCAGTTCCATGTATATTTGTAGACAAGTAGGAAAGTCAACTGTTTCTCTTCCATTCCATCATGTTTCAAGATAAATTGTCTACTTTCCATTCCATTTTTAAAAGTTGTGTCCATTTTTTATATAAATTCATGGGGATAATTATGTGGGTGTAACATTGTTATGATCAGATTTAAATAGAAGCTAAAATATCAATCTGAATAAACTTTAAAACCATTTAAAACATCTGTGAACATCTATTATAATAATATTAAGCTTGCATTCCACAAATGCAAGTTCCAGCACTAGTGAGATATTTCACAGTAATTATGACATTTGTACTACATTACAAACCAAATTACACCTCATAAACTGTAACCTTTTCATGGATTTTACTAAATAAAAATGGAAGTTTATGTTGATTCATTGATTGCTTACACCAGTGGTGCAGAAGGGGTTTGTTCCTCACTAGTGCAAGAGGAATAGGGAATCACTGGCTGTAACTTCTGTGGTTTTCGTTCTGTATTCTGTATCTCCTTGGATTTTTACTCATGGTGTACTTATAAAGGGATACACTTTTCCAATCCCAATGGACTCTAAAAGCTTTTGAAGTTGAATTTCTTCATGTAATACATTGTTTACCCCTTGCTAATTTTGAACTATCAACATTTGATCTCTATTGCGTAAATGGGTGACTGCTTTGCAAGGTGTGGTCTGGTTGTTGTGACTGCCTGATATTATCCTAAACATGTATGGAGGCTGGGAGGGAACAAGCATAGTTTCAACTTGTTACTATCGTCTCATGGCTATTGAACGGTTGCGTATGTAGCTTTTAAGAATCTAGGAATCGTGACTGGCTTTTTTTTTTAAACAATCTAAACTCACTGCCCATAGAAATATATCCCAGTGAGGAAAGAAGGGGAGCAGAACTAGAAGAAAAACATCTGCAGAGCATATCTGAAACTATATACTGACAATATTAGGTTTCTGCTTCGCTTTGTCCATAGTAAATAATACTTATTTCCTGAGTTGGTTAGTCCTGAAAGCTTTGTCATAGAGTCAAAGAGATGTACAGCATGGAAACAGACCCTTCGGTCCAACCCGTCCATGCCGACCAGTTATCCTAATCCAATCTAATCCCTCCTGCCAGCACCCGGCCCATATCCCTCCAAACCCTTCCTACTCATATACCCATCCAAATGCCTCTTAAATGTTGCAATTGTACCAGCCTCTACCACATCCTCTGGCAGCTCATTCAATACACGTACCACCCTCTGCGTGAAAAAGTTGCCCCTTAGGTCTCTTTTATATCTTTCCCCTCTCACACTAAACCTATGCCCTCTAGTTCTGGACTTTGCTGTTGATGTTTCTTTATTCTTACTGCTGTCACCAAAATATACCTATACAAATGTTAAAGTTAATGCAGAAATCTCACCATTTCTGGCCATTGCCAATCTCCCGGTTCAACAGAAGTTGTTGGAAAATCTCAGTAGGCTTGGCTGCATCTGTGAAGAGAAATCAGAGTTAACGTTTCAGGTCCAGTGACCCTTCCTCAGGAGGGACGTAGCTAAGAAATGTTGGTTAATATGCAGAAGATAGGGTGATGGGACGGGGGGGAGAGACGAGGAGTAAATCTTAGCTGGGGATGGAGCCCAAAGAGAGAGAAGAACAGTTGGACAGACAAAGAAGTGGATAATAACCTGGCTAGGAGGGAGAATAGCTATTAATGGAGATTGTTAGTGGCTAATAATGGATAGTGTGTAATGCAGAGTATATAATAATAAGGCCTGTGTGTGGAGTAGGAGACTAGGACATGGGACAGTTCAGGCCCTGAAATTATTGAAGTCGATATTGAGACCAGAAGGCTGCAGGATTCCCAAGTGGAAAAGGAGGTGCAGTTCTTCCAGCTTGCGCTGAGCTGCACTGGAACACTACAGCAAACCGGAGAGAGATGTTGGCCAGGGAACAGGGTAGTGTACTAAAGTGGTAGGCACCTGATGAAGGAGCGGCGCTCTGAAAGCTAGTGTGCTTCCAAGTAAACCTGGTGGACTATAACCTGGTGTTGTGTGATTTTTAACTCTGCTGTTACAGCTCTGCTAGGATGCAATATTAAACCATCCATTACAAAGAGGCGACACCATCACTTTTGCACTTCCTTTGAATCTGGCTCAATATAATATAGATGGCCAGTCAAAATAAATCATTTACATTTATTAGTGATTTGCTTTGTACTGAGTAGATTAAACAATATGCTGTGGTGCAGAAAGATTCAAGTGAATTGATAATACACTGCATGACCAACCTGATGCAGCCAGGTATGTACTGCATCTTGAAAATGCTGCAGCAGTCCCTGGAAAGATTCACATGATGCAAAACTTTTGTCCCTAACCTTTGGGCACAAATTAGGTCTCCAAAACTTCAATAACCTTGAAATATCACCAAGAGAATCTGAGAACAGTTAAAAGAAGAATTAAAGAATAAATCATATATTGGAAAGCGATCATAGTGGACGTATTCTGTTACCAATGTAATAAAAGCTGCATGCAATATGTCCATTAAAGTAACGTGCAAATGTTGCACTGTGCTCTACTTATCAGTCGTGTCACCCAATATGTTTATGAAGAAACCATGCACTAACTCAAAGGTCATTCTGAGAAACTGCTTTATATCAGGGTGTTGCATGTGTGTCTACTGCCATTCACATTCTATGTTTGAATGACTGGGTATGTATGACTATGCACAGGCAGGCACAATGGCACATGCTGTCCTCTAAATCTGAAGTGTTACCCCTGACTCATCAGCACATATAAAGCAGCTCCATCTGTTTACTGTTCCTCATCATCAACATTTTACTTCTCGGCCAATTTATCATGCATCAAGGGAAATGAGAATTGTACAATGATATTCTCCATTCTTTGAAATTTAGGAAAGGTAGGGAATGGGAAACGGATGACAGTATTAATCATAAGACTAAAGAACACTCAAAAGAGATGATGGGAATTAAAAAGTCAGACACAGAATCGATTTAGTTAGGACTAAGAAGTAGTTACACTACTGAGTGTATATTGCAGCCCGCCAAATTAAGTGAAGAGTAAGAAACAAATACACTATGAAATTACAGAAAGATACAAGAGCTCTATAGCGGTGACAATGGAAGACTGCAATTACCTTAATAAAAACAAAATACAGCAGATGCTGGAAATCTGAAATGAGAAAAAAACTCCTGGAGAAATTCAGCAGGTTTGAAGCATCTGTGGAGAGAGAAATAGAGTTAATGTTTCAAGTCCAGTACAACACTTATTTTATTTAGATTTCCAGAAGGTAGTCCATAAGGTGCAACTTCTGCTCAGCTTCTGTTTCTCTCTCCATAGATGCTGCCAAACCTGCTAAAGTTTGATTACTCTAAGTTGAACTGGGATAGTAACAACGTTGAGGGCAGGCTATTTGGGAGAATTGCTGAAATGTATACGAATGCTTCTTTGATCAAGTGTAGATCCAGCCCAGTGAAAATGGTGTAGGATCTAACTCTGGGAAATGAAATGGGGCAAGTGGGAAACATAAATTTTGAGGAGGTGCGAATAGGCTACAAGGTGGACTTGGTTAAGCCAGTAGATATAATATGACAGATGGAATATAATGTGAATAAGTGTGAGGTAGAAATTATGGAAACACGGGATATTTCTTAAATGGTGAGAGATTGTGAAGTATAGGTATCTAAAGTCTCCTTGTTGATGAGTAACTATAAATTCAGGATTATATTTATGTCAATCAAGTTACCTCTTAATCTTCTGAACTCCAGCAGATACAAGACTAACCTGTCCAACGTTTCCTCTGGAGAAAAATGGCTCATTCCAATTATTTCACCAAATTTCCGATTATTTGACAATTGAGCAACACAACCACCCTTGACATGATCAGTGCAATTTTAATTTTATTTAGTATTTCTCAAGGGTAGTGTCTGAGAATTCACTGGCAAACTATTTCAAGATATGTACTTAATGGGCAATGACCTATTTCACATCGCCATCTGACTATCCATGTTCAGACTGTCCAGCAGAAAATGTGAAATACACTATCCAATTGCTGCACTTTGTACAATAGCAATGGAGAAAGGATTCCCATCTCCACCACAACTTATGTTTGGAAGCAAGTATTAAAGATCTTGCCCAGCAACCAATTGCTTACTCATTGTTGAGACACATGACATTCACCCTCAAAGGCAGAGAATGAAAGATGCTGAATGATGACTGAGCAGGGAAAGAACTATCAAAACTGTACTGGGTGGACTATAAATGGAAATACAAATTCAAATACTTGGACACCAGCAAAGGTTTCCAGAGTATGCAACCAGCCCTGACTATATGGAACCAACACTGATTATGGTTCTACATTGCAAAAGAATAGAAACCAGTTCAGACCAAAGAACAACATACCAATCATGCATTGAGACAGTGACGAAGAACACCCTGATAATGAATCTGTTGTAATATTCAGTGTGAACAACCAAAAGGAAGACAACTAAGTTTTCAAACAAGTGCAGCAGTAAACAAAGTATACCTGTCCATGTGAGTACACAATCACCAGATCAGGACTGGTTATCAAACTTTGAAAGTGTTACATTGGAATTTGAAATGCTAGTCTTGCAAATTCTGCTTTAACTGTGCAAGTTTAGAAATGTTTATTTGAAATATAAACTAGAAAATGAAAATTTGGATGCCGTTTTGCAGAGAATAAACAAGATGGGAATGTGTAATTGAAAACACAAACAAATCAGTTGTGATTTGACTAAATGATGGAGCAGGCTTAAGAGTCTGAATGGTCTACTTCTGCTCCTATTTTATATAGGATTCCCTCAATGCCACACTGTTCAGCTTGGAAATAAAAAGCTGTTCACTCGTTGACACTGGTCAAAATCTTGGAACTCTATCTAAAAGTACCACCATCTTATGAACTCTAACAGCTCTTCAGTATCTTTCTAAGAGACACACATAACCCATAAATGAGTAAAGGAAAATTAGAGGAAAAAAACAAGTGGTGAGGACATTTTTGGGAACAATGATCAAGAACAAATTGGGACTTCAAAACCTCCTAGTGGTTGACTCAAATGTGGCATTATGACTTGGGCCAGGCAGACTTGAATAGAGGAGAAAATCTGCAGAGGTAAAGAAGTTAGAAAAAGATAGCCGAGAAAAGAATGAATTTTTTTCATTAAAGGGTGGCTTAGGGGAAAAAGATACAAAAATGCTTGCAATTGACGTTTGGATCCTGTAAATAATTTAAGAATAATAGGATGGTTATGGTAGGGGATTTTAACTTTCCAAACATAGACTGGAACTGCCAGTGTTAAGGGTTTAGATGGAGAGGAATGTGTTAAGCATGTACAAGAAAATTTTCTGTTTCAGTATGTGGATGTACCTACTGGAGAAGGTGCAGAATTTGACCTACTCTTGGGAAATAAGACAGGGAAGGTGATTGGGGTGTCAGTGGGGGAGCACTTTGGGGCCAACGACCATAATTCGATTAGTTTTAAAATAGTGATGGAAAAGGATAGACCAGTTCTAAAAGTTGGAGTTCTAAATTTGAGAAGGGCAGGTTTTGCTGGTATTAGGCAAGAATTTTCAAAAGCCGACTGAGGGCAGATGTTCGCAGGTAAAGGGAGAGTTGGAAAATGGGAAACCTTCAGAAATGAGATAACGAGAGTCCAGAGACAATATATTCTTGTTAGGGTGAAAGGAAAGGCTGGTCGGTATCGGGAATGCTGGATGACTAAAGAAATTGAGGGTTTGGTTAAGAAAAAGGAAGCATATGTCAGGTACAGACAGGATAGATCGAGTGACTCCTTAGAAGAGTATAAAGGCAGTAGGGGTTTCCTCAAGAGAGAAATTGGGAGGGCAAAAAGGGTATATGAGATAGTTTTGGCAAATAGAGTTAAGGAGAAAGGTGGTAAGGACAAGCCAGCAAACTATAGACCGGTGAGCCTGAGTGGTGGGCAAATTGTTGGAGGGAATCCTGAGGGACAGGATGTACATGTATTTGGAAAGGCAAGGACTGATTAGGGATAGTCAACATAGCTTTGGGCATGGGAAATCACATCTCACTAACTTGATTGAGTTTTTTAAGTAGTAACAAAGAGGATTGAGGAGGGCAAAGCAGTGGATGTGATCTATATGGACTTCAGTAAGACATTCAACAAGGTTCCCCATGTGAGACTGGTGAGCAAGGTTAGATCTAATGGAATACATAGAGAACTAGCCATTTGGATACAGAACTGGCTCAAAGGTAGAAGACAGAGACTGGAGGTGGAGCATTGTTTTTCAGACTGGAGGTCTGTAACTAGTGGAGTGCCACTAAGATCTGTGCTGGGTCCACTACTTATCATCATTTATATAAATGATTTGGATGTGAGCATAAGAGGTATAGTTAGTAAGTTTGCAGATGACACCAAAATTGGAGGTGTAGTTGTCAGCGAAGAAGTTTACCTCTGATTACAATGGGATCTTGATCAGATGGGCCAATGGGTTGAGGATGTCAGGTGGAGTTTATTTTAAATAAATGCGAGGTGCTGCATTTTGGAAAGGCAAATCAGAGCAGGACTTATACGCTTAATGGTCAGGTCCTGGGGAGTGTTGCTGAACAAAGAGACCTTAGAGTGCAAGTTCATAGCTCCTTGAAAATAGAGTAGCAGGTAAATAGGGTAGTGAAGAAGGCATTTGGTATGCTTTCCTTTATTGATCAGAGTATTGAGTACAGCAGTTGGGAGGTCATGTTGTGGCTATACAGGACATTGGTTAAGCCACTTTTGGAATATTGCATGCAATTCTGGTGACTTTCCTATCGGAAGGATGTTGTGAATCTTGAAAGGATTCAGAAAAGACTTACAAGGATGTTGCCAGAGTTGGAGGATTTGAGTTGTAGGGAGAGGGTGAATAGGCAAGGGCTGTTTTCCCTGGAGCATCGGAGATTATTAGATTAGATTACTTACAGTGTGGAAACAGGCCTTTCGGCCCAACTGGAGGATTTGAGTTGTAGGGAGAGGGTGAATAGGCAAGGGCTGTTTTCCCTGGAGCATCGGAGATTATTAGATTAGATTAGATTACTTACAGTGTGGAAACAGGCCTTTCGGCCCAACAAGTTCACACCGCCCCGCCGAAGCGCAACCCACCCATACCCCTATATCTACCCTTTAACTAACACTACGGGAAATTTAGCATGGCCAATTCACCTGACCTGCACATCTTTAGGACTGTGGGAGGAAACCGGAGCACCCGGAGGAAACCCACGCAGACACGGGGAGAACGTGCAAACTCCACACAGTCAGTCGCCTGAGGCGGGAATTGAACCCGGGTCTCTGGCGCTGTGAGGCAGCAGTGCTAACCACTGTGCCACCGTGCCGCCCCCTAATGGGGTGAACTTATAAAGGATTATAAAATCATAAGGGGCATGGATAGGATAAATAGACAAAGTCTCTTCCCTGGGGTTAGGGAGTCTAAAACTAGAGGGCATAGGTTTAGGGTGAGAGTGGAAAGATATAAAGAGGACCTCAGGGGCAACCTTTTCACGCATAGAGTGGTGCATGTGTGTAATGGGATGCCAGAGATAGTGGATAAAGCTAGTACAACTGCAACATTTAAAAGGCATCTGGTTGGGTATATATAAATAGGAAGGGTTTGGAGGGA
>NC_057737.1:33917539-33926361 GCF_004010195.1 Chiloscyllium plagiosum
CAATGTGGAATTGAACCCGGGTCTCTGGCGCTGTGAGGCAGCAGTGCTAACCACTGTGCCACCCCCTAATGGGGTGAACTTATAAAGGATTATAAAATCATAAGGGGCATGGATAGGATAAATAGACAAAGTCTCTTCCCTGGGGTTAGGGAGTCCAAAACTAGAGGGCATAGGTTTAGGGTGAGAGTGGAAAGATATAAAAGGGACCTCAGGGGCAACCTTTTCACGCATAGAGTGGTGCATGTGTGTAATGGGATGCCAGAGATAGTGGAGAAAGCTAGTACAACTGCAACATTTAAAAGGCATCTGGTTGGATATATATAAATAGGAAGGGTTTGGAGGGACATGGGCTGGGTGCTGGCAGGTGGGACTAGATTAGGTTGAGATATCTGGTCGGCATATATGAGTTCCTTGCTGTACATCTCTATGACTGTAAGTATTAGATAGGAAATGAAGGTCAAAACAGATCTGTTAAACACATGGTGTCTTTGAGCATTTAGATGGTGCAATGGAGAGGAATAATAACAATAGTACAGTTGAGGTTTACATTGACGAATTTGCCAAAAGCTGTTTGACAAGTGGCCCAGAAGCAAATGCAAGGCTCATGGGAAAAAAAGGTCAGTAGCAGTCTGGATGTAAAGTTGACTACTAAGGAATAGAGAGGAAGAAAACAGATCAGAGATAATGAAATTTTCTTCAGACTGGGTAGTGGTTTTCTCACAATATTAAGGCCACTGCTGTTTTTAATATACTTTAATATCTGACTTTGACACATGCAGCATCATTTCAAAGTTTGAAGATGATACAAAATGCAGCAAACGGTGAAAAGGATAGTAGCAGATGTCAGAGGGGTATAAACAAACTAGTGAAATGGGTAGACATATGGCAGATGCAATTTAATGCAGAGAGGGTGAAGTGATATATTTTGGTAGGACAAGTGAAGAGAGGCAATATAAATGGACTTGTACAATCTTAAGAGGGAAACTAGAGAGGTGGGAAGGTCAAATCGGGGGTAGGCACACTTAGTTATCCTAATAGGCTAAGGGGGTTCATGTCCACAAATCTTTGGTAGGATAAATTGAGAAGGCTGTTGAGAAAGCATCTGGGAATCCGTGGCTTTAATAATAGGTGAATCACATTCAAAAGTTAGTTAGTTATATTCAAACTTCACATAATATTGCAGTATTGTGTTCAATATCCTGGGGGTTACCATTGACCAGAAATTCAACTGGACTCGCTTTTCAATACATTGGTTAGAAGAGCAGGTCAGAGGCTAGGAATCCTGTAGTGAGCAAATAACCTCCTGACTGACCAACAGCAGTCTACCATCTACAAGGCACAAGTCAGGAGTATTATGGAATACTGCTCACTTGCTTGGATGAGTGCAACACCAACAAAACTCAAAACATCTTGATGCGATCCAGGACAAAGCAGCCTGCTTAACTGTTACCACATCTACAAACATTCAGTTACCCAACCACCAAAGCTGCGTAGCAGCATACTATCTGCAAGAACTTCTCCAGAGCACTTAAAAACAGCACTTTTCAAACCAAAAATTACAATTATCTGGAAGGACAGCAGATGCATGGGAACACCACTACCTGCAGGTTCCCCTCCAAGCTACTCGCCATCCTGTCATGGAAAAATGTCGCCGGGTCAAATTCCTGAAACTTTCTCCCGAATAGTATTGTGGATCCATATACACCAAATGCACTGCAGCCATTCAAGACGACCGCTCACGGCCTTCTCAAGGACATCTAGGCTTAGCAGTAAGTTCTGGCCCAGCCAACAGCAACCACATCCCACAAATTAAAAAAAAATTCTAGCCACCAAACTTTAGAAAAGATGTCAAATCTTAGATAGAGTCCAAACAATTTTATAAAGTATAGTAAAAAGAATAAAAGCTTTAACGTACATGGAAAGATAACAGAAGTTCTTTTTCTTAAAGTTCAGAAAGTTATGAGAAGATTCATGAGATTCCAAATCATGAATAGTTTTGTAGAGTAAATAAGGAGAAATTGTTTCCATTGACAGAGGGCTTGGTAACCAGAGAACACAAGTTTAAATTGATTAAAAAAAACAATCAGAGACAATATGAGGATTGTTTTCTTTAACTGGAGCAAGTTGTGATCTGAAACGCACTGACCAAAAGAATGTTGGAAGCAGAATCACTTTCCAAAAGGAATTGGACAAATATTTGAAATGAAAGAAATTATAAATTTTCAAATAACCTGGACAGGCTTGATAGGACAAATAGCCTCACCCTGTTCCATATCATTCTGTGGTTCTCGAAGTGGACACAGTGTGAGAGACAGTAATTTAAAATATTGCTCAAGCAATCCACCGAAATGAGCTATTTCACCTCATTTGCATTTCATGTGATATTACGGTGTATAAAATGACTGGCATTTACTTACACAACAGGCAATTGCACGTCACAAATAATCCATTTGCTGTAAGAACTTTAAGAGATTATAAACATTGCAAAGAATGTCAGTTCTTTAAGCACATTGTTAGAGATTGTGGTGCAATTATATAATCTCTCATGAAATTGAATATTTTCACTCATATTAATCTCTTGTTGGGTATAGTTTCGTAATTGTGGAAAAGCTGTCAGTTTGATTTATTTAAACCTTCCACGATGTTGTAATACTGTGAATTCCTTGTGTGATTAAATAACACTGTGAAATTAGGCTGAGATTAAGAGAACTGTAAAACATTAGAGAATGTCATATACAGGTGAGCACTCAAATAGAATTGGAGAGCTGGAGATGTGTGTTTATTAATTATTCTTAAAAAATACAAAATTGTAAGCTGCTTTGAGCCTGTAAACATCTAAGTGACAACTTTGTTAATTTGGCCAATCATTGTTTACTGATGTCTTAATCAATCTGTTCAGCTGTGAAAGAAACATAGAACAGAAAATATGTGCAGGAGTAGACCATTCGGCCCTTTAAGCCTGGACCACCATTTAATATGATCATGGCTGATCACATAATTTCAGTATCCCATTGCCGCTTTCTCTCCATATTCCTTGATCCGTTTCGCCACAAGTGCCACATCCAGCTCCCTTGTGGCTATATCTAATAAACTGGCCCCTACAGCTTCCTGTGGGAGAAAGAAATTTTTCCTCATCTCAGAACTAAATGGGTTACCCCACTATAATGAAGCCTAGTTCTAGATTTCCCCAACATCAGGAACATTCTTCCCGCATTGAGCCTGTCTAGTCCCATCAGGATTTTATACGTTTCTACGAGATCCTCCTCTCATTCTTCCGAATTCCAGCAAGTACAAGCCCAGCTGATCCAGTCTTTCCCCATATGTCAGTCCTGTCATCCCGGGAATCAGTCTGGTGAACCTTCACTGGAATCTCTCAATAGCAAGAATGTCCTTCCTCAGACGAGAGACCAAAACTGCACACAATAGTCAAGGTATACCCTCACCAAGGCCCTGTGCAACTGCAGCAAGCCATCCTTTCTCTGAAACTCCAATCCTCTCGCTATGAAGAACAGCATGCCATTAGCTTTCCTCTGCACCTGCATGCCAACCTTCAGCAACTGGTCAACAATGACACTCAGGTCTCTTTGCACCTCACCTTTTCCTAAACGGTCATCATTCAGATAATAATCTGCCATCCTGTTTTTCCAACCTCACATTTATCCATATTATATTGTGTTTGCCAAGTATTTGCCCACTCAGCCAGTCTGTCCAGGTCACCCTGCTGTGATCTGTGCCCTCTTGTGGTGCAGAGGCTGTGTCCTCACTGCTTGACAAGGAGATCTGAGTTCAAGTCCTACCTGCCTCAAAAGTGTAATCACATTTCTGAACAGGTTAAATAGAAAACTAGGTTCACAAAATAAAGGGATACGATCTGTGAACTGATTGCCTCTGCCCAGTGGTTAACAACATTACAAACATTCAGCTAGAATGCACTGAAACGTTCTTGGAGTTACAGTTACTCTTTATCCCTGGTTTGGCTGCTCAGTTTCTGATAGCTATAAAATTGAAACAGTTTTGAAATTGCTACTCTAAGCAACTATTTGTTTTCTTAAATTGTGATTTAAAATTCTATTCATGCATTATGTAATACAATATTAAACCCGAACTCAAGAGATGAGGTGAAAATAAATCAAGTCTGCATTTGACCAAATGTGACATAAATGAGACCAGGGCAAAAGCTCTCACTGGTTGGAGTCATACCTAGCACAAAGGAAGATGGTAGTGATTGTTGGTGGTCAGGACATCTCTGCAGAGATTCCTCAGGTTCGATATTTTCTAATCAACCAGTTCAAATATGTCATTACACCTTCTGGAACAGGTAAGATATAGTACTTGTAATTAACCTGTTCAGACATGTTATGAGACATCTCTGAAGCGGGTAGAATGTAAATGCAAGCTTAGGGATAGTAACAACTGCACCATAACAGCCCCTAGTTCCTCAGTGTATTTTGTTTTAAATCAAATCTGTTCAGATATAATATGACACCTCCAGAACAGGTAGGACTTGAGCCCGGTGGCCCAGGTTCTGAGCTAGGGACACTACCACTGTGCCTCAAGAGCCCCTACAGGTATTTGGGATAGAGTCTTGGGTTTAACCATCTTCAGCTGCTTCAATGATCTTCTCTCCATCATAAGGTCAGAATGGGGATGTTTGCTGATGACTGCACAACTTCTCATCTACTGAAGTAGTCCATGTCTAAATGAAGGAGGACCTGGACAATATCCAGGCTTGATGTGACAATTGGGAAGTTACATTTGTGCCACACAAGTGCTAGGCAAAGAAGAAAAGTCCAGTTCTGAAGACATATCAGACTCAAAACATTAACTCTGTCTTTCTCTCCACAGATACTGCTAGACCTGCTGAGTTTCTCTGATACTTTGTTTTTCTGTCATCTCCAATGACAGTGTGAGAGAGAGTGAGAGAGAGTTTAACCATCATTGCTTGATTTTAAATGGCATTGACATTGCTGAGTCCCAACTACCAACATTACGTGTGCAATCATTAACTAGAAACTGAACTGGACTCACAATATAAATACTGTCATTATAATAGCAGATCAGAGGCTAGGGATCCTGCAATGAGTAATTCAGCTGCTGACTCCCCAAAGCCTGCCCACCTGTACAAGCCACAAATCAGGACTGTGATGGAATACTCTACACTGGCCTGGGTGATTGCAGCTCCAACTACACACAATAGGTTTGACACCATCCAGGATAAATCATTGGCTTGATTAGCACCACATCCACAAACATTCACTTCCTTTGTCGCTAATGCAATGTAGCAGAGCTGTGTACCATTTCTAATCAGGTTGATTAAAAATTATCTTTAGCCACCTTTGTTATTCACTTATTGGTACTTGTTTCCATGGTCTAGCACAGTATTGACACATTCATGTTGTCATGATGATGTAAAATCCAGATTTTTAATATTTAAATCTCATCAACTAATCTAAAAGCTTTGGACTTTTGTTTGAGAGGAAACAGTTTAAAATGAACTTGGACATTTTACAATGCTCGCCAATCACCTGACCCGAAAACAGTCAAGCTCCATAAAAATTGTTAAGAATGTCTAAGTAACAAGGGATCTAATGTTGCATGTAGATTAACATTGCCTAATATACTCTGAAAAGACTATCTCAAAGGTTCTTAGCGGGACTTTAAAATCCATCATTTGGAATGTATGTCTCACAATGAGACCTTCAAATGTCTCTGTGGAGGCGATCCTCCCCAAAGACCACTTCAAAAGCCCATCATGCAAATAGAAGGATTGAAACCATCTATTCATATCAAAGAATAACTGGCAAATTCTGACAACGGATCATCAAAATTCATTGTTAGATATGGATTGTCCCCATTGTGGGCTAACAGTCTGTATTCATACATCAAAATCCTCTTCCTGTGAGACGCTGTGATGATAGGGTTGTGGTTTTGCTTCAGAAAACAGTAACATGAGCCCTGAGATGTCCTTAACTCTGACACCAGGCAGATGACACAGCCTTGCAAACTCACGCTCACAGCTGCAGAGAGCAGTATCTGTCCCCCAATTATATTGGCCCTTCCAATGACCAGAATCCTAGTTCCTCATCCCCAACTGAGTGGTTCCCTGTATTGCAGTGCCATGGTCAGTTTGTCATCCTTCCTGCAGTCACCACGCTTATCCATACAACTTGCTTAAATGTTGTAATTGCTGGATAATGATGGCTAATGTGTATTGAGGATTATCCCCCAGGTCCACATTCCTGCCTGAAATGCAATTATACCCTCCTGTTCCTGTTCACAGACAAATTTGAATGACTTGTCTGAGGTGTTTGATGCCTCCGAAAACAAAGTATCCAGGTAACATTGCCCTTCCCTGATGTTATGCAATGTCTGTAACTTGGACTCCAGCTCCTCAAGTCAGATCCAAAGTTCCTTGATCTACAAACAGTTATTACAGAGATGCTCAATCTGGACTGTCTTGATATCCAGCAGCTGCCACATACTGCAGAAACAATGTGTCACCTGTCACCAAATCAAAGAATCCCTAACATGTGGTAAGAGATCATTCAGCCCATCAAGCATGCATCGTCCCTCCAAAGAGCATCCCATCCAGACCCGTAACCCCAATCTACCTAACCTGCGCATCTATCAACAGTGGGAGGAAAGTGGAGCACCTGGCAGAAACCCTCACAGTCCCAGGTGTGCAAGCTCCACACAGACAGTCACTCAAGGCTGGAATCAAACCTGGGTCCCTGGCGCTATGAGGCAACAGTGTTAACCACCGAGCCACTGTTGCATCTTTATTTGATTAATCAATTAATTAATTACTCTAGAATCTCTGCTCTTTATACTATCGCGATTACTTTTTCTTTCTGTAAAACAAAGCACCAGTATTAATCTTAAGCGTGACAAACTATTTTCAAGGAAAGGCTCGTTCCTGCTGAAGGGCTTATGCTGGCAACGTTGACTCTCCTGCACCTAGGATGCTGCCTGACCTGCTGTGCTTTTCCACCACCACACTCTCCATTCTGATCTCCAGCATCTCCAATCCTCACTTTCTCCTATTTTCAAGGAAAGCAAACACTAGACACCGAAACACAAATCGAAGACCATACTATTACTTTAAAGCTTATAAATATTTGCCAATTCCAGTTATTAAAAGCAAATCAGAGCAACACTTATACACTTAATGGTAAGATCCTGGGGCATATTGCTGAACAAGGAGACCTGCTGGAGTGCAGGTTCATAGTTCCTTGAAAGTGGAGTCTCAGATAGATAGAACAGTGAAGGCGGCTTTTGCTTTGCTTTCCTTTATTGGTGAGAGCACTGAGTATAGGAGTTGGGAGGTCACATTGTGGCTGGACAGGGCATTGATTAGACCACTTTTGGAATGTTACATGCAATTCTGGTCTCCTTCCTATCAAAAGGATTCAAAAGGATGTTGTGAAACTTGAAAGGGTTCAGAAAAGATTTACAAGAATGTTGCCAGGTTTGGAGAATTTGAGCTCCAGGGAGAGGTTGAATAGGCTGGGGCTGTTTTCCCTGGAGCGTCAGAGGCTGAGGGGTGACCTTATAGAAGTTTATAAAATCATGAGGGCATGGATAGGATAAATAGACAAAGTCTTTTCCCTGGGTGGGGGAGTCCAGAACTAGAGGGCATAAGTTAGAGTGAGAGGGGCAAGATTTAAAAGGGACCCGAGGGGCAACTTTTTTCACACAGAGGTGGTGCGTGTATGCAATGAGCTGCCAGAGGAAGTGGTGGAGGCTCGTAGAATTGCAACATTTAAAAGTCATCTGGATGAGTATATGAATAGGAAGGGTTTGGAGGGATATGAGCCAAGTGCTGACAAACGGAACTAGGTTAGATTGGGATATCTGGTCACTATGGATGAGTTTAACCGAAGGGTCTGTTTCCGTGCTGTACATCTCTATGACTCAATGATTGTGTGACAGGTGATACGTTGTTTCTGCAGTATGTGGCAGCTGCTGGACATCGAGGTAATCCATAATGAACATCGCTGTAGTAAATGTTTGCAGATCAAAGAATTTTTGATCTAACCGGAGGAGCTGCTGTCCAAGTTGCAGATATCAGGGAAGGGGAAAGCGACCCAGACACTTTGTTCTAGGAGGCATCAGACACCTCAGACTAAGTAATTCAAATTTGTCTATGAACAGGAGGGTTTAATTGCATTTCAGCCAGGAATTGAGGACAGTGCTGGGGGGAGGGAGAGGGAGAGAGGGAGAGAGAGAGAGAGAGAGAGAACCTGCACAGTTACTGCTTTTGCTGTTTGAATTCGTGTATCGCTGGACATCGGGGTGCATCTGGGAAAATTAACAAACGGTGAAATTCACAACTAATCTTGGAGGAACTGTTGGGTGAAGTTCACAGCACAGAATCAGATAAGTTAATTGTTGTTTTAAGTCTGTCCAAGAGAAAGGCTGCAGTAGTGAGTACAGTGGATTCTTTCTTGATTATATATTTTTGGAGATTAAACTTAAAATATAAGCCATAGCTATTAATTTAACCTGGGGCAGTGTTTGTACAGGAATAAGTCAGTGTTATTTTCTGGGTCTGTAGATTGTGAAGGAGCAAAAATGGCCTTTGTAGTGATATGTACTTCTTGTCAGATGTGGGAGTTTAAGGGCTACTGCGGATTATATCTGCCATAAATGCTGTTGGATGAGAATCTTATCAGATCGAGTGGATCGGTTGGAGAGACAGATAGAAGCGATGAGGAATTTGCAACAGCAACAGTATGTGATGGATGGCAGTTATAGGAAGGGGGGGGAAGTCTCAGATACAGTCACATAGATGGGTTAACTCCAGGAAGGGTAAGAGAGGT
>NC_057737.1:33929865-33980992 GCF_004010195.1 Chiloscyllium plagiosum
TAGGCAAAGTCTTTTCCCTGGGGTCAGGGAGTCCAGAACTAGAGGGCATAGGTTTAGGGTGAGAGGGGAAAGATATAAAAGAGACCTAAGGGGCAACTTTTTCACACAGAGGGTGGTACGTGTATGGAATGAGCTGCCAGAAGAAGTGGTGGAGGCTGGTACAATTGCAACATTTAAGAGGCATTTGGATGGGTATATGAATAGGAAGGGTTTGGAGGGATATGGGCCAGGTGCTGGCAGGTGGGACTAGATTGGGTTGGGATATCTGGTCGGCATGGACAGGTTGGACTGAAGGGTCTGTTTCCATGCTGTACATCTCTATGACTCTATAACTCTAAGCATTAGCCGTTATAATGCAGCAATTACAAGATTTTAGCAAGATGTAAGGATGAGTGGTGACTTCAGGTAGGATGAGCAAACTGACCATGGCACTGCAATACAGGGAGCCACTCAGATGGGGATGAGAAACTAAGACTGTGGTAGTGGGAAGGGCCAATATAATTAGGGGGGATTGATATTGTTCTCTGCAGCTGTGAGCATGAGTTCGCAAGGACGTGTTGACTGCCTGGTATCAGAGTTAAGGACATCTCCTCAGTCCTGGAGAGGAACTTGGAGGGGGAAGGCAGGATCTCAGTTGCCATTCATATTTGCTCCAACATTGGTAGCACTAGGAAAGAGGTAGTGCTGAAAGAATCTGAATTATTAGGGAATCATCTCGAAATCAAACTCCAAGGCAATAATTTTGGGATTGTCATTTGAGCGAATGGCAAATAGGTATCGGGTAAACAAAGTGAAAGAGTTAACTGTGTGGTTCAAACATTGGTGCGGTGAAATGAGTTTCAGTTCATGTGGCACTGGCGCCAATACTAAGGCAAAAAGGAGCTGCTCTGGTGGATCAGGCTTCACTTAAACTGTGCAAGGGTCAGTATCTTAGTGAATCAAATAACTAGGGCTATACAGAATGATTTAAACTAATTTGATGCGGGGCAAGTTTTGAATAGGGGAAACATAGCTTTATAAAGCAAAATGACAGGGCAGCAACTTTGACAACAATACCCAGAGTCGATCAGGAAGCAGAATGTACAGCAGTAGAAAAAGGGCAATAAATAAGATCAAACAGGATAAAAGGGCAAAATTAATCATTCTTTACTGAAATGCACATAGTATTCAGGAGAAAATAAATAAATTAATGACACAAATTGAAGTCACTAGGTCTAAGCTTATAGCTGTAACAGAGATACAAGAAAGTCAAATCTGGGAACTAAGTACTCAAAAGCACAGACAGAAAGCAAAAGGTGATGGGGTAGCTTTGTTAGTAAGAGATGGAATAAGTACGACAGCAAGAAATCATCTTTACTTGGAAAATGCTGAATCCATACAGGCGGAGGGAAAACAAACAAAGGAAGACGACATTGGGAGTAGTGGTTCATGTGCTTACTAGCACCAGCTATACTATAAGATAGAGAACAAATCAGGAAACAATGACGTGAAAAAGGAAGTACGTTAATCATGGGTGACTTAAATATTCTGGTAGATCAGGAAAATCAAATCAGCAGAGGATACCGCGAGCAAAAGACAAAAATTTTCCTAGAACAGTATGTTGTGGATTCAACCAGGGACCAGGCTATTTTGTATCTGGTTACATGCAATGAGGCAGATTTACTAAGTGACCGTAACATGTCAGAATTTAGTATTCCATTTATGAGTGAGGAACATGAGTCAGAAACAACTGTGCTAAATGTAAATAAAAGAAATTACAAAGGAAAAAAATCAGAATACTGGGCAGAGTTTAGCCAAAACGTTTATTGAGAAACAATGGCAGCCATTTCAGAAAATAATTAATGGCTCACAAGAAAGATCGCTCCTTCACTATAAGAGGTGAGGAAGAAAAAGAATTAACACAGGACATGAAGGATGGAATGGAATTGAAAGATAAGCTAGAGGATTAGGAGAGTTTCAAAAACCAACAAGAGATAACCAAAGAAGGGGAAATAATTTTTGAGGGTAAACTGGCAAGTAAAATAGACAGTAAAGTATATACGTTCAACTCCTCTGCCACTTACAGTTTGTATATATACAAAGAAAGAGGACACCGTGTACATTAGCCCCTTAGAAAATAAGGCTTGGGAAAAAAAATGGGAAACTCGAAATGGTAGAGAAGTTGAATAGATACTTTGCCTCAGTTTTCACAGTAAAATCACTAATAATATACCAACAATATTTAATAAGGGCCAAAAGAGAGAGAAGAAATAAATATAATTACCACTAGAGAAAAATACTAGGGAAACTAATGGCGTTAAAGGGCAAGGGAACAATAAGTCCTCTGGATTTAGAGTCATACAGCATGGAAACAGACCCTTCGGTCTAACCAGTCCATACCAACCATAGTCCCAAAATAAATTAATCCCATCTTATAACTCAAACCCTCCATTTCTGGCAACATCTTCTGAATCCCCTCCAGCTTAATAATATCCTTCTGAAAAAAAGGAGACCAGAACTGGACACAGTTCTCCAGAAGAGAAATGTTTACTGTGGAGTAAGACATAAAGACTTGGGAACTTGTGGAAGTTGGTGATCATATCTTGGGGACAGTCCATATTACAGTAGAGGAGATGTTAGATGTATTAGAATGTATGAAGGTGGAAAATCTCCTGATCCTGACCAGATAAATCCAAGAAAACCGCAAGAGGCCAGACAAGAAATTGTGGGAACCATGGCTGATACTTTTACATCATCATTAGGCACAGGTGAGGTCTCAGAAGACTGGAGGGTAGCGAATGGTGTGGCCTTATTCAAGAAGGGCTGCAAAGAAAAACCTAGGAACGAGAGATGAGAAAGCATAACATATGTGGTAGATAACCCCCCCCCCCCCCCCCGGCAAGATCAGTATTAGGGCTACAATAATGCACAATATATATTAATAGCTTGAATGAGGGAACTAAATGGACTATAGCCAAGTCTGCAAATGACTAACAAATATATGGGGAGGCAAGTGATGAGGATGATACAATGGTCTGCAAAAGGCTTTAGACCGGTGAAGCAAGTGGACAAAAATTTAGCAGTTAGAAAATAACTTGAGAACATGTGAGGTTGTGCACATGGCAAGATTGTTTTGGAGAGTTTGCAGAAAGCCAGCCTGAAGGTTTTAGGTTTCCATGTACATAAATCACAAAAATCTAGCATCCAAATTCAGCAGCTAATAAGGAAGGTAAATGGAAATTTTGGTCTATATTTTCAAACAGAATGCAGTATAAAAATATGGGTTTTGCTAAAAGAATATAAGGCACTATTTAGACCACAACTTGAATACTTTGAACAATTTTGGTCTTGTTATATAAGGAAAGATATACTTACATTAGATGCAGTCCATAGAAGTTTCATTAGATTGATGTTGTGTATTAGGGGATTTTCACATGTTGAGTAGACTGGGCCTGAACTCATTAGAATTTATAAGAATGAGAGAAGACGTTATTCAAACTGATAAGATTCTTAGGAAGCTTGACATGGGTAGATGCTGATGTTGTTTCCTCTTGTGGGAGACTATAGGACAAGAGGGCATAAATTAGGAGCTGCCCATTACAACAGAGAGATAGAGGAATTTCTCTGAGTGTAGTGAATTTGTGGAATCCACAGTCAGATTAGCCACAATCTCATTGAATGCAGAGCTGATTTGATGGACTAAATCACCGACTTTTGCTCCTACATCTTACGGTCTTAGGAATGGACAGCAGGGCAGCTCAGTGGTTAGCACTGCTACCTCAGTGCCAGGGACCTCAATTTGATTACAGCCTTGGATGAGTGTGTGGAGTTTGCATGTTCCCTCTGTGTCTGTCTGGGTTTCAACTGGATGCTTCGGTTTCTTCCCATAGTCCCAAGATATACAAGTTAGATGGGTATAGCATGCTATGGTGCAGACTCGATGGGGCAAATGGCTTCTTTCCACACCATAAGGAGTCTTTTCTTGTATAAGGAACCTTTTTTTAAAAGGTTATGAGTGGTAATGATCAGGAACCTGGTCCCATGAGGGTGATGGATGTGCAAGCAATCAATTATTTCATACAGAAATGAGATGCGATTTGAAGGCAAATAATCAGCAAAGGCACACAGATCGATTGGGGGGAGTGGGACTGCATTGCAGAGAGCAAACATGGATGCCCTGTGTTAATGGCTTCCTTCTGGCTGTAAATGACTCTGATCTTTTCCAAGTAGCAAGTGCAGGGGAACAGCAGACAAATAGAGTTTCAGAGCTGAAGATATTTAAACCCCCTCCGATCTCAATTTGTGTAGAGAATTGGACCAAATCTGCCACTCACTGGCCATGAATTCAAGTTGGTACACAAGTCAAAACAAACTTACTCCAACAATGTGCTGATGTCAAGGTTGCTCCCCTGTGGTTTGAAATGAAAATGTGTCTCTGACACAATACTAACACACAAATTAGAAGCAAAAGTAGCCAGTTGATCCTTGAGCCTACTCCATCATTCAATAAGACCATGTTGATGTTTTGAATTCCACTTTCCCATCCATCACAATAACCTTTGATTCCCTTGCCAAATAATTACTCAGATCCAAGGAGTATTTTTCAAATCTATTCTTGCAGGGGTTGTAAAGGTTACCAGCAAGAACAACACCTATTGCCCATCCTTAACCACCTTTTATCTGACCAGTTTGCAGTGCTAGTTCAAAAGGCAGTTAAGAATCAAACATTTTTCTATAGAGTTAATCACAAATAGGCCATTCCATGTAAAGTGACAGATTTCCCTGCCGAACAGACATTAGTGAGTCAGACTGGTTTTCACAATTAAAATTCACAATTTAAATTCAGTCAGCTGCTGGGGACACACATCCCTTAGAGTTTCTGGATTTAAAATCCAGTGACATTACCATTCCACCATCATTTTCACACAAATGTTATCATTTTGACACCCTATTCTAAGTTAGTACACCCAACAACAAGACTGCTTGAGTGGCAAGAAAACAGCCATGAGCACAGGGAGCCAATATGTGGAGAATAATTTTTGTTGGAAGGGCTTACTCTTTTTGCTTATATTTGTGTACATTTGTGTAAACAACAGGCAAAGATTGGGGCAGACTTTATGATAATCGTGGGTTAAATCTCAGCAAAGAAAGTACAATCACAAGAGGAGAGGTGGGAGAAAACCTATTTTTATATTTCATAGACACCTCCTCCATGCCCCACTAGGCGACAAAGTTGTTACAGAATTGATTTATGTTAGCTTCACAGTCAGGTCAGCTGTCCAATGACTTAATTAGGGTCTCAGTGTAGGAAATAAATTACCCAGTATCCTGCTCTTGAACCAGTAATTTCAGATGGAAAACTATACTTACAATCAAGGATCATCGATAGTCACAGGTGAGGTGCCAGAAAACTGGAGATTGGCAAACATGGTGCCACTATTTTAAAAAGCTAGTAAGCAAAAGCCAGGGAACTATGGACTGGTGAGCCTGACATCGGTACTGGGCAAGTTGTTAGACAAGTTGAGGGGCAGGATTTACATGTATTTGACTGATTAAGGATAGTCAACATGGTTTTGTGCATGGGAAATCACATCTCACTAACTTGACTGTGCTTTTTGAAGAAGCAACAATGAGGATTGATGAGGGTAGAGTGGTGGACATAATCTATATAAACGTTTGTATGGTGTTTGACAAGGTTTCTCATGATAGACTGGTTAGCAAGGTTGGGTCACATGGAATACAGGGAGAATTGGCCATTTGGATACAGAATTGGCTTGAAGATAGAGAGTGATGTTGGGGAAGGGGGTTACTTTTTAGACTGGAGACCTGTGACCAGTGGAGTGCCACTAGGATCAGTGCTGCTTTTTGTCATTTATATAAATGATTTGGATTTTAAACATAGGAGGTATAGTTAGTAAGTTTGTAGATAACACCAAAATTGGAGGTGTCATGGTTACCTCAGAGTACAGCGGGATCTTGATCTGATGGGCTGAGGAGTGGCAGATGGAGTTCAATTTAGATAAATGTGAGGTGCTGCGTTTTGGAAAGGCAAATCAGGGCAGGACTTGTAAACCTAATGCAATGTCCTGGGGAGTGTTGCTGACCAAAGAGACCTTGGAGTGCAGGTTCATAGCTCCATGAAAGTGGAGTTGCAGGTAGATAGAATAGTGAAGGTGTTTGGTATGCTTTCCTTTATTAGTCAGAGCACTGAGTATAGGAGTTAGGAGATCATGTTGTGGCTGTACAGGACATTGGTTAGGCCACTTTTGGAATATTGTGTGAAATTCTGGTCTCCCTCCTATTGGAAAGATGTTGTGAAATTTGAAAGGGTTCAGAAAATATTTACAAGGATATTGGAGGGTTTGAAACACAGGGAGAGGCGACCTTATAGATTTATAAAATCATAACGGGTAAATAGACAAGGTCTTTTCCCAGGGATGGAGGACATAGGTTTATGGTGAGAGGGGAAAGATTTAAAAGGGACCTAAAGGGTAACCTTTTCACACAAAGACTGGTGCATGTTTGGAATGAGCTGCTAGAAGACGTGGTGGAGGTTTGTACGATTACAACATTTAAAAGGCATCTGGATGAGTATATGAATAAGAAGGGTTTAGAAGGATATGGGCCAAATTGCTGGCAAATGGGAATGTATTAATTTGGGATATTTGATTGGCATGGATAAGTTGTTTCTGTGCTGTACATCTCTATAACTCTATGGTTGACAGCTTCAGGTTTTGCTGTGATGTCTAATAGCAAAGTTACCTGTTAAATCTGTCCACACATAAAATGATTGTTGTCTTTGGGTTTAGTATCAAAAGTTGTCTTCTACTTCAAGAGGAACCAGTTCCTTCAGAAGAGCAGAGAAAATTGGGAGGAATAGATTGGATTTGAATTCAGAAAGTCCGGTAATGTCTTTATATGATTCTGGTGGATATAAACTTCCCATTAAAAGTATCAGAGTACATGGACTGGTTAAGCTGGTATTTCTTTGCTCCATCATTGGAGTTCTGTGCACTGGTTGACTTTTCTAAATCCAAATATTTATTTCAGTTCCATGAGCGCTGATTTACAGTCTGCTTCATTCTGATAGACAAGGCCAATTAAACATCTGAAGCTTTTGAATGAATAGCCTGCTGACAGCAGCAGTCAGCACTCAATGTGGGGGAAGGGGAGTGCTAATGTTACATTTCTTTTTGCATCAGGGATCAAAAGGACAGATGCTCTGTTGTTATTACTCAGGTTGCCTCACGTAGTCATTGCGATCTTGGTTTCCTTCAGACCATCTGCTCTGCACACACACATTTCAGTATAAGATCCTCAGCCTTGGCTCAAACAGCTGACTTCTCAAATATTACTCCCAATACTTGTACTCACAGTCATGATTGTACTAAGAGCTTGGAATAAGCAACATATGAATGAATGAAGTCAGATGAGTGAAAATAAAGCTTGCAATCCAATAAGCTAACTTATTTCCATTCTACATGCAGATGCACCTCTCCCTTTCAACCTTTTTAAACCTAGTCTTTTTATTCTAACAGTAAAGTAATTTTCATCATAGTGCTTTCCTCCTAAGTTGCAAGTGATCTTTTTAATGTGTCAGGTTTGGATGGAGGTATTTCTGGAATGTGATTATTCTAACTGTCAAACTTATTAATTTTATAAATGTTGGGTCTCTAAGAGTTTGATTTATATCAGTAGCTACTGAAAGAAGTGCAACAGACACCCAATCAATGCATCCAGCTTGTCTCTCTTACCTGGTGACTTCACCTGACAAAGGAGCAGTGCTCTGAAAGCTTGTGATTTTAAATATACCTGTTGGACTGTAATTTGGTGTCATGTGACTTCTGACCTTTTACCTGATGAAGGAAAGATGTACTTACCTTAGTGCATGTTTTAAGGTTCAGGAATTTGACTAATAGGTTGAGGGGGTTTAGGTGTACATGATATACACTAACCTATATACTTAAATGTATAAGTGTTACTAATTGCATTAATGCAATAACTCAGGAATCCTGACTGGAAAGGAACATGTTTATTACTGAACACTAAAACAGAGCTGATACTCATGGCATACATAGGCTCTGTCCCAACCCAGACAATCAGTTCTTCAAACCTATCCCTGAAATTAAAGTTCTAGGGAATTTTATAGTTAGTACATTAGTTGCAGAGCTTATACAAATTCGGGTCCATGGTCTTTAATACAATCTATGATTGGATTTTCCAATTTCATTTAGAAGCAGGATAATCGAAACATCAGATGACAGACAATAAACTGCAGCAGGCAAGGCTCAACTCTGTCCTCACAATACTTGTCCAGTACATTCCAGATTCAAACTGAATGGGGAATAAATATGCTACACACTTACTCCAATTCTCTGGCATCAGGACAATGGCTTGCATCTCACAGCACTCTTCAGTATTTGATTAGAATGAATGAATTTCTCCAATTCTAGCCCAGTTTGTTTATTATATTAACATAAATTTTTTTATATGCCAAATCTCAGCACTTACCTGCTTCTAGCTTTCAGAAATTTGCTAAAACATACTCACTAAGTTCCAATATGTTTTTATTATTGTATATTTAAAATATAGTGTGGCATTGAATCATCAATTTGTGCTCAGTTGATTGACCTCAAATGTACATCTCACGAAATGAACTGCAGAACTTAATGAACACCACAGAAGCAATTAGCAGAGTCTGACTAGTGAACCTCTCTGCAGGGTGCTCCTATTTAGTCCATCATCCATTTCTAACTGGTTCCCAGGAATGCACAGATGGCATTTATAAAGTCATGTGGTTTCTCAGCATGGATCCAATGGCCAGCTCCAGGAACATGTTCAATGACAGAATTGGGAAATAACCGCTTAATCTCGGGATAGTCCTTGTCACTTTAAAAAGAATAAAAAAATTAATTAACACAGCAGCAAATGTTAACAGTGACAACATATGCACTCATGTATGCTTAAGTACACCACAATTTGATTGCCTAACACAGAGAAATAAAGGTTAGAAGGTAATTGGTTCAATTCCTGCTTTATGATGACTTAGCACCCCATCTGTTAGCCCACATGAAATCAACTAAGACTTGATTCAGATCCTGTGACCTAGGGAAGGTAAATTAAGCTTCCCAAAATTGTTGCAGTGTATGATTTTGACTTGAATCACAGGCCAATGTTAAGGAAAAACTTTGCATCAGTTGTTATTTTTAATATTATGAAATACAGGAAATAATTGAGCTCACTATTCTCTTATAAGAATTTGTCTGTTGGTTTACAATTGCTTTATAGTCTAGCTTCCAAAAAGCTAAAACTCACAACACCAGGTTATAGTCCAACAGGTTTATTTGGAAGCTGTGGAAAACCACCTGAGGAAGAAGCAGCGCTCCGAAAGTTAGTGCTCCCAAACAAACCTGCTGGACTATAACCTGGTATTGTGAGATTTTTAACTTTGACCATTCCAGTCCTTGGCACCTTCAAGTCATAGCTTCCAAAAAGCCAGTAGAGTTATACCTGTGATTCAAACCAAAAATGTGTGGCATTGTCCAAGGTGACACATGAGAAATGAAAACTGTGGTAAGTGAGCCCTCAGAAGTTGCACTGGAAAATACAGCTAAACAAAAAAGGGCACCAGTGCATACTCCTCGAATATCCAACTGGTGAATTTAAAGAAACGCAAAACATGAAATATTTTATGCTTCATTTCCCAATTGTGAAGTCTATTGAGTGCTGTTCCGTATCAATGGAACAAATTGTTTCATTTGGACTAATAATCCTGAATTCAAGCATGACTTTCCAATACATCGAAGTTAGCATCAGTGAGTATACAGTGTGTGTAATGTGCTGAGTACATTCAAAATGAGAGTGAAATTTTAAACAGCGGGGTCATGAGCAAATGAGGTTATGAGGTTATGAAAATCTTTACCTGATATAAGGAGAATTGCCCCCACCCAGAAAAAGTGTCGGGGCAGTGTAAGGACTATTGAACTTGGGGAAGTTCAGAAGACAATCCATTTGGTTTGCAACAGCCTCCAGATTAACCCTCCAAATATACAGACCATCATGTTTCACCAGATTAGTCAAGAGAAACTGTCTGATGTTGCCCTCCTAGAAACAAGAGGAATGGTGTTAACAGAGAGCATCATACCCATAACATACCACACCACAGATATGAACATATAAATTCTGAACAGGACCCCTCGACCCTTTAAGCCTGTTCCTGATTAAGGACACGGTTTAGTTCATTTTAACATCACTTCCTCCATATCCTCGTACCTTTCATAACTTTACTTTTCAAGAATCTATCACTTATACCATAAAAATAATCAAAGACTCAAATCACCACCTTTAAGTTCTTTTATAAAGCAAGACAGAATAACCACCACCAAAAACTCCATCTACAGCAGAGCTCAGAGTCACCCTGGTTTAAGCCATTGAACATCAGTCACATATGCAGAGGATTTCCTTTCTTCTCTGCTCTCCCAAAAACCAGACTTTCATTGAGGAATGATTCATTAGGTGGAATTGTGTACGCTACATACCTTATTCACTGTTATTCATCCATCTATGTAAGACATTCACAACAAGATCTCATCCAAAACTGATTGAATAACCTTTTAGCAGCCCAAGGCTTACACAGTCATTCATGGTAGTTCCCAATAATTGCTGTGAAATCTTATAAACAGAAACTGCTGGAGAAACTCAGCAGCATCTGCAGAGGGAAAGCAGAATCAACGTTTCAGGTCCAGTGACCCTTCATCAAAACTAGTAGGAGCTAGGAAAAGGTGGTACAAACTCTTGGAGACAGAAGCTGAGGGAGTAAAAGAACAAGGGAATAATTGGAGATGATGCCCAAAAGGAGAGAAAGATATGTATACGTACATGAAGATAGTTTGGCTGTGCTGAAAGCAGCCCATGTGATGACAAAATCTACAGTGTAGAAGAGGTAGGACTGGGAGTGGGGATAGAGTCTGTTCATTAAGATGATGGAGTGTGGTCTGGATGTAAGTTTGCTTGGAGAGTGGTGTTCAGGCCCTCAAATTACTAAACTCTGAAAATGTTAGTCTTGCATTCATTGAACAGCAAGAAAGAGACAATTGAAGAAAAGAGCAGTAATATTCCAGTATTGAAAATAAAAGTGGAAGAATAATGTAGCACATAACTTATTTTTGAGGAAAGGGGGAACAAATTCACCAAGTACTCTAAAGAGGAGGGATACAACAGGGAAAGAGAATAACTCAGACGAAGAAATTATTAAAGAATACTTTGGGCAATTTAGCACAGCCAATTCAGCTGACATGCACATCTTTGGATTGTAGGAGGAAACCGGAGAACCCGGAGGAAACCCATCCAGAAATTGCTGGGGAGAACGTGCAACCTCCACTCGCAGTTGCGCGAAGCTGGAATCGAACCCGGGTCGTTGGCACTATGAGGCGGCAGTGCTAACCACTGAGCCACCGTGCCGCCCCTACACATGAAATGGAGAAACTTAAAGTTAGTGTCTATGTTGAAGAGGTTAAACAAAACCTGAATCCTTCAGATGGCAAGTTCTGCAAGTGGCCCCTTTAAATGTTTTCAGCTAGTGCTGCTCTGCACACTCAAATATTACTTGTATAAACTACCACAAAAGTGACTGTGAGCTTTACCTTGATGTATGGTTGGAGCTGTTGCTCAGCTTGTTTTCGTGCAGTAGACCTTGGCAAGTCACCATCCACAGTTATTTTCCTCATGCCAGCAATGTATTTTGGGAAAGGTGTACGCGAGGTGGTCTGACTGGGAGTGACATCCACTACAACAAGCTTTTCGATCAGTTCTGGCTGAGCAGAGACAACAGAACATTATCACCGCTCGATGTCATAAGGCAAGTTTAAAATGCTCAACTTTAATGTTTCAGTGAGTTAAATGTACTGCCTAATATGGTACTGAGCTGGATAGACCAAATGGTTCTGGGTAGAATGTTTACTTTGTGCTGAGTTCACTGATGCCAGTCCGAGCAACAAAAGAGCTGATGAAACTGGCATCAATGTACATGGGTTAGGAATAAAAAAAGATCAGTTTGCTTGTTGAATGTTCATCAGTAATCTCTGCAATAAATGTGCATGTCTGAATATCAGATGCAGATAAGATGGAGGGCCTGTTTCCACACTGTAATGTAATCTAATCTAAACATGTCACCTTCCACCTAGGTACTTTACAGCCTTTAATACTGAACATTGAGTTTAACAATTTCAGAATGTAAACACCTTCTTCCATGTCTATTGCCTATCCCCACAACCCTGGGTCTTGTACTGAAATCAGTACAGGTATCCAATAAAGGTAACCCATTTTCAACTACTCTCCAGCTTCTCTCATTCCCAGGCTCGTGGTCAACAATTGATTGTCTGCCTGCCCATTTCTTTTCAGGTCACTGGAGTTGCAAAGCTAATTCTATTTCCTCTCCACAGATCATAGAATAGAATCCCTACAGTGCAGAACCAGGACATTTGGCTCAACAAGTACGCACTGATGCTCCAAACACCATCCCAAAAGGACCCACCCACATACTCTGCATTTTCCATGGCTAAGCCGTCTAGACTACACATTCCTGAACACTAAGGGCAACTTAGCATGGCCAATCAGCAAATTGCATATTTTTGGACTACAGGAGGAAACCTGAGCACCCAGAGGGAACCCAGATACTGGGAGAATGTGCAAACTCCACACAATCACCCAAGGCTGGAATTGAACCTGGGTTCCTGGCTGAGAGGCAGCAGTGCTAACCACTGAGCCACCATACCACCCCAGATGTTGCCAGGCCTGTTGCATTTCTCCAGCAATTTCTCTTTGTTAGTCAAGAACAGGCTTAGCAAGAATGTCCCAAAGACAAACAACCTGCTACACTGCCCTATCTTCACCTGACATCCACACTTTTGCTTATTAGAAACCTTAGCTGATCCTCCCAAGAAGCCACACTCCCAATTGGGCACTCAAGTGCTGAACCAGCTCAGCTAAACAAACTCCACACACAGAGAGCACAATCTGGGAACTTTTGTATGGTTTAGTGTTACACAAGGTGCAATTTACCAAAGCAAATAATAACCACTTCAATTGATATATTCATTGTCGTCATTCAAACATACCTTTTGCAGCGCTATTGTCATTGCAATTTTGCCACCCATGCTGTGGCCAATCATAATACACTTTGGAAGCTGTAAACTGTTGAGCAAATTCTGACAATCAATACTCATTGCCTCATAAGTCATCACTGGATTGTGTCCACTATCACCATGGTTACGGTTATCCACTGTCACCACCTCATTAGAAGAGAAATAGAATGATCATAAATACATTGAAAATCTGGCTTTACGCCTGTCATAAAGCACACAATGGCTGAACAGAGATATGGTCAGACAATCACATTCTCTGCATTATTCAGACTGTCACTACATAACAGATTGTAAAAGCAGTGGGAAGTTTGCATCACATTCAAATATAGCGTTGAATCTGCGCACATTCTCCATTAACTCACCATTCTGCCTGTCCGCTGAGACAATGCCTTGGCTATTGAATTAAAGTTTGATTTACTGCCAAAGAGTCCATGGAGGAAGACCAACGGAGTTTCTGTATTTCTGCCATCCAATACATCATAGGCAAGGTCCACTGGTCTAAAGAAAGCAAGTCAATAACTAACCAATTAACTCAAAATCTGTAACAAATTTCACCTTGTCATAAAGACTACAGAATTAAACCATAATGACGGGAACTTCAAAAGGCTAATGATAAAAGGTTAAAGAAAATACACTAGCGCTCAATGCAGTCATCACTGGCCAACAGTGCTAACATGTGGGGAAAAATCTACTGTCAATATCACGCTGCACAGAGATAATGCAATCACAAGCCTCCCATTACAAGCCTGCGAGGAGACGAAAAGGAAAAAGGTACAGTGCACACAAAAGAAACAGAAATACACTCTGTGGGCAGTTCAACGTTGCAGTAGAGTGGCCAGCTCAAGAATAATTTGTTGTTCCCCTAAAATTGCCAGCACCACCAAAATAAGATAATGAAGCATAAAGCAGTCAGGTACGAGACTAAGTTAACAAGTCAACCACTAGAAACTGGACAAATGGCCACGAGATCTCAGATCGTCCACATATTGTGCACTGTATACATACAAACTAGCCATTACAAACTTAGAAACACATTCCATTGACCAACTCCCAAAACCTGACCCTCCAACTCCATCCCACTGACAATTCCACAAAACCCATCCTCCAACTCCATCCCACTGGCCAATTTCCTAAAACCGGACATTCCAACTCCACCCCACTGACCAATTCCCTAAAACCTGACCCTCCAATTCCCTGACCATCCAACTCCATCCCACTGACCAATTCCCTAAAACCTGACCATCCAACTCCATCCCACTGACCAATTCCCTAAAACCTGACCATCCAACTCCATCCCACTGACCAATTCCCTAAAACCTGACCATCCAACTCCATCCCACTGACCAATTCCCTAAAACCTGACCATCCAACTCCATCCCACTGACCAATTCCCTAAAACCTGACCATCCAACTCCATCCCACTGACCAATTCCCTAAAACCTGACCATCCAACTCCATCCCACTGACCAATTCCCTAAAACCTGACCATCCAACTCCATCCCACTGACCAATTCCCTAAAACCTGACCATCCAACTCCATCCCACTGACCAATTCCCTAAAACCTGACCATCCAACTCCATCCCACTGACCAATTCCCTAAAACCTGACCATCCAACTCCATCCCACTGACCAATTCCCTAAAACCTGACCATCCAACTCCATCCCACTGACCAATTCCCTAAAACCTGACCATCCAACTCCATCCCACTGACCAATTCCCTAAAACCTGACCATCCAACTCCATCCCACTGACCAATTCCCTAAAACCTGACCATCCAACTCCATCCCACTGACCAATTCCCTAAAACCTGACCATCCAACTCCATCCCACTGACCAATTCCCTAAAACCTGACCATCCAACTCCATCCCACTGACCAATTCCCTAAAACCTGACCATCCAACTCCATCCCACTGACCAATTCCCTAAAACCTGACCATCCAACTCCATCCCACTGACCAATTCCCTAAAACCTGACCATCCAACTCCATCCCACTGACCAATTCCCTAAAACCTGACCATCCAACTCCATCCCACTGACCAATTCCCTAAAACCTGACCATCCAACTCCATCCCACTGACCAATTCCCTAAAACCTGACCATCCAACTCCATCCCACTGACCAATTCCCTAAAACCTGACCATCCAACTCCATCCCACTGACCAATTCCCTAAAACCTGACCATCCAACTCCATCCCACTGACCAATTCCCTAAAACCTGACCATCCAACTCCATCCCACTGACCAATTCCCTAAAACCTGACCATCCAACTCCATCCCACTGACCAATTCCCTAAAACCTGACCATCCAACTCCATCCCACTGACCAATTCCCTAAAACCTGACCATCCAACTCCATCCCACTGACCAATTCCCTAAAACCTGACCATCCAACTCCATCCCACTGACCAATTCCCTAAAACCTGACCATCCAACTCCATCCCACTGACCAATTCCCTAAAACCTGACCATCCAACTCCATCCCACTGACCAATTCCCTAAAACCTGACCATCCAACTCCATCCCACTGACCAATTCCCTAAAACCTGACCATCCAACTCCATCCCACTGACCAATTCCCTAAAACCTGACCATCCAACTCCATCCCACTGACCAATTCCCTAAAACCTGACCATCCAACTCCATCCCACTGACCAATTCCCTAAAACCTGACCATCCAACTCCATCCCACTGACCAATTCCCTAAAACCTGACCATCCAACTCCATCCCACTGACCAATTCCCTAAAACCTGACCATCCAACTCCATCCCACTGACCAATTCCCTAAAACCTGACCATCCAACTCCATCCCACTGACCAATTCCCTAAAACCTGACCATCCAACTCCATCCCACTGACCAATTCCCTAAAACCTGACCATCCAACTCCATCCCACTGACCAATTCCCTAAAACCTGACCATCCAACTCCATCCCACTGACCAATTCCCTAAAACCTGACCATCCAACTCCATCCCACTGACCAATTCCCTAAAACCTGACCATCCAACTCCATCCCACTGACCAATTCCCTAAAACCTGACCATCCAACTCCATCCCACTGACCAATTCCCTAAAACCTGACCATCCAACTCCATCCCACTGACCAATTCCCTAAAACCTGACCATCCAACTCCATCCCACTGACCAATTCCCTAAAACCTGACCATCCAACTCCATCCCACTGACCAATTCCCTAAAACCTGACCATCCAACTCCATCCCACTGACCAATTCCCTAAAACCTGACCATCCAACTCCATCCCACTGACCAATTCCCTAAAACCTGACCATCCAACTCCATCCCACTGACCAATTCCCTAAAACCTGACCATCCAACTCCATCCCACTGACCAATTCCCTAAAACCTGACCATCCAACTCCATCCCACTGACCAATTCCCTAAAACCTGACCATCCAACTCCATCCCACTGACCAATTCCCTAAAACCTGACCATCCAACTCCATCCCACTGACCAATTCCCTAAAACCTGACCATCCAACTCCATCCCACTGACCAATTCCCTAAAACCTGACCATCCAACTCCATCCCACTGACCAATTCCCTAAAACCTGACCATCCAACTCCATCCCACTGACCAATTCCCTAAAACCTGACCATCCAACTCCATCCCACTGACCAATTCCCTAAAACCTGACCATCCAACTCCATCCCACTGACCAATTCCCTAAAACCTGACCATCCAACTCCATCCCACTGACCAATTCCCTAAAACCTGACCATCCAACTCCATCCCACTGACCAATTCCCTAAAACCTGACCATCCAACTCCATCCCACTGACCAATTCCCTAAAACCTGACCATCCAACTCCATCCCACTGACCAATTCCCTAAAACCTGACCATCCAACTCCATCCCACTGACCAATTCCCTAAAACCTGACCATCCAACTCCATCCCACTGACCAATTCCCTAAAACCTGACCATCCAACTCCATCCCACTGACCAATTCCCTAAAACCTGACCATCCAACTCCATCCCACTGACCAATTCCCTAAAACCTGACCATCCAACTCCATCCCACTGACCAATTCCCTAAAACCTGACCATCCAACTCCATCCCACTGACCAATTCCCTAAAACCTGACCATCCAACTCCATCCCACTGACCAATTCCCTAAAACCTGACCATCCAACTCCATCCCACTGACCAATTCCCTAAAACCTGACCATCCAACTCCATCCCACTGACCAATTCCCTAAAACCTGACCATCCAACTCCATCCCACTGACCAATTCCCTAAAACCTGACCATCCAACTCCATCCCACTGACCAATTCCCTAAAACCTGACCATCCAACTCCATCCCACTGACCAATTCCCTAAAACCTGACCATCCAACTCCATCCCACTGACCAATTCCCTAAAACCTGACCATCCAACTCCATCCCACTGACCAATTCCCTAAAACCTGACCATCCAACTCCATCCCACTGACCAATTCCCTAAAACCTGACCATCCAACTCCATCCCACTGACCAATTCCCTAAAACCTGACCATCCAACTCCATCCCACTGACCAATTCCCTAAAACCTGACCATCCAACTCCATCCCACTGACCAATTCCCTAAAACCTGACCATCCAACTCCATCCCACTGACCAATTCCCTAAAACCTGACCATCCAACTCCATCCCACTGACCAATTCCCTAAAACCTGACCATCCAACTCCATCCCACTGACCAATTCCCTAAAACCTGACCATCCAACTCCATCCCACTGACCAATTCCCTAAAACCTGACCATCCAACTCCATCCCACTGACCAATTCCCTAAAACCTGACCATCCAACTCCATCCCACTGACCAATTCCCTAAAACCTGACCATCCAACTCCATCCCACTGACCAATTCCCTAAAACCTGACCATCCAACTCCATCCCACTGACCAATTCCCTAAAACCTGACCATCCAACTCCATCCCACTGACCAATTCCCTAAAACCTGACCATCCAACTCCATCCCACTGACCAATTCCCTAAAACCTGACCATCCAACTCCATCCCACTGACCAATTCCCTAAAACCTGACCATCCAACTCCATCCCACTGACCAATTCCCTAAAACCTGACCATCCAACTCCATCCCACTGACCAATTCCCTAAAACCTGACCATCCAACTCCATCCCACTGACCAATTCCCTAAAACCTGACCATCCAACTCCATCCCACTGACCAATTCCCTAAAACCTGACCATCCAACTCCATCCCACTGACCAATTCCCTAAAACCTGACCATCCAACTCCATCCCACTGACCAATTCCCTAAAACCTGACCATCCAACTCCATCCCACTGACCAATTCCCTAAAACCTGACCATCCAACTCCATCCCACTGACCAATTCCCTAAAACCTGACCATCCAACTCCATCCCACTGACCAATTCCCTAAAACCTGACCATCCAACTCCATCCCACTGACCAATTCCCTAAAACCTGACCATCCAACTCCATCCCACTGACCAATTCCCTAAAACCTGACCATCCAACTCCATCCCACTGACCAATTCCCTAAAACCTGACCATCCAACTCCATCCCACTGACCAATTCCCTAAAACCTGACCATCCAACTCCATCCCACTGACCAATTCCCTAAAACCTGACCATCCAACTCCATCCCACTGACCAATTCCCTAAAACCTGACCATCCAACTCCATCCCACTGACCAATTCCCTAAAACCTGACCATCCAACTCCATCCCACTGACCAATTCCCTAAAACCTGACCCTCCAACTCCATCCCACTGACCAATTCCCTAAAACCTGACCCTCCAACTCCATCCCACTGACCAATTCCCTAAAACCTGACCCTCCAACTCCATCCCACTGACCAATTCCCTAAAACCTGACCCTCCAACTCCATCCCACTGACCAATTCCCTAAAACCTGACCCTCCAACTCCATCCCACTGACCAATTCCCTAAAACCTGACCCTCCAACTCCATCCCACTGACCAATTCCCTAAAACCTGACCCTCCAACTCCATCCCACTGACCAATTCCCTAAAACCTGACCCTCCAACTCCATCCCACTGACCAATTCCCAAAAACCTGACCCTCCAACTCCATCCCACTGACCAATTCCCTAAAACCTGACCCTCCAACTCCATCCCACTGACCAATTCCCTAAAACCTGACCCTCCAACTCCATCCCACTGACCAATTCCCTACATCCTGACCCTCCGAATCCATCCCACTGACCAATTCCCTACATCCTGACCCTCCGAATCCATCCCACTGACCATGTCACTGATCAACTCCCGAACCCTTTGCTCCTGTGGCTACCAGACCCTGCCTGTGAGGAGCCACTCCACCGGCGATGCTGTGCTTGCACCTGCCCGGGTAAAGCCGGATTTAAACTGTAACGGACCAGGAGAGCGGCCGGACAACCCGGGGGAGGACTGGGTAAGAAGGTATCTGAGTCCGCGGGCTCACACTCACCTCAGCGCGGTGTCCTGTGCGAGCCGGCTGTAAGCCGCAGGCAGGACTGGGACCCAGGCCGGGAGACATCTCCGCACCGGCCCGGCCCAACGGCCAAGTCCCAACAACAGAGCGCGCATCGCGCGGCCCCGACCGGTCACCGGGGTCAACCGGCGCGCGCTGATGACGTCACGGCCACCCCACAGCGCTCCCTGCCGGTGAGGTGAAGAATCTACCTCACTGCTCCAGGATTGACCTGAGTAACGGGCTTATGTGCAGGACATTGCTGTGTGTGGATGGTCTGACCATTTCTTCAAACCCAACTCTTTGTCATTTATAGTAAATGTAGGAAGGAGGAAAAAGGTTGTTGATTCAGTCCAGAGAAAGATGCTGAGGAAGAGATATTTGTTTCCCATTTGGTCTGGATCAGCGAAGTGTTACTCACTTTAATGCTGGGAATAGTTCTTTCTGGAGATATGGCCAGGATCAACTCCAGAACTCTGATTGAATTTCCCAACTTTTATTGTTCATAACTAGAAAATTTTCAATGGCTGCTTTGACAAAAGTATAGAACACACATGGCTGCAATACATGTTTTGAAAGTCTTTGTGCTGCCTTTATGATTCCAGCTGATGTTACTAGTGAACAAGTTCAGGACCCAGAGTGAAATCTGGGTTGATAGACTCTCTTTTAAAGTTAATGTTGTTATCTGTCACTGAAAGTCAGTAATGTCACCTCCTTTTGAATCCCAAAGCTTTTGAAGTTCCTTCATCAAAAACTTGCTCATTTTAGATTGTAATGAACCAGATTAAACTCCCTCAAACTATATTAAAAAGATAGCCTAAATCCCAACTTTTCCTTATTTTTAATGGGAAGTTCTGCACTGGAGGTTCAGAAAAGATTTACAAAGATGTTGCCAGGGTTGGAGGGTTGGCGTTATAGGGAGAGACTGAATAAGCTGTGGCTGTTTTCCCTGGAGTGTTGGGAGGCTGAGGGATGACCTTATAGAGGCTTATCAAACTATGAGGGACATGTTGGAGGATTTGAGCTATAGAGAGAGGTTAAATAGAGTTGGGGCTGTTTTCCCTGGAGTGTTGGGAGGCTGAGGGATGACCTTATAGAGGTTTATCAAACTATGAGGAACATGGATAGGGTAAATAGACAAGGTCTTTTCCCTGGTGTGAGGGAGTCCAGAACTGGAGAGCATTGGTTTAGAGTGAGAGGAGAAAGATTTAAAAGGGACAACTTTTTCACTCAAAGGGTAGTGTGTGTATTGGAATGAGCTGCCAGAGCAAGTGGTGGAGGCTGGTACAATTATAATATTAAAAGACATCTGGATGGGTATATGAATAGAAAGGATTTAGAAGGATATGGGCCAAGTGATGGCAAATGGGACTAGATTAGTTTAGGGTATCTTGTTGACATGGACATGTTGGACTGAAGGGTCTGCTTCTATGCTGTACATATCTATGACTGTTATTCTGAACTTTATATTCTCCAGTCCGGGAAGAAAGAAATTAAGAGAAAACTCTGAGAGAGTGAGATAACGCAAACATTTTGCCATAGCAGGAAGAGTTATATAGCAGCTTCCAAACCCCAACAGCTACCGAAAGTTAAACTATAATTCTTGTTCCATGGGAGTCTGATCCCATTCCTTCATGTTGTTTCTATTGTTCCAACTTTAAAAAATATCCAAGGCCTCATAAGCTGTTTATTTTATTGCCTAGGAATAGACCACTCTGCACCTTTGCCTCAACCTCTCTTCATTAAAAAAAGGACAAAGTACACCTCTTAAAGCCATTGTATCATCATACATCACCCCATGAAAAATATGAAACATCAATATACAAAGATGGCTTCATTTTTAAAAGCTCTCAGTTTTACGCTATCAGTAAACTGCAATACAAGCACATTACATTGACTGTAAGCATGCAAACATTCAATCCTAAAGTCCATTTCAATCCATTTCTTCCACAACTGATCATTTCCATAATCCTTCATCACAATAATGTCCTACCACATGTATAATTTTCAAACTGAATGGCTTCAATAATAAGTTCCATATAAAGAGTCTGGAATTTTTATTCTTAATTTTTTCCAAAAACCTTAAGGGGTTATGATCAGTATATACAATTGTCTCAGACACATTATTGGTAACATAAGTGTTGAAATGTTGCAATGTCAACACCAAACACAAGGTCTACTCAATTGTGGAATATTTGTGTTGATGAATTCTTTCATCTTTCTTCTCAACCAACCCCTGATCAGGTGTGCATTCTTTTGCAGCCTTTTAGCTTCCACTGTGCTTTTCTTTACCACTTCAACAAAATTCACAATTATATCCTGTTTTCCCACATCCATCTTCCCACCTTATGACTTCATGAGGCCTACTTTATTACAGCGAAAACACCTAAGCTTTTTCACTTCTTTTTCCCTCTTATAGTTTTCCTTTCAACTATGTGGTAAACTATCTTTTCCCTACCATCTGAGGATGTCTCTTTCCCCAATTTGTATCCCTCACAGATTGAAATTGATGTCAAAAGCCAGACTTTGATTCATGAACCAACTCAAAATCATCTGCTAATCTACTGCTAATCTTGCAGTCTTACCTCTCTGGTCTTCCACATTAGTTCTCACTACTTCAGGAAGTGAATTTTTGAACTCCTCCACAATAATTGTCTCTGTGTGACAGAAATCCTGAGGGACAGGATGTACATATAATTGGAAAGGCAAGGACTGATTAGGGATAGTCAAAATGACTTTGTGCATGGGAAATTATGTCTCACAAATTTGATTGAGTTTTTTGAAAAAGTAACAAAGAGGTTTAATGAGGGCAGAGCAGTGGACGTGATCTATATGGACTTCAGTAAGGCATTCGACAAGGTTCCCCATGGGAGACTGGTGAACAAGGTTAGATCTCATGGAATACAGGAGAACTAGCCATTTGGACGCAGAACTAGCTCAAAGGTAGAAGATAGAGGGTGGGATGTTGTTTTTCAGACTGGAGGCCTGTGACCATTTATATAAATGAGTTGGGTGTGAGCATAAGAGGTATAGTTAGTAAGATTGCAGATGACACCAAAATTGGAGGTGTAGTGGACAGTGAAGAAGGTTATCTCAGAATTCCATGAGATTTTGATCAGATGGGCCAATTGTGGCAGATGGAGTTTAATTTAGATAAATGTGAGGTGCTGCATTTTGGGAAAGCAAATCCTAGCAGGACTTATACACTTAGTGGTAAGGTCCTCGGGAGTGTTGCAGAACCTTAGAATGCAGGTTCATAGCTCCTTGAAAGTGGAGTCACAGGTAGATAGGATAGTGAAGAAAGCATTTGGTATGCTTTCCTTTATTAGTAAGAATATTGAATACAAGAGTTGGGACGTCATGTTGCGGCTGTACAAGACATTGATTAGGCCACTGTTGGAATATTGCGTGCAATTCTGGTCTTCCTATCGGAAAGATGTTGTAAAATTTGAAAGGGTTTAGAAAAGATTTACAAGGATGTTGCCAGGGTTGGAGGATTTGAGCAATCAAGAGAGGTTGAATAGGCTGGAGCTGTGTTCCCGGGAGCTGAGGCTGAGGGGTGACATATAGAGGTTTCTCAAACAATGAGGAGTATGAATAGGTTAAATAGACAAAGTGTCTTCCCTGGGCTGGAGGAGTCCGGAACCAGAGAGCATAGGTTTAGGGTGAGAGGGGAAAGATATAAAAGAGACCTAAGTGGCAGAGGGTGGTACGTGTATGGAATGAGCTGCCGGAGGATGTGGTGGAAGCTAGTATGAATGCAACATTTAAAAGGCATCTGGATGGGTATATGAATAGGAAGGTGTGAAGGGATATGGGCTGGGTGCTGGCAGGTGGGACTAGATTGGTTTGGGCTATCTAGTTGGCATGGATGAGTTGGACTGAAGGGTCTGTTTCTGTGCTGTACATGTCTATGACTCTATGACCTGAAAGTGTTATTACTATCACATGGGAGATTTGCAAAAATAAACTGGGAAGTACTAACCTAGTTGTGCATGATGTAGCGATAAGAGATGCTGTTCTGAATAAGCAGCATCCTTATAGGCATAACCCTCCAAAGCTGGCACAGATTCAGAAGGAGATAGAGCACATGCTCCAAGATGGTATAATAAAAGTGAGTTACAATGACTGGAGCTCACCCATAGTCATGGTGCCAAAGCCAGATGGCACCCAATGGTTATGTGTGGTATATCGCAAAGTCAACGCCGCTACAAAGACTGATGCATATCCAATTCCACGGTTGGAGGACTGTGTCAAAAAAGTAGTGCAAGCAACTTAGATTTCTAAGTTGGACTTGCTCAGAGGCTACTGGAAAGTAGCTTTGTCAGCGAGAGCAAAGGCAATTTCGGCTTTCATAATGCCAAATGGACTATATCCATTCAAAGTCATGCCATTTGGTATGAAAAATGTTCCAGCCACATTTCAGAGACTGACTAATAAGGTCATTGCCAGATTACCCAACTGTATTGTTTACATTGATAACTTGGTAATTTTTAGTCACTCATGGAATGAACATTTACAGCATTTATCGGACTTGTTCGATCGACTTTGGAAGGCAGGCTCGGTGGTAAACCTAGCTAAAAGTGAATTTGCCAAGGCCCAAGTCACCTTCCTGGGCCATACTATTAGACATGGACAAATGACCCCACGGGATGTGAAAACGAAAGTAATTGGGGAATTTCCCACACCTTCAACGGAAAAAACAGTACTACGGTTCCTGGGATTGAGTGGATTTTACCGAAAGTTTGTGGCGAACTTTAGCAGTGTGGCTGCTCCACTCACCGAATTGTTAAAAAAGGGCAAGAAGTTTCAGTGGACAGTCGACTGTCGAAAAGCATTTGACAGTCTAAAAACTGTGTTAACCACTGCCCCAGTATTAGCCCTACCGGATTACATGAAGCCTTTTAGGGTGGCTATCGATGCCAGTGATGTGGGTGTTGGTGCGGTGCTCCTGCAGGAGAATGACAAGGAAATAGAAAGATCCATCGGGTATTTTTCCAGGAAGTTAAACATTCATCAACAGAAATATTCAACGGTGGAAAAAGAAGCTTAGCGTTGGCATTACAACATTTCAGTGTTTATATTACTAGCAATGCATCTGAGACAATTGTATACACTGATCATAACCCATTGACATTTGTGGAAAAATTTAAGGACAAAAATGCCAGACTGTTTAGATGGAGCTTGTTGTTGCAGCCGTTTAATTTGACAATTGTGCACGTGGCAGGTCACGAAACCGTGATTACCGATATGTTACCGAGACTCGAATAAGATACAGAGGCGTTCGGTGGTGGGTGTGCCACAGCCTGAATTTGCATGTGGTTTTGCATGTTTACAGTTAGTACAGTGTATTATGTGTGTTTTAGACCACTAAACAGTTTGTTTTTGAAAGGTTTTAAAAATGAAGCTATCTTTTGATATTGATGATTCATTTTTTTAAGGGGGAAGTGTCACAAAGCTGGTTTCTTTTTTCTAAAAGCTGTTCCTTTTCTCAAGGATACTATGTCCTTTTCAGAGAGTTCATAACACTCTCCTGGCTCCGAGGTGACTGGTTTGGTACAGAGATGAAAAAAGATATTAAGAGGCCTTTTGTTTATATGTAAACAGATGAGACCTCAGGCCAAAGCAGTCATGTTTTAGAAGTGACCTGTAAAATGAAAGGGGAGTGGTTCAGTCCCGAACTAGTTGGGAGTTCAACAGTTTTCTGTGTGGAAACTCTCTCTCTCTTTCTGCCCTTCTAACTTCAACCTGTAAGCATGTGTTACATGTTTACTGTTTTTAAAATATATTTTAACTGAAACATAGATTTTAAAAAATATTACAACAAATACAAAGCAATACAATTCAAAACAATACAAAGAAGGAATACAAAAAATGTAAAAAAAACCTAACATGCCCTCATGTACAAATATGTAAATAATATAGAAAAATATATTTTAAAAAAACTAACTATTTAACTAAATAAATAATAACCAACAACAAACTAATAAATGATAATAACAACTCAGCCAAACTTAACACTCATACATTTGCAGTTCCTCCTCCCTGGATATTGGACTCGTAAAACACAATCGTTATGGCTATATAAAAGCCCTTGTTAGTGTGGCAGATAAATCTGCATCCAGATATTCCAAAAAGGGCTGCCAAGTCTTATAGAAATTCTCAGTTTTATGTTGTTCCATACTTGTGAGAAAATCCAAGGGGATACGCTCCATAACAATCTTCTGCCAACCCGGCAGGCCCGGGGGATTTTCGGATACCCAACCTAGCAAGATATTCTTTCTTGCACAGAAAGTGAGCATGTTGAAAAGTTTTTTTCTTATACTCACCTACACTGGGCAGACGAAGAAGACGAGAGATCAAGTCCTTCTCCACTCTTACACCCAAAATCCCCAGATCCCCCAAATCCCCATGCTCCAGCATGCTTTAAGCCTACCACAGGACCATAGACATAGGTAAGAGTGCCCGTAACAACCTTGCACTTGGGACATGTTGAAGATATCCCTGGTTTAAATTTTGACAAACGGTCTGGAGCCAAATGGTCCCTGTGGAGAATCTTCAACTGTAAAGCATGGGTCCTATTGCAAATTGATATCTTTCTTAGGTTTTTCCAAACATCTTTCTATGCCTCTGAGGAGACCTCAATGCCTAGCTCTCTCTCTCACACCCTGCAGAGTTGTTCGAACTCATCTGAGGGGGCACCCCCCCAATTAATGATATAAAGTACTGACAGAAAGTGTACTCTTAGCACTGAGCACCATCCTCTCTCTGATGGATTTGTAGGGATTAGTCAAAAGTGTAGTTTTTTTTAAATAAAATCCCTAACTTGAAAAAAACAAAAGTGGTCCCTGTTAGATAGTTTGTATTTCCGTGCTAACTGATCACAAAGGATATCATTGTGTCTCCCTCAAATAGATCGCCCATGCAAGACACACCTGTAGCTGCCCAATGTTTGAATCCTGAATCCATCATCCCCAGTTGAAAACCCGGCATACCTACGATAGGTGTAAATGATGATGTTTTACCAATATTGCCTTCCTCTGCCAATTTGCACTCCATGCTTTAACAGTATTGATAACTTTTGGGTTCTGGCAACATTCCCCAACATTCCTCATTTTGTCCAAAAACAGCAAACTAGTGAGGGGGCACCCTGCCTGGGAGGTTTCGATATCTAACCATACTGAAAGAGGGTCCCCACAAACCCAATCACTCATGGAGGATAAAAGTGAGCTTAGATGATAGTTTTTAATGTCTGGAAGATCCTCTCCCCCTAGTCTGTGAGGCAATTGCAGTTTGGCAAATTTAATGAGGGGCCGCTTACAATGCCAAATAAAAGAGCTGAACCAGCTGTTCGGTCTCCTGAATCAGGGGAGCATCCATATAGGGTACAACGAACGGGGAGAATATTTATCTTAATAAGCGCTATTCGACCCAACCACGAGACTGGAAGTGCCTCCCATCTTTGAAGGTCTTGTTTGATTTTGTCAAATAATTGAACAAAATTGGCTTTGAACAACTGATTCAGAACTGGAGTAATGAATATGCCCAAATACACAAAACCCCTCTATGGCCATTTAATGGGAATCGATATTTGCCCTCGAGACCTAGCGCCTTCGTAAGACTACCCATTGGCATAATCTCTGATTTTGCAAGATTAATCTTGTACCCCCGAAAAGGCGCCAAACGTGCTGCTACATTGTATCAGGCGAGGCACCGAAACTGCTGGGTTTGACAAAAAAAGGACATCGTCTGCATACAACAAAATTGTACGTAATTTTGACCCCACTTCTGAAACTGGTATATTGGGATCCCTACGAATGGCCTCTGCCAACGGTTCAATCACCAACGTAAAAAGCAGTGGCGAAAGGGGACAACCCTGCTGGCTGCCCCTAAAAATGTTAAAATTGCTTGATCATACCCCATTGGTGATGACCGCAGCAGAGGGTCACTGTAGAGAACCTTTACCCACCTTATAAAGGCTTCGCCCAAGCCAAACCGCTTCAGAGTATAAAAAAAGGTATGGCCACTCAACTCGGTCAACTACCTTCTCTGCATCTAGAGAAATCACCAATCCCTGTATTGACTGTTGTTGACATGCTTGAATTACATTAAGCAGCATCCTAACATTATTGAAGGATCTGTAGCCCTTTGTAAAGCCCATCTGGTCCTCTTTAACAATAGAAGGTACATAATCTCCAGCCTTAATGCAAGTTTTAGAGCAGATTTTTAAGAATTTAAGAGTGACATGGGCCATTATGAAGCACAGTCCTCCAGGACCTTTCCTTTTTTAAGAATAAGCGAAATGTTGGCCTCTCTCAGAGATGGTGGGAGACAATCATGGCTGTATGAGTTATTGAATGTGTTGAGCATTGGGCCTGACAATATACTTATAAGTTCCTTATAGAATTCGCTGGCAAGTTCATCAGGACTGGGCACCTTTCCACTCTGAAGCTGCTTCACAGCCTCCTGCACATCTTGCTATTATGAGGGAATGTTGAGAAAAGACTCTTGTTTGGAGTTCATGTCTGGGAGCTCCTTGAGAAAAGACTCCATTTTGGCCCGACCATCCTCACAACCCTCAGATTGGTATGACTGAGAGTAAAATCTCTGGAATGTCACATTAATCTTTTTGGAGTCACATATTAGGTTCCCAGACCGTTCCCAAATCGCCGCAATGGCTTGAGGGGCGCTCCTTTTCCTGGTGCAATATGCTAAGTATTCGTCTGGCCTGTCACCATGCTCATATTACCTTTGCTTTGCAAAAGTAAGCTCCTTCTTTGCTGTCTGCATGAGCACAAAATTCAATGCAGACCTCTGTAGCTTGACCAATGCAGGCCTGTCAGAGTAAGCCTTCTCGGCTGCCTTCAACCGTGCTTCAAGGAGACGTTGCTACTCGCCCTTCTGCCGCTTCCTACTGGCAGAGTAGGAAATAACTAACCCTCGGCATCGGCTTTGGCAGTTTCCCAAAGGATGGATGGGCTCCTAACCAAGCCTGAGTTAATGTCTCGGACCGCCCAAAATTCCCTAGAGAAGTACTTCACAAACTTATTATCCTTGAGGATAATGGGATCCATTTGCCAGCAGCTCGGACCCACCGGAACGTCCTTAATCTTAACCAACAGGTACACTGGAGCATGATTGGAGATGGTAATATTACCAATCGTACAAGATGCCACTAAGTCCAGGGTCACCACGGGGAGGGGGGGTCAGAAAAAAATCAATCCTGGTGTGACATCTGTGTGGATTGGAAAAAATTTGTAAAATCCCTACCTGTACGGTGGAGATGCCTCCAGACGTCCACCAACCCTAACTCTACACACAGATCCACTAATTGTTTAGTTAGTACAGAGGGTATTTAGGGGCATTTGGGCAATTTGTCTACTGTGGGATCCATGAGACAGTTAAAACTTCCCCCTATAATGATATGCTGGAACTCGAGACTGATCAATTTAGGGAACGCATCTACCAGAAATTTGAGGGGATGGGCCGTAGGGCAATAAACATTAAAAACATCATATTCTTCCCCATTTATCAGGGCTTTGAGAATTACAAATCTCCCATGTGTGTCTTTAACACACTCTAGTAACTTAAATTGGAGATTCCTCCTAACCAATATAGCCACTCCCCTACTTTTGGTATTAAAAGATGAAAAGTAATCCAGATCAAAGCCATTTTGCTGTAGTTTCTAATGCTCCCTATCATTCAAGTGGGTCTCCTGTAATAAAGCAATATCCACCTTCTCCTTTCTAAGACTCAAAAGCATCTTCTTCCTCTTAATTGGTGAGTGACTCCCCTTGATGTTCCAGGTACACCATTTAATCAAGTCATTAGCCATAGAGGGCGGCACAGTGGCACAGTGGTTAGCACTACTGCCTCACAGCACCAGAGACCCGGGTTCATTTCCCGCCTCAAGCGACTGTGTGGAGTTTGCACATTCTCCCTGTGTCTGCGTGGGTTTCATCCGGGTGCTCCGGTTTCCTCCCACAATCCAAAAATGTGCAGGTTAGGTGAATTGGCCGTTCTAAATTACTCATAGTGTTAGGTGAAGGGATAAATGTAGGGGAATGGGTCTGGGTGGATTGCGGATCGGTGTGGAGTTTTTGGGCTGAAGGACCTGTTTCCACACTCTAAGTAATCTAATCTAATCTAACCTTCTGCAGTAATATTTAAATTCCAGAGAAGAGAAACTTGAACCACAAATCACCGAGCCTTAGTATCAGAAGATCCATCAAACATAAAAACTACATAAACTAAAACCACTACAGTTACAAAGCTATCAAAGATTATATACTACAAAAACCAAAAAGCAAACCAACATATAAAGTGCCAACGGTGCTGAATAGGGGAACGCATCCCCTGCCCAAAGAGGGCAACTATCCATTCCAAAACCCTATTGCCCATCCTTGCCAAGACTGCAGCCTGGCATTTAAATACTTGAACCGGGTATGAACTGCCCATAAGTAGGCATCTAGCCACCCCAACCATTTTCCCTCCTCCTAGCTAGAGTCGCACCACAAACACAAGCAGAAAAGAAAGAAAGTACACCATGAAATAGAAATGTGAATAAATAATCTATTTTTAAAAAAAGATGTAAATACCCCACCCATCCTTTGGTATAACTTAACTTAGAAATTGAAAGTACACATCCCAACTGCCCCCAAACATAGTTTAAACCAGATTACTACCAATAAAAAAAGGAAAAGAAAGCTCCAACTGGTCTTCCTTTGTTTTTTTAAAGAGAAACAAAGACATACCCAATAAATTGCACCAGCCACGCACCTTCCTTACCCACCGGCAGACGAACAATCTGAATATTGTTTTCTCCTACCCCGTTCTCACTTGGTAAATCTCATACAAGTTGCGGACCTGCGTCTCCAGGGCTTGGATCCCATCTTTGGAGAAACTGGTACCAGCTTCCACCACTGTGACTCTGTGTTCAACCTCATCCGTCCTTTTTTCCAGGTCTCCCAGCTGCTATTCATGCTACTGCAGCATGATAGAGATCAGGGCTAGCTTCTCTTCTATTTGCTTACCTGACATCTCGTGAGATTTCGCAAGCTCCTTCACTAGTGCTTGGTAGGTAATTGAGTCTGAGGATCCTGCAGGCTGGGCTGAGGGCCCGGCCTTGGACACTCCTCCTCGCTTCTTTGGCATCCCTGGACGGCGAAATCCCAGGTAAGTTGATTTTCCACAATTTCCTGAGACTCCACGACCTTTCCAGAGTCCCAGGATATTGCGATGGTCCAGGTTGGGTGGGTTAAAGGTTCGCCCCGCTTGTGCTGCAGTGTGGAGCTCTGCAACGCGATCCTCCTAGATCGCTGCCATCTTGGATCCCCGTACTGTTTTTTAAGGGGGTTTGCTTATTGGGACTGTTGTGTATATTTGGAACAGCATAATTAAGTCTAGTTTGGATATACTGAGTTCTGTAGGGGTCCTTTATTCTAAACCTTGTATACTTTTGTGAATAAATCTTTGTCTGTTTTATAATCTGGTAAGTCAACCTAGCTAACTTACTTCAGGTAATTCTTACTATCCACTTTCTGAAACAAATTGCAAAGTTATGGTCTGGGTTACCTGCTTTAGAATGTTTTGAGTGGTCTGGCCTAGTCCATAACAGATAGTCAAAGTCAGTTTGCTGAAGTGTGGCAGTATGGCAGTGGTGGATGTGGGACTTTGTATGGATGAAGATCTTGCATCTTGAAACTTCTGTCAATTTTCAAGTGGAGATGCTGGTCAGAGAACAAAGAGTGATAAAGAATAACATTTTGGTTTGATTTGAGGTTCTTCCTAAAGGCTTCTGGATAGATTGCACTTGACATCTGAAAGAAATGTGTTTGAAGATCTCAGTGACAAAGTTTGTGGATAGTGACATATCTATATGTGTAAGGATACAATGCTGAGAATATGAATCATTTCTTATCTTGTCCCTTTTCCTTCAACAAAGAACCAATATTTGACAAACATATTCTTTCCAATTAATATCTGCGCAGAAAATAAAACTACTGCATAGTGGCCGGTATCTTGTCACCAAATCACCCTTTATATACATGTTCACAGTACACTGGCTGTAACCAGACAATTCAGAGTCAGTCCTGAAGTCAGGAGACTTTCTGAATCTCCTGTTTTTGTTTCGTGCAAAAAAACTTTATTCAATATTTCCACCACCAGGAAAACACCCATGTGGCCAGTGAACCAGTATTAAGCAAAGCCCGATGAGGGCAATGCTTACTTAAGGAAAATGAAGTGGGAGGAATCCCCTGTTTATAGCTATCAGCCCATACTCCCTGATTAGTCCAGGTTAACAATCCCAATCAAGGATCTCATAGTTAATAAAATCCACCTGATTCCAATCACTGCATCCATAACCGCTGAGGATATAGGCCTGGTCTTCCTCTGATAGCTTCTCCTGAGACATGTTTGCCCCAGGTCCAGTTCCTCGGACTCAACGTGGACATGAGCAGCCCTGTGGCCCAACATTTCAACTTCCCCCTCCCACTCAGCCGAGGACATGGAGGTCCTGGGCCTCCTTCACTGCCGCTCTCTCACCACCCAACGCCTGGAGGAAAAACGCCTCATCTTCCGCCTCAGAACACTTCAACCTCAGGGCATCAATGTGGACTTCACTAGTTTCTTCATTTCCCCTTCCCCCACCTCACCCAAGTTCCAAACTTCCAACTCAGCAACGTTCCCATGACCTGTCCTGCTGGCCTATCTTCTTTTCCATCTATCCACTCCATCCTCTTCTCTGACCTATCACCTACATCCCACCCCCATCCACCCATTGTACTCTTTGCTACCTTCCCCCACACTCCTCCCTGACCTATCACCTTCGTCCCCACCCCCATTTACCTATTGTACTCTATGCTACTTTCTCCCCAGCCCCACCCTCCTCTCATTTATCTCTCCACCCTTCAGGCTCTCTGCCTCTATTCCTGATGAAGGGCTTTTGCCCGAAACGTCAGATTTTCCTGCTCCTCGGATGCTGCCTGAACTGCTGTGCTTTTCCAGCACCACTCTACTCCAGAATCTGGTTTCCAGCATCTGCAGTCATTGTTTTTACCTACCTTTATGAGCAGTATGTACCAGTCCGCAGCTTGACTTCTGCACCTGGAGCATCTCGGGAGAGTTTCCTCCTCTTCTTCTGACGGTAACGATATTGAGGCTGCATCCATCTCAGACTCTGAGGTTTCCTTGACATTAGACAGACGGAGAACCTACAGTTAGTGGGAGAACCTACAGTTTCTGACAGGGTCTCTGGCTGTTCTGAGGGGCCAGATATATATTGTCCCTGAGGTAGCTGCTTTCAGGTCTGTCTCACACACCTGAACGTGGTATGTCCTGGGACCCGACCTTGCATCGACCTTGCCTCATACTCACGCAGGTCCATTTTCGTGGTTTCAGCATTAACCTTCATCCACTGAAGTAAACTGTCTCTCTTGCTTTCGAGTATTGACATTCCTGCTGCCATTTCACCCTCCGCAACAAGTCTGAGAATATCAGGTCTAAACTGGTGTGGAATCTTCTCCCCATCAACAACCCTGGAATTATCCCTATAGTTGCATGACGGGGAGGGTCCTATACTCAAACAGGAACCAGGACAGTTTGGAATCGAGTGACTCTGTAGGCTGTTTCTTTAAGCCTGCCTTCAATGTTTGGACTGCTCTTTCTGCCAGACCATTGGTTGATGAATAATATGGAGTTGGCTGAACATGTCAAATGCCTTTTGACTTTAGGAGATGCACAAAGTCCCTGCTGGTAAATGACGTCCCATTGTCCATGACCAATATGTCTGGGAGTCCGTGCTTCACAAATGATGCTCGCAGCTTTTCACTTTTCATCGCTGAGTTTGCTGAATGAACTCTATGCAGGTCCAATCACTTTGAATGGGCATCCGCAATGATCAGGAACATTGAGCTCATTAACGGACCTGCATTGTCGAAGTGTAACCGAGCCCAGAGTTGACTCGACCATTCAAATTAAGTAGGGACACTGGCGGCATCAATTTTTGTCCTTGTTGGCACCCTGGGTACTGGCCCATCAAGTGTCGGCATCCAATCCTGGCCACCAAACATAATTTCTTGTCAACATGTTCATTTTGGAGGCCCCAGGATGACTCTGCTGGAGTTCAGCCAGTATGTGGCAGGGACTTTTACTTGGGACAATCACCTTTGCTCCCCATAATAATATGCCATCCTCTACAGTGATCTGCTCTTGCTGGATCTAGAAAGGTTTCAATGCTGGTTGTAGGGATGGTCTTGTAACATATTATCGATGAGGTTGAGCACCTCGCCAAGACCTTCCCTAAGCCTCCACTTCTTGCCTTTAAATAACCGCCAAACCTTGAATAAACCATTGTCCGCAGCAAACTGCCCAGCCTTCAGGACAACATCGACCACTACACCGTACAACCCTGTCATGGCAACCACTGCAAGACGCGTCAGAGTGTTGACATCAGGCATGTTGTCAATGTTGTCTGTCTCATGCGGTGCAGGCAAAGATGCCCCAAGGCATGGTACATTGGCGAGAGCAAGCGGACGCTATGATAAATGGATAAATGGACATCTCGCAACAATCGCTGGACAGGATGTTCTCTCCCACTCTGGGAACACTTCAGTAGTCAGGGACATTCGGTCTCGGATTTTCAAGTGACCATCCTCCAAGATGGACTTCGGGATACACAATAATGCAGAGTGGCCAAGCAGAGGCTGATAGCCAAGTTCAGTACCCATGAGGGTGGCCTTAACCGGGTTCATGTCACACTACAGGTGACCCCACTACACTATACAGTCTCACACATACACACTCACTCTTACGTGCTCACGTATTCATGCAGACCCTCTCTCATACAAAAACTGACTCTCAGTTACGCATACATATAAACTACTCATTTTCACCCACGCACACACCCTCTCACAGTCTTATACTCCATCACATTCACATGCACTCTACCAAGTACGTACACACACACTCACACTCACATGCACACACTCACACGCTCTCCCACACACACTCTCTCTCTCTGTCTCCCTCAAATGCACATATAAGTCTATAGAGTGAATTTGCATTTTCAGAATTGTATTTGCAGATACATTCTATTTTTGTTCAAAAAGCACACAACCTGCAGGCAGTCAATCCATGTGACGTTTTATAAATTCCAACTCTCGAAACAGAACCCCCAGTCTGACTCAAGATTGGAGTACAGACAGACTCTAACTTCACACCTTTAATGCATTGTCTGAGCTGAGTTATCACTTTTTTTATAAAGGAGAAAGTGAACCCTGCAGATGCTGGTGATCAGAGTTGAGAGTGGAAAGACACAGCAGGTCAGGCAGCATCCGAGGAGCAGGAGAATCGACGATTCAGGCAAAAGCGTGGTATTGTGTCTTTCTAGCACCACACTCTCAACCTTTTTTAATAAAACCGTAAGTTATCTCAAGAATGTGACTTGAAAGAAGTTCTGGGATTTACGTCTTAATGAATCAATACTATTCTAAAAGATGAAACACTTAACAAAATCTAGGTTTGTTCAATATATTGTATCAGTTGCATGACACTATAATCTTTTGCTCTAAATTGTGTCTTATGATTCTGCCCCACTAGTTATCTGATGAAGGAGCAGCGTTCTGAAAGCTAGTACCTCCAAATAAACCTGTTGGACTATAACCTGGTGTTATGTGATCTTTAACTAAGAACATCTCTGAACAAGTTGATTAAAATTTACTATATTATGAAGTGGGGCGGCACAGTGGCTCAGTGGTTAGCACTGCTGCCTCACAGTGCCACCAACTCAGGCTCTGGTTTCCTCCCACAGCCCAAAGATGTGCAGGTCAGGTGAATTGGCCATGTGAAATTGCCCATAGTGTTAGGTGCATTTGTCAGGGGGAATGGGTCAGGGTGGGTTACCCTTCGGAGGGTCGGTGTGGACTTGTGGGGCCAAAGAGCCTGTTTCCATACTGTAAGTAATCTAATCAAAAAAATCTATAAATAAAAATGGCTTGGATGTGACCACTAGATGGCATCACTTTCAACAGCATTATCACCAGTTTCCTTGTGTGAGTCAAGGTTGCAAACTGAATATTGACAAATCCTAATACAGGATGATATTAGTTGTTAATTGTTGTTTTTCTTGTGCCCTGTTGTACTGACTGTGTATTAGCCTTGCATGAGATCCATAGTGTCCCAAAGCTAAACAGAAAATGCTTGAATTGTTAAGAGCAGACTTTTGTCAAGACTTGATTCAGATCCAGGAATTCAAGTATTTTGCTTTTTGTCCTCTGTGTCATGAGGCATGGATTTGCTTTGGAGCACTGAGGCCAGCAAGTAAATAAGTGAAGAATGGAGTGCACAAGTCAGGTGAAAATTAAATAGCCTCATCTCTACCTACATACAACAGTACCAGCACGTTACTGAATAGACTGGAATAAGAGTGTCCCTGCCCCTGAGATCACAGTAGTTTTCTTCTATTTTAATGGGATTGCAGAACGCTGCTGGGATCCTTTCAAGGCTTCACTTGAAACCTGACAAAGTGAGGAGATTTGTCAGTGCTGTCAGTGATACAGACTGGAGGATGTATGGCTTGACTTGTGTAGCTGGAGGAGAAGACATCAGTGGGGTAAGGGCATGGAGTGATTTGAAATCAAAGATGAGATAGTTGAAGTCAGTTTGCTGAAACATATGCGGAGTGTGGGAGTCTGGCAGCAGTAGATGTGGGATCTTGTGTGGATGAAGGTATTGGATCTTAAAACTTCTGTAATTTTTCATGTGGGGACGCTGAGTCGGAAAATAGGGACTGATGAAGTATTACATTTTGGTGGCAGTGGGTGAGAAGAAGTGTGTGCAAATCAAGGGAATGACACTGTCAAAGCCAATAAAAAGAAATGTTTTATCTTTGTAGCTATTTTAATCAGTATTTTTAAACACATCTCGGGTCTAAGTGGGACTTGAACACAGGCCTTCTGGCCTAGAGGTAGAGTCTGTCATATGAAGAAGATGACTGACTATACCTAAGCCAGACTGATTGCAGATGCTGCCCTTGACTGGCTGTACTAATGTGTCACAAGAAATCTTATATTTATGCACTGTTTTTCATAAACTGATGTCGTCCCAAAGCACTTCACACAAATTTTTCGCACTGGTGGTCTCACCACTGATCCCTGAGACACATTTGAATATGGATCATTGTGGGAGTCAAAACCCCAACATTATGTTGCAGAAAATTTCCAAATATATTCTGTCAAATTCCAAAGAATCTTGTTTATTTCAATAATATCATCTGTCATTCTTCTAAAGTGCAATGAGTACAGTTCCAAACCACTCAATCTTTCCTCAAAAGCTAGTTTTTTGGTGCCTGGGATCACCCTGCTGAACCATCTCTGGTGCCTCCAGAGCCAATATATATTTTCTTAGATAACAGGACCAAAACTGCTTACAGAATTGCATGTATGGTCTGATCAGTGACTTGTATAGATTTATTTAGACATCCCTATTTTTATATTCCCTTTCCCTTTGAAATAAAGGCCAAATTTACAGTTGCCTTCCCACTTATCTGCTGAGCTTATGCTAGTTTTTTGTTTGTGATCTATGCACAAGAACTCTTTCTGCAGTTTTTATTGATTTAAGTCGTACCGAGCTGGTCTATTCTTCCAGCCAAAGTGCATAACCTGACATTTTCCCACATTCTATTCCATGTACCTTGTTTTTGTCCACTGATTTACAAATACATCCTTCTGCAATCTCTTTATGTCATCCTCACCACTTGCCTTCCTACTTATTTTTGTGTTATCTGCAAATTGGCTATAGTATATTCACTTACATCATCCATGTCATTAATATATACTGTATTCTTTCCACTCAACACCTGAGTTTGCTGTCTCCAATCACAGTGTTGACTCCCCTGACTTTCTGACCATCTGATACAACCCTGCTGACCACTCCCATCTCCCCCACCACCCTCCAAACCCCCACCAGGCCTGATCATGGCCCAATGCCTGACCACCTTGAATGAACAGCCCCAGCTGATGATATATGGAATTGTGAATCCTCTCTGACTGATGTTTTGTGAGTTGCCTACTGTGAATCTACCAGACTAACAGTGGTCCTTTCTTTGAACTCCCTGCAGTGAAACAGGCCCTCTGATTTTAACCATCTGAAGCAAATGACTGACTATGCCCAAGCCCTTGGACTGTTTGCAGATGCTGCCCTTGACTCACTGCACTAGGGGCCCCTGACTGATAGCAGCTCCCCATTACTTGCCTGACACTACACCCCTTTGACTTTGAGACATGCCTATTTGATGGAAACACATGCAATGTATCTTCCATGTAGGTTGCTGGTACATGCTGTGGTTGTGAGATTGATTTAGCAGTACATCAAACAGCAATTGATTCGCCCCTTTGAATGATGACTGCTGACAGCGATGACAATCTGCCTGGCTTTGTGTCTGCACAAACAGCACAGCAGGATAGAAGTAATGTGAACCCTAAAGGGGCAAAGCACAGAATAAGGTACAAATGCTGCAAGCATCCAGGAAGGTGTGAAGAGAGTGAGTGAGCTCAGGAGCTGCAATCTGGTCAAATCTGAGAGTTGGGTGCCCGTTCTTGAGTGCAAAATGGCCTTGAAGCAGCATGGCAATGAAAGGTATGGGTGCACTCCAGTGCAGCATTGAAGTGGAGAACCGTATTGTAATTGGATTGGAAATGTGGCATGTTGATGTGTGAAGCTGGAACATGTTGGATGCCCATGTCTGTGGGTGTGGGCTGTGCGTTTGACCACTCCTTTGAAGTCTGTCCCGAGCTGTTGTTATGGTGCTCACAAAGGAGGTTTGGAGGAGGAAGAGGTGAGCTAGAGTTACCAGGTACCTGGTCAGACTTTCATGTTGGGAATCTATCTACAATTTTATCTGGTTGTTGGGAGAATGGGAGACTGCATATTAATTAGGTGATATTAGGTAATATTGATGATGATCTTTGAATAATAATCCATGCTGATAGGTGCCTCACTGCTTACTATTGAGAATCTCATCTTGATGTTTGGCCCTTAGTTGGAAAATGCCAACTTTTTGGTTTCAACATTGAGAAGGGTCTCATTCGACATCTCACCTGATTTCCCCAAATTGCTCACATTGTTCAGACACTGGAAGATTCTGCCCTAAGTGTCCGATCAATCCTAAAATAGTACGGACCCATCACTGTGCCAGTAACTGCCATACAAATGGTGCCACCTGAAGCAGACTGCAGGTTTGCCAGCTCTCAGACAGGACCTGACATTTTACTATCAAGTATCTATTGCCCAGTGTGAAGTGCTGCCCCTCTTAAATGCATGTGACTTGGGAGATAGTGATGAAGTCCTTCAACTCATCTGTTTTCCTCTCTTTACAGTCACATTCAAAACTAAGTGGGCCCTACATACCAGCCCAGTGCCGAAGACTGTAATTTATTATTCAAAAACATTTGTGTGAATCAAACAGTAAACGAGAAAATGTAAAATCAGGCATTACCTTCAATTCTTAACTGACTCTTATAGCCCATTGTATTCTGAGATGAATACAAGATTGCCAATGTCACCTGGGGGCTCACCTATGGACAACTCAAATGTTTAATTCCAAATAGTGTTTTTTAAAGAGGATTGTGAAGCCAAATAAGTGACTGCAGATGTAAATTCTGTGGCTGTCTAGAGAGAAGGGCTGTGAATATCGACATGATAAGGTGTCAAGGGAGCTTCAAAGGGATGAACTTAAAGAGAGAAATGTGCTACAAACTAAACTGTAATCTCCTGGGTGTTACCTCAGACTGTGAATATAATCAAAATAAAACCCCAGAGGTCTGGGCGACAGACATGTTTCATGTTTTTTGACAATGTACAACAACTGGAGTAAAGAACCGCTTCACTCCTGGTCTATGTGTGACAGTGGAAGAAGGTGTGCCAGAAGATGAAGGGATCACACGTTCCAGTGTGCTGAGGCATTCCAGTGTATTATCCTGGGTTTGAGCGCTGAGGTGCTGTGAAAGTCCCTGTCGAGGAGCCATCCATTATCCTCCACCATGCTGCAAGTAAAGGTCTGTCTTGCTCTGAGTGCCAGAAGCCAGCAAGTCACAACTGGATTGAAGGATTTCCACTAACTTTCAAAGGCAAGAATCCCGAATTTAACTGGTCAAATATCAATGCTCCACTATCTACTATTTATGAATGATCCATCAAGATTGGTCTGTAAGTCTTTTAATTTTTATCTTTTTTAGGACCCATCTCATATCTTTTGTAAATTAATACTGTTGAGACCAACCTGGGGGCTGAATAAAGAAGGGGAGTAAGTTCATCGCTTCAAGAACAGTAACAATTTGGGGTATCCAGTGTGGAATCATAATAACTTGGGAAACCTCACCAGACATCTGGTGACAACACAGTTCCAACATTGTCATATCAATCGCATACAGACCTGAGAAACCTCTTACAGTCCAATTACCCTTCAAAGAAAGAGCAACCAACTAAACCAGGTGATACATCAACACCCTAATGATCATAATTTATCACAATATAATTGTATTATTTGGATATCTAACCAATGCAATAGGAAAAAGAAAGTATTTTGCACTTACGGAGCATCTCTTACACCAAAGGATGACTTCTATCATTTCACAGCCAGTGGAATAGTTTTCATGAGTTCATGTAGTTGTAATGTAACAAAAAGTAACAGGCAATTCCCACAACCAGCAATGCATACACAACCAACTAATGTACTTTTCTAACTATGTTAAATGTGGAATAAGTATCAGTCAGGACACTCGGGTAATTCTCCTCTTTGTTTTTTGAATAATACAATGATAATGGTTGGAGTCATACCTGACACATATGATGATGATTGTGGTTATTAGAGGTCTGCCTGCTCCAGGCCACCTCTGCAGAAGTTCCTCAGGTTAGTGTTCTAGGCCCAACCATCTTCAGCAGCTTCATCAATAACCTTTCCTTCATCACAAGGTCAAAAATGGGGATGTTCACCAATTATTACACAAAGCTCAGGACCATTTGCTACACTTCAGATACTGAAGCAGTCCATGGTTGAATATAACACGATTTGGACAATATTCAGGCTTGGGCTGACAAATGGCAAGTAATATTCATATCACACAAATGCCAGTCAACAACCATCATCAATAAGAAACAACCTAACCACCACCCCTATGTACTCAATCACTGAATCCCAATCTCAACATCATGAGGTTTACCATTGACCAGAAACTCAGCTGGAATCACTGCATAAACACAGGTCAGAGGCTAGAAATACTGCAGTGAGTAACTCACTTCCTGACTCCCCAAACCCTGTCCACCAGCCACAAGGCACAAGTCAGGGGTATGATGGCACACACCACACCTGCCTGGATGGGTACAACTCCAACAACAGTCAAGAAGCTTGACAACATCCAGGACAAAGCAGCCTGCTCGATTGGCACCACACCCTGCCTGCCACCACCAATGCTCAGTAGCAGCAGTGTGTACTATCTACATGATGCATTGCATAAATTCACCAAGGCACCTTAGACAGCACCTTTCAAACCCTTGACCACTTCTTTCTGGAGGGACAATAGCAGCAGAGACATGGAAATACCACCATCTGCAAGCTCCCCACCACTCTGATTATCTTGACTTGGACATATATCGCTGTTCTTTCACTGTTGGCTGGGTCAAAGTCCTGGAATTCCCTCCCTGAGGGCATTGTGGGTCAACTCACAACCATTTGCAGTGGTTCAAAATAGGGTGGCATGGTGGCTCAGTGGTTAGCACTGCTGCCTCACAGCACCAGGGACCTGCGTTCAATTCCTTCCTTGGGTGACTGGCTGTGTGGAGTTTGCACACTCTCCCTGTGTCTGTGTGGGTTTCCCCCCAAGATGTGCTGGTCAGGTGAATTGGCCATGCTAAACTACCCATAGTGTTAGGTGTATTAGTCAGGGATAAATGTAGGGAAATGGGTCTGGGTAGATTACTCTTTGGCAGGTCGGTGTGGACTTGTTGGGCTGAATGGCCTGTGCCCATACTATAGGGAATCTAATCTAAAATAAGCTGGTTTTATGTGATTTTATTTTTCTTAAAAAAATAAGGCGGCACAGTGGTTAAGTGGTTAGCACTGCTGCCTCACAGCGCCAGTGTCCCGGGTTCGATTCCCGTCTCGGGTGACTGTCTGTGTGGAGTTTGCACATTCTGTCCGTGTCAGCGTAGGTTTCCTCCGGGTGCTCCGGTTTCCTCCCACAATCCAAAGACGTGTAGGTCAGGTGAATTGGCCATGCTAAATTGCCCATAGTGTTAGGTGCATTAGTTGGGGTAAAATGTAGGGTCATGGGTCTAGGTGGGTTACTCTTCAGAGGATTGGTGTGGGCTTGTTTCCATTCTGTAGGTAATCTAATCAAAAGATGGCAGCTCACCACTACCTTCTCAAGGGCAATTAGGGATGGGCAATAAATGCTGGGCAGCCAGCGAAACCCATGTTCCACAAATGAAGAAAACAAATTTATGCCTACTTGAGAAATAGCTCATTCGAAAGATATTATTCTTTTAATTTGATCTTGGGATGTGGATGAATCAGCATTTAGTATCATCTGTATTGCCCTCAGGCATTAAAAGTCAGCCACATAATTTAGGAAAGGAATCATTGCTCCACTTAACTTCTTAATTGTATGTTTGCAATCATCATTATGGCAATATGCCTGATCACTGCATTTGATGAATAAGATGAGCAAAGCTGCTTGGTCTTTTATAATTCATTCCTCATTTTAAGGGGTTTGAGCCCCACAATGAGAGAATGAGAGTACAATCAGTTCTGTTATAACACATGTTTCTTCAATATGAATTGCTTTAATGTGATTGAAGAATTTCGACCATTATTTGTAGAACGCAAACTTTTCTTACTTGCATTGGTTATAATGCGATTTTAGCCCCACTAGTTTACTTGGCGCAGTTGTTGCGCAATTTTCATATAACGCAAGATCACACGAGAGCGGAATTATTGCCTTATATCAAAACAGACCGTACTGACTACATGAGACTATACCAATGAGACAATTTTAGAATACGTTTATTAATTCCTCAGGTATACTACATCATTCATTTTAAAGTCCAATGCAGGTTACATATTTTCTGTATTATGATAAAATGGGCACCGCGTGATGATTTCTCCGTTTGTCCTCATGTATCTCTATCTCACCCTTGTCACATATTCTCATTTCTAAATTTCTCTGCTGCATACATCTCATCAGGAGGCATTCTTTTATCCTTACTCTTATCCTATTAAGATTAGATTCCCTACAATGTGGAAACAGGTCCTTCAGCTCAACAAGTCCTCACCGACCCTCCGAAGAGCAACCCATCCAGACCCATTCCCCTACACTTACCCCTGACTAATGCACCTTACACTACGGCAATTTAGCATGGCCCATTCACCTGACCTGCACATCTTTGGACTGTGGGAGAAAACCAGAGCATCCGGAGGAAACCCACGCAGACACGGGGAGAATGTGCAAACTCCACACAGATAATCAAATCTGGGACGCTGGTGTGTTAGACAGCAGTGCTAACCACTGAGCCACCATGCCGCCCCAAAATTTCTGCCTTTCTCCAATCATCTTCAGCCGTTGTAGGTTTGTAAAATTTTTATTTTTTCACAGAATGTGGGTGTCTCTGACGAGGCCAGCATTTACTGACCATCCCTAATTGCTCTGAGGACCATTAAGAGTCAACCAATTGTTGCTGGTCTGGAATTACATATAGACCAGAGCAGATAAGGGTAGCAGTTTCCTTCCCTAAAGAGCATTAGTGAACCAGATAGGTTTTTACAAGAATCAACAGTGCTAACATGGCCACTATCAGGCAAGCTTTTTAAATGATTCCCAGATATTTGTTGAATTCAAATTTCGTAGAATCATAGAATCCCTACAGTGTGGAAACAGGCCCTTTGGCTCAACAAGTCCATACTGACCCTCTAAAGAGTATCCCACCCAGACCTATTTCCTGACATTTACCCCTGACTAATGCACCTAACCTACACATCCCTGAACACTTTGGGCAATTTAGCACAGCCTATTCCCCCGACCTGCACATGTTTGGTTTGTGGGAGGAAACCAGAGCACTTGGAGGAAGCCCGTGCAGACACAGGGAGAATATGCAAACTCCACACAGTCAGTCACCCGAGGCTGGAATCAAACACACATCCCTGGCACTGTCAGACAGCAGTGCTAACCGCTAAGCCACCGTGCCGCTCATTTCACTGTAGAATTCAAACCCATGTGCAGTAGCCTGGGCCTCTGGATTACCAGCCCAGTGACATTACCACTATGCCATCAACACACCTCCTTAAGGGAATGCTTGAGTGTATTTTCCTTGACCAATTAGAAATAGTGCATGTGACCATTACTAACTTCACATAATTATGTAATGTTCTCCGTAGTTGTCACTGTGTCTCAAGGCTTTTACATCCCGTGGTCTCTTATCTTGTTGTGAGAGACAATCTGACCTTTGGCCTAAACAAGAAACCCGGATTTCAGCTGGTTTTCTGCAGTGAATTTAAAATTTTATGTATGTTCCGATAGGTCTGTTCAGTTGTCAGACTCTCATTGCCTCAAAATGAATATAAATAGTTTCCTGCATAAGTAGATAATGTTTTTGTTTTTGCAACTGCAGAGAATTTCTGAGCAATGTCAAAATTCCAATGATTTATTTGCTTCTTTTCTCCGCAAAGATTTAGAACCTTTGTATGTACTTATAGACTTTTTTATGAATAAAATATATTTTTGAAATAAAAAAGGCCCTTAATGTCATTCCATACTGTGCTCTGTTGCTAAACGCTTCAATTTTACCCTATGATCGAGGTGAACTTCTAATAAAAATTGTTGTTAGTTTCTCATCATAGAAGTAGTTCTTCTCTTGTTCTACGTAGTAAACTAATAATCTTATACATTCATCCATAAAGAACTGACAGACTCTGCTGTCAGCATCCATTTTCTGTGTAACCTCTGCCTCATTTTATTTCAAGCTTCTTGGTCATCTTTACCGTCTCTCCTTTCTTTCTTAATTACATTCAGGTGTTTGCCAACCTTCCGGAAACATCTTTTTGTTACTTTACTCAGCCAATTGTCACTCCTTTTTCTTTTGTCTTGCAATGTAAAACCTTTGTCATTTTATTGTTCTAGCATTCCACTCACCACAAACCTTCGATTTTGTGCATCCTCTCCCTTTTCAGTTGCTCAAAACCTATTATATTTCTAAATTTTCTCCATTCAACTAGCTGAAACATTTACCCTACTTCTCTCTATCTCGCTCTCAACAGTCCTGCTGAATATTTCTGTCTTTTCTCAGATTCTCAGTGTTAGCAGAACTTTGCTTTTGTAATTCAGTTGTTACAAATGACTCCAGGCTTTTCATCTCTGCTACGCCATTTAGAAGTCTGTTCTTGGTGTGAATCACTATTTGTGTGAAAACCAACTTGGGTTTCTTTTTACATTTAGATGCTATTAGTTTGATTGTTATTTCCCTGCCCTGCTCTTCAATTAAATGATCATTCTGTGGAAAGAATTGATTAAGTGTGAAAATGGTCTCATTCAATGGGTGGAGAACATCTCGGTTTGGGGGGGGGGCGGCAAATCACTTCTCCCTAGGAGGCCAAATGCAGTTATCAGATAACTAGACACTTACTGGGGCAGCAGCTGGCCTCCTATTCCTGATGAAGGGCTTTTGCCCGAAACATCGATTTTCCTGCTCCTCGGATGCTGCCTGAACTAGTGTGTGCTTTTCCAGCACCACTCTAATCTAGAATCTGGCTTCCAGCATCTGCAGTCCTTGTTTTTACCCTCTGAAATTATTCAAGATGAAAAATACTGCAGATGCTCGATTCCAAAGTAGACAGACAGGAGGCTGGAAGAACACAGAAAGCCAGGCAGTATCAGGAGGTGGAGAAGTCAACGTTTCGGGTATAACCCTTCTTCAGGACTGAAACAATTAAGGCCCCAGTAGGATGAAATTCTTGTCCACAATTGTAATCCGACCTATCCGACTAGCACCTGTCCAGTAGTGGTGTCCTGTGCTAGTAATACACTGAAAGCTGCTGCACAGAGCAGCAATGGATACTCAGACATGAATGAGTGTGGACAGGATTGTGAGAAGGGCTTGCCAGCAAATGTGGAAAGGGGGTCAAAAATAAGGGCAAAGGATATGTCTTCTGGCAGGCCTCACCCTTCCTAATGTGTGGTCCATTGATTTGGCACTGAGTGCTTGAGAACAATTGAATTTGAGACAAAAGGCCACACTTTACTCTAGCTGCTTTGACCTTGACTAATTGGAACGATTTAGGAAGGTGATAGAGTCCCTACCCTGCCCTCTCTCATTTGATCAATTGGCTTTTCTTGCAAACAAACTCTTCTCAACTTTAAAATCCCAGCCTAGGTTTACCTTCATCATTCCATCCAAGGCTCCAGTGTTTCCAAACGTTGACAAAAAAGTTTATATTTGTTGGCCTTCACTGCTGCCTATGAATGGAAAGGACGCAGTACTCAAAAGATGGTCTGATTCAACTCTCCAGTCTGATTAAGACTTCCTCTGATTTATATTTTCATGTTTTGGCTGGGTAATTTAACATTCCATTGGCTTTGCTACTCTGCCAAATGTTGAGTCTATTGAGACTCCCACATTCCTTTCTGTTTCAGCCTTAGCTATTTCAACACAATTCATGTGGGTGTGTAACACATTCTTGCTACCAATTGCAGTAATTTACACCTACCTGCATTAAATTTCAGCCGCCATGAATCTGCCCACAAACCTATGTAATTATTGAGCAGCCTCCTCTGATTCTATTGCCCCTCCTAGTTTAGTGTCATCAAGAAATGTGATGACCTTTCATTGATCAAGCGGTCACCAGTTTTCCAAAGTAACATGGTGCAAAACCTTCACATTCTGCACTGCAAACAGCTGTGCTCAGAATACATGGGCGCCTTGTTGACTTGGACAACCCAGTAACACCTGTGTAAAGGCAGCAGGGGAATAATAAATACATGCAAATTAGTGTCTTGCACCTGATCAAGGATATTCCGCTGCTGAACTTTATATCTGTTTATTTTAAAACCTGCCAACAAATTTTGGCAACAGCAGACAGAAAATTCTCTGCTAATGCTATTTGAAGAGATCGGCTACAAGTGAGTGTTCGGTTAATCATTTTAGACTGTTTTGGGACTTAAAGCCAATGAATTTTTGGCTTCCCCAAGTGCTTCATCTCAGTACAAAAGATGCACAGAGTTGTATTTTTGAGTCTGTGCCCTCTGTTCCTCTGTCAATGTTGGTGTTGCTGCTTGGTTGGCCATTGGGGCTGGGGAATGAGGAGGAGGAAAGGCAGAAAGCAGGAAGCCGCCTACAGATGCTGAGAAATACCTCAGTCAGAACCACTCCTGTGCTAGCGCTATAATTAAGCAATTGGTATCTTTAACAGGAGTTCTGGTAGCATCTCTCCCTCAGAGAGTCTCCAAATTTGTTGTCATTCGCTACGTGCTCCATAACTGTTGCCTGCAAAACAGGTAATGCTTAGAATCACCTGGTTAGTAGGAAATGGTGATGCTGGAGGAGGATAAAGCACCCCAAATCCTGCTAGCTGTCAGATCTTGATATTGAAAAGTGCTTCATAACCCATCCCCTCCAATGTGCCCCCAACCCCACCACCAACACCCACATATCAAAGCATCCAACACCTTCCACATCTCTCCTTAAGGTCAGTGTGTATATGTTGCTATCACTTCACTGGGCATGATTAAACAAGTGCCAATTCAAAGAATGATGCGCACAAAAACTGGTTCAAATATAGTTTGATTTTTAATTATGACAAAAGAGGAGAGAAACTAAAGGTGGCCCACATTACAATCCCTGGTGCTGGTCTTTCATGCTCTTCATTCTAATCTGGTACTTTGATTAGGTCCCATTTCAGTGGCAAAAATTAGAAAATGAGAAGATGCTGATCATCACTGAGGGCACTTAAGGTAATCATGATGGGAACATTGAAGGTGCTTTGGTCTTTATGGGCTTGGCTGCTGACTGCAAAACTGGAGTCAGCTGGAGGATGAGCAAGCTAGTTTCAGCACAGGTTAAGGGATTGGCAGTCAACTGAGTTTGATATCATTCTGAGTGAGGCCTGCGTCTCTTCCATGATACCACAATAACACATATGGGCTTCAGATCAAAATCTTTTCCGAGTGAACAGAGTACAGCGTTCTTGCCATGGTTCAGAAGCTTCCATCCATTATTTTCTTTGTGCTTAGCAAGCTGAAGGAGACATTAAATCCTAAGGCTTCAGTGGAAGTAGGCTGAGCATCCACTTAAACCCTTCAAATTGCTAACATCAGCTCCACAATCAAGGATCTAGCTGCAGTGTACTTGGAGTTGACCACATATTTCATAGTTCATCTGCTCATAACTGCATTGTTTCTGTACCCTTCACAATAATCCCACACAAGGTTCAGGTGGGCCTCCTCTATATTGTGTTAACATTGTGAACAAACTCCTTGGTAGGTAATCAAAGGTATTAAGAACATAATGGTGCATGAGCTGAAATGTTCTCATGCTAGTAATTGAAGATAGTGCCTGTGCTGTCCATTGCAAGGCTAGCACGCTGGTTTGTCTCTCAGTACAGCACTTGTGGAGATGGTGGCTCCATTCCTGATCCCCTCTACTCATTGCTATTGAGTCCCAGTTGTCCTGAAAGAAGAGAGGAGCACATGGTTAGAGTGTAACCCTGCTCAAAGGTGTGTGTGTCAGAAAAGGACAGTATGGATATTGCAGTGATATGAGGAAGTGAGGTGAGTGCAAGTGTCAAAAGTGTGTATATAGCAGACAGGGATTCAGTGAAGAGTGCTCCTGTATAATGGCACAGACTCCAGATCATACAAGTTACATTGCATAATAACACACATCATATTCCAGTATAAAGGAATGTGTGTCTGTGTGTGCGCGCGTTTCTGTGTGTTCATTTACATCAGAAAGCACAGAACATAAACTCTCTTAATTCTGTAATATTGTACCTTCGTATCTAGTTATGATTGTAAATAAACTTCAGATATCTAACTCGAGAAGAACCCTACTTTTTGTTTTGCAGATTAACATTGACCAAAACCATAAAACAGCATCCTGATTGGAATGAGTGCGTACAAGAAGAAGGTGGCAGCAAGTGTATACTAAAAGCTGGTGAAAGCAAATGAGCACTAAAAGCTACTTTTAACAGGGAAAGCAATGGTTTAATCATATTATTGCCAGACTATTAGTCCAGAAGTATTTTAAAGATCTGTAATGGCAGGTGGAAGTAGAATTCAGTTTCAAAAAGTCTGGAATTTAGAATCTACTGATGACAATGAAACCATTTCCGATTGTTGGAAAGACCCACCTGGCCTACATGTGACTCCAGACCCACAGCAATATGGTTGATTCTCAACTGCCCTCTGAAATCTAGAAAACTATTTAGTTTTCACCACATTCTTCAACTCATGAATTCATGAAACTGCATGAATTCAAATAAGACTCTGTTATCTCACTTTTTAGATTAGAATCAAACTAAACCTCATGGCATTGACAGAGAACACAGGGGGCTAACACCTTCAACATACTGTCTAGCTAACACCAATTGTTACAGCTAACCTGAGAATGCAACTTTTTAAAAAAAGGTTTTGTGATTTACACATGAAAGAAGTGAAACTATCATGGTATTCGAACAGGTGAAAGACTCAACTGACAATCAAGGTATTTTTCAATGTATAATTTCAGTTACATCACACTGTAAACCTTTGCTATAAATTCTGTGCCTTACAATTGTGTCCTCCACAACCACCTGATGAAGGAGCGGCGCTCCGAAAGCTAGTGCTTCCAATTAAACCTGTTGGACTATAACCTGGTGTTGTGTGATTTTTAACTTTATGCACCCCAGTCCAACATTGGCATCTCCAAATCATGACTTTTCAACTCTGATCTCCAGCATTTGCAGTCCTCACTGTCTGCTCGGATGCTGCCTGACCTGCTGTGCTTTTCCAGTGCCACACATTTTGACATTTAGTTCAATGGCAGCTAGGGACAAGCAATAAATTCTGGCCAGCCAGCAATGCTGACATTCACGAGTGAATCAAAAAAATCCACTGGTTCGGTCTGTCCGACCTGAAAAAGTCCTATTAATCCTAACCCTTTGTTTTCTGTATGCATTAACTGATCCCCAATCTATGCTAATACATTACTGCCAGTAGCAGGGGCACCTATATTGTGCAGTAACTTGATATGTGATACCTTAGAATGCCTTCTGGCAGTCCAAAACACTACATCCATTATTAGTTCACATTATTAACTCTGCTTGGGATATTCTCAAAGAATTCTAGCAAATTTGTCAAACATGATTTCCCTTTCACAAAATCATATTGACTCTGTATGATTGTGGTAAGTGTTTCTAAAGGTCCTACTCTTTCTTCTGTGGATGGCATGGTGGCTCAATAATTAGCACTGCTGTCTCACAGTACCAGCATCCCAGGTTCGAATCTAGCCTTAGGTGACTGCCTATGTGGAGTTTGCACATTCTTCCTGTGTCTGCATGGGTGATTTCCCTTTCACAAAATCATATTGACTCTGTATGATTGTGGTAAGTGTTTCTAAAGGTCCTACTCTTTCTTCTGTGGATGGCATGGTGGCTCAGTAATTAGCACTGCTGTCTCACAGCACCAGCATCCCAGGTTCGAATCTAGCCTTAGGTGACTGCCTATGTGAAGTTTGCACATTCTTCCTGTGTCTGCATGGGTTTCCTCCGGGTGCTCCAGTTTCCTCCCACAGTCCAAAGATGTGCAGGTTAGGGTGGATTGGCCATTCTAAATTGCCCACGGTGTTAGGTGCATTAGTCAGAGGGAAGTGGGTTACTCTTCGGAGGGTGGGTGTGGATTTGTTGAGCCAAAGGGCTTGTTTCCACACTGTAGGGTATCTAATCTTAACAGTGGATCCTATCATTTTTCCAATGACAGGTGTTAGGCTAACTGATGCCGAGTTTCCTGCTTTCTGTCGCTTCCCTTCTTGAAAGAGGCATCCTAATTGCAGTTTTACAAACAGCTAGAACCCTCCTGGAATCCACTGAGTTCATCAATATTTTGACAAATGTTTCCACTATCTCTGTTGCCACTTCTTTAATATCCTTGGGTGAAGGTCATTAGATCCTGCTGACTTGTCTACCTTTAGATCAATTAGTTAATCAAATAGGCAAAAGTGAGGACTGCAGATGCTGAAAACCAGAATTTAGATCAGAGTGGTGCTGGAAAAGCACAGCAGGTCGGGCAGCATCTGAGGAGCAGGAAAATCGGCGTTATGGGCAAAAGCCCTTCCATCAGGAATAGAGGCAGGAAGCCTCCATAGTGGAGAGATAAATGTAGGTGTGGGGCTGGGGAGAAGGTAGCAAAGAGTACAATAGGTGAATGGGGGTGGGGATGGAGGTGATGGGTCAGAGGAGAGGGTGGAGTGGATAGTTGGGAAGGGAGATTGGCAGGTAGGACAGGTCATGAGGACAGCGCTG
>NC_057737.1:33981428-34002421 GCF_004010195.1 Chiloscyllium plagiosum
AGAGGTGTAATCCAGGTAGCTGTGGGAGTCGGGTTTGTAAAAAATGGCAGTGTCAAGTTGGTCATCATTAATGGAGATGGAGAAGTCCTGGAAGGGGAGGGAGGTGGCAGAGATGGTCCAGGTAAATTTAAGGTCGGGTGGAATGTGTTGGTGAAGTTGATGAACTGCTCAACCTCCTCACGGGAGCACGAGATGGCGCAGATACAGTCATCAATGTAGCGGAGGAAGAGATGGGGAGTGGTGCCGGTGTAGCTACAGAAGATGGACAATTCTACGTAGCCGACAAAGAGACAGGCATAGCTGGGGCCCATACGGGTGCCCATGGCTACCCCTTTGGTCTGGAGGAAGTGGGAAGATTCAAAAGAGAAATCATTAAGGGTGAGGACCAGTTCAGCCAAATGAATGAGTGTGTCAGTGGAAGGTGACTGTTGGGGACGTCGGGAGAGGAAGAAATGGAGGGCTTGGATGTCCTGGTCATGGTGGATGAAGGTGTAGAAGGATTGAATATCCATGGTGAAGATGAGGCATTGGGGGCTGGGGAAATGGAAGTCTTGGAGGAGGTGGAGGATGTGGGTGGTGTCTCGAACATATGTGGGGAATTCCTGGACTGGGGAGGATAGGACAGTGTCGAGGTAGGTGGAGATGAGTTCGGTGGGGCAGGTGCACGCTGAGACAATGGGTTAGCCGGGGTGGTCAGGCTTGTGGATCTTGGGAAGGAGGTAGAATCGTGCGGTGTGGGGTTCCCGGACTATGAGGTTGGAAGCTGTGGGTGGGAGATCTCCTGAGGTGATGAGGTTCTGTATGGTCTTGGAGTAGATGGTTTGGTGATGGGGGGGTGGGGTCATGGTCGAGGGGGTGGTAGGAGGAGGTGTCTTCGAGTTGGCGTCTGACTTCAGCGGTGTAGAGGTCAGGGCGTCAAACTACCACTGCACCCCCTTTATCTGCTGGTTTGATGGTGAGGTTGGGATTGGAGCAGAGGGAGCGGAGGGCCGCATAGTGAGGGTGAGAGGTTGGAGTGGGGGAGGGGGTAGACAGGTTGAGGCGGTTAATGTCTCGGCGGCAGTTGGAAATGAAGAGGTCGAGGGCGGGTAATAGGCCAGCGCGGGTTGTCCAGGTGGATGAAGGGGTCACCGGAAGGTGGGTGGGAGTCCTGATTGTAAAAGTAAGCTCAGAGGCGGAGGCGGAGGAAGAAGTATTCGATGTCGCGATGCGTATTAAATTCATTGATGCGTGGGCGGAGGGGAATAAAGTTTGTCAAATACTTTGTCCATCAATTTAGAGACTATTATATGAGCTTTCTTCCCCTTGACACATTGCTTACCTGTTATCTTTGGGATGTTGATAGCATATTCCACCATGAAGAACAATGCAAAATATTGGTTTAAATGATCTACTTTTTCCCATTATTAATTCCTCAGTTGCTTCTCCCAAGGGGTCTACACTTACTTTAGCTACCCTTTCTTTATACATATCCATAGAAGCTTTTGCAGTTCGTTTTTATATCGCTCACTAATTTATTCAGTCATGCACTGTAAGTTTCTAAAAATATTCTGAACCTCTGATCTGCAACAGGTTTTTGCCACCTTGTATATCTTAGTGTTGATGCCTTTGTTAGCCACAGGTTTTAGAAGGTAAAAACAATGACTGCAGATGCTGGAAACCAGATTCTGGATTAGTGGTGCTGGAAGAGCACAGCAGTTCAGGTAGTATCCGATGCTGCCTGATCTGCTGTGCTCTTCCAGCACTACTAATCCAAAAACAGGTTTTAGAAGGTTAACTTGAAGTCTGAGTCACTTTCCAGGTGGACAATCACATTTTCATTCATATTAACAACAGCCAGATGATACAATTGACCAATGCAATGGCTTAAGCTGACATAACTAAAAGGCTTATAGAATTGGTTATTGTCTCTATAACTATCAAATCTTTCTGAAAGGCACTTCTGGACTAAAGAAGGATAAGGAAAATAGGAGAAAGTTAAAAATCACGTAACACCAGGTTATAGTCCAACAGGTTTATTTGGAAGCGCGAGCTTTCGGAACGCTTTCCTTCATCCGGTGCGGCTCTCCAAAAGCTTGTAATTCCAAACAAACCTGTTGGGCTATAACCTGGTGTTGTGTGATTTTTAACTTTGTCCACCTCAGTCCAACACCAGCACCACCAAGTCATGAAGATAGGAGAGTCTAAAAGAGGAAAACACAAGGAAAGGTGTAGACGCCTGCGAAACATGGCAGACAGTTTAAAAATAAAGCTTGAACAAGCAATAGAGAGTCGAGCTAAGAGCAGAATTCATCCAAGTAAGAAAATAGTGCAGCTTAGACCTTTAAAAACAAACGAGTAATTATTTAGGGTCCAGAGACCATCTATAAATAATCATATTGTATTAGTTATAGGAAGGGAGAAAAGCCGCAGATACAGTCAGGTAGATGGGTTAACTCCAAGAAAGGTAGAAGAGGTAGGCAGGTACAGGAGTCTTCTGTGGCTATCCCCATTTCAAACAAGTATGCTGCTTTGGAAAATGTAGGAGGTAATGGACTTTCAGGGGCATGTAGCATGAACAGCCAAGTTTCTGGCTCTAATGCAATGAGGGGTTCGTTTGGCTGCAAGCAATCGATTGTGTTGGAAACTTTCTAGTCTGAGGTCCAGACAGACATTTCTGTGGCCAGCAGCGAAAAATCAGAATAGTGTGTTGCTTCCCTGGTGCCAGGATCAAGGCTGTCTCAGGGAGGGTGCAGAATGTTCTTAAAGGGGAGAGGGACCAGCAGGAGGTCATTGTATACATTTGTACCAACGGCATAGGAAGGGAAAAGGATGAGATTATAGAGTCATAGAGATGTACAGCTTGGAAAAAGACCCTTCGGTCCAACCCGTCCATGCCGACCAGATATCCCAACCCAATCGAGTCCCACCTGCCAGCATCCGGCCCATATCCCTCTAAACCCTTCCTATTCATATACCCATCCAAATGCATTTTAAATGTTGCAATTGTACCAGCCTCCACCACTTCCTCTGGCAGCTCATTCCATACCCGTACCACCCTCTGTGTGAAAAAGTTGCCCCTTAGGTCTCTTTCCCTCTCACCCTAAACCTATGCCCTCTAGTTCTGGACTCCCCCAACCCAGAGAAAAGACTTTGCCTATTTACCCTATCCATGCCCCTCATAATTTTGTAAATCTCCATAAGGTCACCCCCCAGCCTCCGACGCTCCAGGGAAAACAGCCCCAGCCTGTTCAGCCTCTCCCTATAGCTCAAATCCTCCAACCCTGGCAACATCCTTGTAAATTTTTTCTGAACCCTTTCAAGTTTCACAACATCTTTCCGATAGGAAGGAGACCAGAATTGCATGCAATAGTCCAACAGTGGCCTAACCAATGTCCTGTACAGCCGCAACATGACCTCCCAACTCCTGTACTCAATACTCTGACCAATAAAGGAAAGCATACCAAATGCCTTTTTCACTATCATATCTACCTGCGACTCCACTTTCAAGGACCTATGAACCTGTACACCAAAGTCTCTTTGTTCAGCAACACTCCCGAGGACCTTACCATTAAGTGTATAAGTCCTGCTAAGATTTGCTTTCCCAAAACACAGCACCTCACATTTATCTGAATTAAACTCCATCTGCTATTTCTTAGTCCATTGACCCATCTGGTCAAGATCCTGTTGTAATCTGAGGTAACCTTCTTCGCTGTCCACTACACCTCCAATTTTGTTTTATTTTTGATTAGATTAATTACAATGTGGAAACAGGCCCTTCGGCCCAACAAGTCCACACCGACCCTCCGAACAGAAACCCACCCAAACCCATTCCCCTACATTTACCCCTTCACCTAACACTACAGGCAATTTAGCATGGCTAATTCACCTAACCTGCACATTTTTCTGGACTGTGGGAGGAAACCGGAGCACCCGGAGGAAACCCATGCAGACAGGGGGAGAATATGCAAACTCCACACAGGCAGTTTTCTGAGGCAGGAATTGAACCCGAGTCTCTGGTGCTGTGATGCAGTGGTGCTAACCATTGTGCCACCGTGCTGCCCACCATGTCATCTGCAAACTTACTAACTGTACCTCTTATGCTCGCATCCTAACATTTATGTAAGTTACAAAAAGTAGAGGACCCAGCACCGATCCTTGTGGCACTCCACTGGTCACAGGCCTCCAGTCTGAAAATCAACCCTCCACCACCACCCTCTGTCTTCAAATTTGAGCCAGGTCTGTATCCAAATGGCTAGTTCTCCCTGTATTCCATGAGATGAACCTTGCTAATCAGTCCCCCATCCGGAACCTTGTCAAACGCCTTACTGAAGTCCACATGGACCACATCTACCGCTCTGCCCACATCAATCCTCTTTGTTACTTCTTCAAAAAACTCACTCAAGTTTGTGAGACAGGATTTCCCATGCACAAAGCCATGTTGACTATCCCTAATCAGTCCTTGCCTTTCCAAATACATGTACATCCTGTCCCTCAGGATTCCCTCCAACAACTTGCCCACCACTGACATCAGGGTCACTGGTCTATAGTTTCCTGGCTTGTCCTTACCACCATTCTTAAACAGTGACACCACGTTTGCCAACCTCCAATCTTCCAGCACCTCACCTATGACTATCGATGATACAAATATCTCAGCAAGATGCCCAGCAATCACTTCTCTAGCTTCCCACAGAGCTATGGGTACACCTGATCAGGTCCTGGGGATTTATCCACCTTTAAGCATTTCACAACATCCAGCACTTCCTCCTCTGTCATCTGGACATTTTGCAAGATGTCACCATCTATTTCCCTACAGTCTATATCTTCCATATCCTTTTCCACAGTAAATACTGATGCAAAATACTCATTTAGTATCTCCCCCATTTTCTGCGGCTCCACACAAACGCCACCTTGCTGATCTTTGAGGGGCCCTATTCTCTCCCTAGTTACCCTTTTTGCCTTAATGTATTTGTAAAAACTCTTTGGATTCTCCTTAAATCTATTTGCCAAAGCTATCTCATGTCCCCTTTTTGCCCTCCTGATATCCCTCTTAAGTAAATTCCTACTTCCTTTATACTCTTCTAAGGATTCACTCGTTTTATCCTCTCTATACCTTACATATGCTTCCTTCTTTTTCTGAACCAGATCTTCAATTTCTTTAGTCATCCAGCATTCTCTATACCTACCAGCCTTTCCTTTCACCCTGACAGAAATATACTTTCTCTGGATTCTTGTTATCTCATTTCTGAAGGCTTCCCATTTTCCAGCCGTCCCTTTACATGCGAACATCTGCCCCCAATCAGCCTTCGAAAGTTCTTGCCTAATGCCGTCAAAATTGGCCTTTCTCCAATTTAGAACTTCAACTTTTAGATCACGATTTTAAATCTAATGGAATTATGGTTGCTGGCCCCAAAGTGCTTCTCCACTGACACCTCAGTCACCTGCCCTGCCTTATTTCCCAAGAGTAGGTCAAGTTTTGCACCTTCTCTAGTAGGTACATCCACATACTGAATCAGAAAATTGTCCTGTACGCACTTAACAAATTCCTCTCTATCTAAACCTTTAACAATATGGCAGTTCCAGTCGATGTTTGGAAAGTTAAAAACCCTTACCATAACCACCCTATTATTCTTATAGATAGCTGAGATCTCCTTACAAATGTGTTTCTCAATTTCCCTCTGTCTATTAGGGGGTCTATAATACATTCCAATAAGGTGATCATCCCTTTCTTATTTCTCAGTTCCACCCAAATAACTTCCCTGGATGTATTTCCAAGAATATCCTCCCTCAGCACAGTTGTAATGCTTATCAAAAATGCCTTCCTGTAGTATTTGTATCCTGGAACATTAAGCTGCCAATCCTGCCCATTCCTGAGCCACGTTTCTGTAATTGCTATGTTCCTAACCATGCCCTGAGTTCATCTGCCTTCCCTGTTAGGCCCCTTGCATTGAAATAAATGCAGTTTCATTTATTAGTCCTAACTTGTCCCTGCTTGTCCTGACTGTTTGATTTGCTTCTGTTCTCAACTGTACCAGTCTCAGATTGATCTCTTCCCTCATTATCTCCCTAGGTCCCACCGCCACCCCCACCCCACCTTACTAGTTTAAATTCTCCCAAGCAGTTGTAGCAAATCTCCCTGCCAGTATATTAGTCTCCTTCCAATTCAGGTCTTTCTTGTACATGTCACTTCTACCCCAAAAGAGATTCCAATGATCCAAAATGTGAATCCTTCTCCCATACACCAGCTCCTCAGCCATGCATTCATCTGCTCTATCCTCCGATTTCTGCCCTCACTAGCTCGTAGCATTGGGAGTAATCCAGATATTACTACGCTTAAGGACCTCCTTTTTAAATTTCTGCCTAACTCTCTGTAATCTCCCTTCAGAGTCTCAACCTTTTCCCTTCCTATATCGTTGGTTCCAATGTGGACAATAACATCTTGCTGGCCCCTCAACCCCCCCGTGAGAACATTCTCCACCCTCTCTGAGGCATCCTTAATCCTGGCAACATACTATTTTGCTTTTTCGCTGCTGGCCACAGAAACGTCTGCCTGTACCTCGGACTCCCCGAACACAGTTGATCTCTTTGAAGCTGACGTATCCCTCATTGAATTCGAGCCAGTCTCAATACCAGAAACTTGGCTGTTTGTGCTACGTTCCCCTGAGAATCCATCACCCCTTACATTTTCCAAAACAGCATACATGTTTGAAATAGGTATATCCTGCACTAGCTGCATACCTCTCTTACCTTTCCTGGAGTTAACCCATCTATGTGACTGTATCTGAGACTTTTCCCCCCTTCCTATAACTGCCATCCATCACATACTGTTTCTGTTGCAAATTCCTCATTGCTTCTAACTATCTCTCCAACCGATCGATTCGATCTGATAAGATTCGCATCCAACAGCATTTATGGCAGATATAATCCGCAGTAACCCTTAAACTCTCTTTAAACTCCAACATCTGACAAGAAGTACATATCACTCTACTAAAAGCCATTTTTGCTCCTTCACAATCTACAGACCCAGAAAATAACACCGTCTTATTCCTCTACAAAATGCTGCTCCAGGTTAAATAAATAGTTATGGCTTATATTTTAAGTTTAATCAATAGACATATCTCCAAAAACATATAAACAAGAAAAAACCCACTCTACTCACTACTGCAGCCTTTCTGTTGGACACACTTAAAACAATGATTAACTTATCTGATTCTGTGCTGAGAACTTCACCCAAACAGGTTCCTCCAAGATCAGTTGTGAAATTCACTGTTTGTTAATTTTCCCAGACGCACTTCGATGTCCAGCAATACATGAATTCAAAACAACAAAGGCAGTAACTGTGCAAGTTCTCTCTCTCTCTCTCTCTCTCTCTCTCTCTCCTGCACTGTCCTCACCATGTGCTTCCTTTGTCTGTTCTTCTGAAGGGAGAATATAGAAAGTTGGGCAGGGATTTAAAATGGAGGTCCTCGAAAGTAGCAATATCTGGATTACCCCCAGTGCTACGAGCTAGTGAGGGCAGGAATAGGAGGATAGAGCAGATGAATGTGTAGCTGAGGAGCTGGTGTATGGGAGAAGGATTCACATTTTTGGATCATTGGAATTTCTTTTGGGGTAGAAGTGACCTGTACAAGAAGGACGGATTGCACCTAAATTGGAAGGGGACCAATATACTGGCAGTGAAATTGCTAGAGCTGCTCGGGAGGATTTAAACCAGTTGGGGCGGTGGGGGAGTGGGTGGGACCCAAGGAGATACTGAGGAAAGAGATCAATCTAAGACTGGCTACAGTTGAGAAAAGAAGTGAGCCAAACAGTCAGGGCAGGCAGGAACAAAGCAGAGAACACGGTAGGACTGATACATTAAACTGCACTTATTTCAATGCAAGAGGCCTAACAGAGAAAGCAGATGAACTCAGGGCATGGTTAGGAACATGGGACTGGGATATCGTAGCAATTACAAAAACATAGCTCAGGGAAGGACAGGACTGGCAGATTAATGTTCCGGGATACAAATACTACAGGAAGGACAGAAAGGGAGGCAAGAGAGGAGAGGGAGTGGTGTTTTTGATAAGGGATAGCATTACAGCTGTATTTAGGGAGGATATTCCTGGAAATACATACAGGGAAGTTATTTGGGTGGAACTGAGAAATAAGAAAGGGATGATCACCTTACTGGGATTGTATTATCGGCCCCCTAATAGTCAGAGGGAAATTGAGAAACACATTTGTATGGAGATCTCAGTTATCTTTAAGAATAATAGAGTGGTTATGGTACAGGATTTTAACTTTCCAAACATAGACTATGGCTGCCATAGTGTTAAGGGTTTAGATGGAGAGGAATTTGTTAAGAATGTACAAGGAAATTTTCTGAGTCAATCTGTGGATGCACCTACTAGAGAAGGCGCAAAACGTAACCCACTCTTGGGAAATAAGGCAGGGCAGGTGACTGAGATGTCAGTGGGGGAGCACTTTGGAGCCAGCGACCATAATTCTATTGGATTTAAAATAGTGATGGAAAAGGATAGACTAGATCTAATAGTTGAAGTTATAAATTGGAGGAAGGCTAATCTTGATGGTATTATGCAAGAACTTTCAAAAGCTGATTAGGGCAGATGTTCACAGGTAAAGGGACGGCTGGAAAATGGAAACCTTCAGAAATGAGATACTAGAGTCCAGAGACAGGATATTCATGTTGAAAGGAAAGTCTGGTAGGTATAGGGAATGCTGGATGACTAAAGAAATTGAGGGTTTGGTTAAGAAAAAGAAGGAAGCATATGTCAGGTATAGACAGGAGATATAGAGAAATCATTAGAAGAGTACAAAGGTAATAGGATTATACTTAAGAGGGAAATCAGGAGGGCACATGGGGACATGAGGTAGCTTTGGCAAATAGGGTTAAAGAGTTTTTACAAATAAATTAAGACAACAGGGTAACTAGGGAGCAAATAGGGCTCCTCAAAGATCAGCAAGGCAGCTTTTGTGTGGAACCGCAGGAGATGGGGAAGATACTAAACAAGTATTTTGCATCAGTGTTCATTGTGAAGAAAGACATGGAAGACATAGCATGTGGGGAGATAGATGGTGCCATCTTGAAAAATGTCTACATTACAGAGGATGAGGTGCTGAATGTCTTAAAATACATAAAGGACCTGATCAGGTGTATCCTAGAACTGTGGAAAGCTATGAAGTGATTGCTGGGCCCCTTGCTGAGATATTTGTATCATCGATGGTCACATGTGAGGTGCCAGACGACTAGAGGTTGGCTAATGTGGTGGCACTGTTTAAGAAAGGTGGTAAGCACAAGCCAGGGAACTATAGGCCGGTGAACCTAATGTCGGTGGTGGGCATGTTGTTGGAGGGAATCCTGAGGGCAGGATTTCCATGTATTTGGAAGGGCAAGGACTGATTAGGGATAGTCAACATGGCTTTGTGCGTGGGAAATCATGTCTCACAAACTTGAGTGAGTCTTTTGAAGAAGTAACAAAGAGGATTGATGTGGGCAGAACGGTAGATGTGATCTATATGGACTTTAGTAAGGCGTTCGACAAGGTTCTCATGGGAGATTGGTTAGCAAAGTTAGATCTCATGGAATACAGGGAGAACTAGCCATTTAGATAGAGAACTGGCTCAAAGGTAGAAGATAGAGGGTGGTGGTGGAGAGTTGTTTTTCAGACTGGAGGCCTGTGACCAGTGGAGTGCCACAAGGATCGGTGCTGGGTCCACTGACTTTTGTTATTTATATAAATGATTTGGATATGAACATAGGAGGTAATAGTTAGAAAGTTTGCAGATGACACCAAAATTGGAAGTGCAGTGGACACTAAAGAAGTTTACCTTGGATTAAAATGGGATTTTGATCAGATGGGCCAGTGTGTTGAGGAGTGGCAGTTGGAATTTAATTTAGATAAATGTAAGGTGCTGCATTTTAGAAAGGTAAATCAGAGCAGGACTTATACACTTAATGGTAAGGTCCTAGGGAGCGTGGCTGAACAAAGAGATCTTAAAGTGTTGGGTCATAGTTTCTTGAAAGTGGAGTTGCAGGTAAATAGCATAGTGTAGAAGACGTTTGGTATGCTTCCTTTTATTGGTCAGAGTATTGAGTACAGGAGTTGGGAGGTCATGTTGAGGCTGCACAGGACGTAGGATCGGCCACTTTTGGAATACTGCGTGAAATTCTGGTCTCCTTCCTATCAGAAGGATGTTGTGAAACTTGAAAGGGTTCAGAAAATATTTACAAGGATGTTGTCAGGGTTGGAAGATTTGAGCTACAGGGAGAGGCTGAATAGGCTGGGGCTGTTTTCCCTGGAGCGTCAAAGGCTGAGGGGTGATCTCACAGAGCTTTATAAAATCATGAGGGGTGTGAATAGAATAAATAGACAAAGTCTTTTCCCTGGGGTGGGGGAGTCCACAACTAGAGACATAGTTTAGGGTGAGAGGGGAAAGATATAAAAGGGACCTAACGGAAAACCTTTTCACTCAGAGGGTGGTACGTGTATGGCATGACCTGGCACAGGAAGTGATGGAGGCTGGTACAATTGCAACATTTAAAAGGCATCTGGTTGGGTATTTGAATAGGATGCGTTTAGAGAGATATGGGCCAAGAGCTGGCAGGTCGGACTAGATTAGGTTGGGATATCTGGTCGGCATGGATGAGTTGGACCAAAGTCACTGTGTCCATGCTGTACATCTCTATGATTCTATGTGAGGAGAAACCTGAAGTACAGGAAGTAGATGGTGAGGACGGATTAGCCCTGAAAATAACACATCAGCGGAAGTTCTGATTAAAACCGACCATGGATAAATCAACAAATTGTTAACAATCAAAATGATAATCAACAATATCACAATTTTGTGAGGAAAGTGAAAATACAGTATTGGATAAAAATCACTGCAGTGAGATAAGAATTCAAGGAAAAGTTTGAGGACTTCACTGAAAGGAAGTTTGAAGTATACAATCACTGTTCCAGAGTATAAAACTCCATCAGAAATGATGTGATAATTTTGAAATTACTAAAAGATGGGATGGGGTCCCACTTTATCAAGATATTAAATGTGGGAATATCTGTGGGAGAAAATTATAACCAAATCTTGTCTTGGGTGATGAAGGTTGGAGACAACACGAGAAAATACTCAAAGTCAAGTCCAGTATAACAGCTGGGTGGGATGGAGGTGGAATTGGGAATACTTTTTGTCTGGAAAACAAGGACATTTGGCCCAGAAGTAGGAATAAGCCCACAATTCAGGGACCCCTGAAGTGTGGAAACTGTCAGAAATCCAGACACATGAGGAGGGAGTGTTGGGCAAAATGGGGTAGCAGAAGAGGGGCAAAGTCTGATTGCCAGACAGCCAAATGGGAGTCTGTAATACCACCTGTGGACAAACACTCGCAAATAATCAAGGGCAACTTAATCAATCTGACAGGTTTAATGATAAAAGAAGGGAAAGCACATGAACATTTGGGGCATATTGGCAAAGGAGACAACAGCGGGATGCTAAACGAAGGAAGAGAAGGGAGTGGAATTATTTGCAAATGGATTTGAAAGTATTCTGAAGGTACGCCTGCAGCCAGTAATTGATGAGGAAGCAGCGGGTGGCACGCTGGCACAGTGCTTAGCACTGCTGCCTCACAGCGCCAGAGACCTGGGTTCAATTCCCGCCTCAGGCGGCTGTCTTTTTGGAGTTTGCACATTCTCCCCGTGTCTGCGTGGGTTTCCTCCGGGTGCTCCGGTTTCCTCCCACAGTCCAAAAATGTGCAGGTTAGGTGAACTGGCCAGGCTAAATTGCTCATTGTGTTAGGTGAAGGGGTAAATGTAGGGGAATGGGTCTGGGTGGGTTGCGCTTCGGTGGGTCAGTGTGGACTTGTTGGGCTGAAGGGCCTGTTTCCACACTGTAAGTAATCAAATCTAATTTAAAGAAAAGATCAGAAGGCAGGAGGACAGGTTCCAGAAAACATCCAATCGAGAAAGGGGAATTGATATATATCTAATGGGACTGTTTAGGAAGCCTCCCTACATCTAGATGAGTGGCCATCTGAAAATTTTGGAGAAGTACCCTCAATCAAACCTAGCCTGTTCAAATTCCAAAGGACCAAGAGGGAAATGTTGTAAGGGAAATCTTAATGGGTTAGGCTATACAGTTACCAGAGGACATTATTACTAGAAGACTGTGAAGCCAAAGGCAGAGACATCGAATTTGTGTAAGAGTTGGCTAAACAGTTGCATGGATTGAAGGGGAAGTAGTAGGTAGGCAATGGATCAGTGCTTGGGAAAAGGACCGAAGGGATATAGATTTCCCACTAACTTGATTGAGTTTTTTGGAGGATGGTCATCCGAAGTGTTCTCTGACTGGGAGGCAACATTCCTGTCTGTTGATTGTCGTGCAATGTCCATTCATCTTTTGCCGTAGCCTCTCCTTGGTCTTGCCAATGTACCATGCTTCAGGGCTGCCTTGCCTGCAGTGTATGAGATAGACAACATTGGCCGAGTCACAAGAGTACCTGTCATGTACGTGATGGGAGATGTCCCCATGTGTAATGGTTGTATCCATGTCGACATACATAACTTCAAGATAGAATTTCAGTTACATCACACTATAAACTTTTGCTATAAATTCTGTCTTACAATCTTATACTCCACAATCACCTGATGAAGGAGCAGCACTCTGAAAGCTAGTGCTTCCAAATAAACCTGTTGGACCTGGTGTTGTGTAATTTTTAACTTTGTACAATCCAGTCCAACAAAGGCACCTCAAATCATGAACAACAGTGTTCTCTGAGCTTGACTGGAAAACCTCTTCTCCACGCATATGGTACAAACTTGAATTAATTTGCCTTGTTATAGTCTACTTAGGTCTGAAGACTCAATCTTTGCAAAATCTTCCATCATGGACAGACCTAAAGAAGATACCATTGATGCAATGTAAGAAGTAGGCTGCTAGTTTGAAGGAGATGTAACAGGACAGTATAGCTGCAGGTGCCTGACTCTGGAACATCCATTACAGTCTTCAACAGTTTAGTGGAACATCCAAAAGCGCATCTCACCATTAACTCATTTCTACGATGGTATCTTGCACTTCATGACACAAAGAAAATCCACATGATATCATCACTCCAAACTAACCATCTTCAGTTGCTTGATCAATGGTCTCCCTCTTTCCAAAGCTCAGAAGTGGGGAATGTTCACTGATGATTGGGCAATGTGTGGCATCATTCATGACTCCTCAGATATTGAAGCAGTCTATATCCAAAGGCAGCAAGGCTTGGATGATATTCAGATTTGAGCTTATAGGTGACAAGTGGCATACCGCGGCCCTATGAGACTGGGGGTGTGGGGGAGTGGTGGGGAGGGGAGAGGGTGATTTGGCTACCTCAGTTGGCCTAATGGTTGTTTACAATGCAGAGTGATGCCAACAATGTTGGTTCAATTCCACCACCAGCCAAGGTTACCTGAAGGATTCTTCCTCTTGTTCTCCCCCTCTCCCTGAGACCTGGTGATGCTCAGTTTAAACCACTGTCTATCATTTCTGTAATGAGACAGCAGGATTATGGTGACAGCCATTATGGGGAACAGAGTTTCACAAACTCTTGACCCTCTGAGTGAAATAATTTCACCTCATTTCAATCTTAAGATGTGAGATCCTTTATTTTTAAACTGTGTCCCCTAATTCTAGTCTCTTCTGCAAGAAAAAAAAAATTCAGCATCCAGCTCAAGTCCCCTGAAGATCTTATATGTTTCAATGATCACCTGTCATTCTTTTAAATTCCATTGGATACAAGCCAAACTTATCCAGACTTTCCTCAAATGATAAGTACTCATCCCACAAATGGGCTAATTGTACCTTTCTGAAGTGCTTCTAATATAATTATACCCTTTCTTAAATGAGGAGATAGAAACAACGCACAGAACTATCAATATGGTTTCATCAATGGCCTGTGCAATTTTAGCAAAACATTCCTACTTTCATATTCCACCCCCCTTGAAATAACCATTAAAATATGGTTTGCCTCACTAATCATTTGCTGTACCTGCATACATGTGTTTCATGTACCAGTATACCCAGATCCCATATACTGCAGCCTTCTGCATTCTCTATCTTCTGTGTCAAAGTTGACAAATTGATGTTACACTTTAGTTGCCAAATTTTGCCAACTCACTTAACCTATCTATTTCCCTTTGAGAGAGACTTTACAGCTCAGTTTGCTACCAAAGCCTGATTTTTTTCAGGGTGCCAAACATGACTGTGGGTCACTGGCAGCTATTTGGCCATTCCTCAACATACTGACCCATACCCAGCAGATATAATATAAAACAAAGAAATGCAATTTTTAAAATCTGAAAAAAAAGCAGAAATTTCTGGAGAAACTCAGCAGGTCTGGCATCATCTGTGGAGTGAAAGCAGAGTTAACATTTCAGGTCCAGTCTTCTTTTATCAGAACCATCTTCAGACCCTCCCTCTGAAGAAGGATCTCTGGAGTTGAAACATTAATTCTGTTTTCTCTCCACGGATGGTGCCAGACCTGCTGAATTTTGCAGCAATTTCTGCTTCTGTTTCAGATGTGACGTGACTCCTGCTGGTTTTGACTGAAATAATTTTCAGGTAAAACCTTCAAGAGTTTCTGGCTTCAGGATGGTGGGCACTTAATTCACTCCCTGTTTTAGTGCTGTCCGACTGAATCCCACAAGCTAAATAAGGACAATTTGCAACGCAGTTTGTGGTGGATACCAGCCAATGTAATAAACATACAGATCCTAATTCCTTGGAACACATAGAGATACATTTTAATTTCTGAAATGTTGACCTTTAGGACCCAGGAAAAACAAAATAGTGAGACTGATTTACGTCGAGGAACCTGCCATATCAATTCCTTTTTTACACCAATATGCTTACAGAGGAAAGAGACTAAAGCAGCTACTCGAGCTTTAATTACTTTGTTTATGCCTGGTTTCTTTTGTTTTATGTTTTCCCACGGACATCTATTAAATTTATCTTGCCTTGACAAGCCGGTCCTTTCAACTCCCTGCCTGTTAGAGGTTGGCTATCCTTTCAGTCAGACAAATTGCTAATCTGAAGGTCACCACACCACAGCCCTCCTTGTAACACTGTCCAATCAGCGCCTTGGTTTAGATTTGAAAGGGCCACAGGTGAAAGAGCAATGAGACTGAAGGAAATGCGTTGGCTGAGCACATACTTGAGCATTCACGGTGTCCGATGACAAATTTGTTTCATCACAGAGAATGGGGAAGCTGCAGCAAAACAAGCTGTCCCGCTCAGTCCACAGCAGAGGGCAATAACGTTGTGTTCTAGCAACAAAGTGTGCTGCAGGCTGAACAACACAGAGGCTGGCTATGTTGATGATCCACCAGGTTTAACCTACAGTAAGGAGTGAGATTGATCATGAAAAGGACTCACACTGACAAGAATTATATTTTTGTAATAGTTTTTTTTAATCTGTGAGATTGTTGAAATATGAGTCTCACAGCATTACAACATTGCCAACTTAGCTTCAAAATTAACGCCACAACTTGAGAGCCGACTTTGCCAATGAATGCAAATGTGGTTTAAACATATTGGGAAAACAGGTGGAGATTAGTGGTGAAGGATCTTCTGCTATTTATATTTAACTTTGACAAAGGGTCAATTAGACTCGAAACGTCAGCTCTTTTCTCTCCTTACAGATGCTGCCAGACCTGCTGAGATTTTCCAGTATTTTCTATTTTGGTCTCAGATTCCAGCATCGGCAGTAATTTGCTTTTATTTATTGAGAAGTTTAAAACTGAGGCATTGCCAGACTGGGAGCCAATGCAGACCAGTGAGCACAAGAGTGAAATTTGAGTGGGATTTGGTTACAGGTAGCAGAGGTTTGCATGAGCTCAAGTTTACTGTGGGCAGAAATCTGAATAGTTAAATCAAGAGGACAGGAATGACGGGCGGGCGGGAGGTGAGGTGATTGGCGCAGATTCAGGTGATAATTTACAGATTGAATTTGGTTGTTTCATTGTTGGAAATTCAGTTCAGTGTCAAATATACAGCCAAGGTGTAAATCATCTGCTTCAGTCTTGGATAGTTGCCAGGAGAATGGATGTTGTCATTGATTAGAGACAGCATTTTGAGGCAGGGTCGTTAGGCAGTTTGGCAGTCCGAAAGCTAGTGTGCTTACAATTAAACCTGTTGGACTATAACCTGGTGTTGTGTGATTTTTAACGTTAGGCAGTTAGTCTTTGCAGCATCTAGGAAGCCAACTTATATCTACCCTCAGTAAACACTTGATGAATATACTCTATTGCATTTTATATTGTTCATCAATATTAGAGGCAAGTCCTACTGCTGAGTGTCTTTTCTTTATTTATTTTCTTTTCTGTTAATGTATTCATAGGATGGGTCTTTGCCTATTCTTAGTTACCTTTGAAAATGTGATTATGAACTGCTGAGGTCAGTGTGATAACGGTACTCCGAAAGTGACTTGAAGGGGAAAATGGATGTGACAATATTTCCATGATTGAACTCATGTTGATTGTTATCCGCGTGTGTGGCTACTAAGGATAGCTGGGACATCACTACTATTATAGGACAAGCCAAACAGAGAACAGCCAGGGAATTCCTAAAGGCATGGCACTCATCCACAGATTCTATCAACAAACACATCGACCTGGACCCAATATACCGGCCACTGCAGCGGACAGCTGGAACTGACAACCGGAAGCGGCAGAGACAAACCACTATAAATGCCGGAGGAAACATCACAGAAGCGCTTCACAGGAGGCTCCCAAGCACTGAGGATGTCACCTAGACAGGGGACGAAACGTCTGTCACACAAATTCCCAGCTCGGCGAACAGAACCACAACAATGACTGAACTTCCTCACGAACTGTACTCAGGATTATTACACATTGTTTCTGATATTGTCTATCTTTTGCCATATAATCTGACCCATCTTTTCCTATGTCTCAGTCATCACTGGACAGGTGAGGAGACTGGGGTGACAGGGGTAATGATTATGCACAATACCTTTCTGAACCCTGAAGGTGATCAAACTAGTTCCATATCAAGAATTACATCTATCCCTTACAACCTTGCTTAACTTTCTATCAACTACTTGAAACTGATCTAGAAATCTGTTGAAAAATTTCAGTGAACCATTTTTATTGGTATATTGGTCATTTGTTCCTAACCCAACACTTTGGAAGTAAGTTACATTTTCTGTAAGATTGCCTTGGAAATGTTATTCATTTGTGTTGAATGGGTTTCCCTAAAACTTTCTATGGTGAATAGAAAAAATCCAAGAAAATTCCCCTTCAGGGTTTCTGTATTTCACACTGTATTTGCTTCTATTTCTCTTAATCTATTGAGGTATCTGTATATAACAGTAATGTCACAGCAATGCGCCCGGGCTGAATAAATACCTGTTATATCACAGATAAACTACAGGACTATTTCAAGAGCTATGTTACGATAATAAACAACTTGATAAATACTTGTTTCATGACAGTAATACTGGGTTGGATGAATATCTGTTACATTACAATAATCTTACAGGACTGGATAAATAGCTATCCGGTAATACTACAGGACTGGATAACTATCTGTTACATTATAGTAATGCAAACTATTGGGCATATAGCCAGGACTGGAGCATTAAACTGCAGGTGTGGGAAATCTGAAACAACTGAAAAAGGCACTGGAGTCACAACCAGTTGTAATGGACCAGGCCAGATCCCCTCAAAACTTTTGAGAAAGTAGCCTGGACTCTAACTTTGCTAGTTGTTTATGCAGGTGTACAGTGGATAATCCAGGAGTGATGCAGCTGGCCCAACCACTTAGCTTTAAATAAAACAGAATTTATTTGCAAGATTATTGAATGAAACACAAACAAAAGAGAACAGAAAACAGAATAACATAATCTTTCCGAAAACTTAATAGATTATCCCAACTTAATGATGCTGTTCCAAGTTCCTGCAACAATCCCCATAGACATCCCTTGACAAAAAAGGTACGATCAACCACAGGTCTTATAGGAGGAGAGAGATGGTATGTACCTTCCATTTACCTGTTTCTTGGACCAGCAGCCTCAAGCTGCCTGCTTTCATTAAACATCCAGACTGCAAAAAAAAGCCAAATCAAAGACAAAGCTGAGTTGGGAGCTGGCCACGCCCTTTTCATTGTATAAGTTTTTTTAAAACTTGAAAGCTTTTGACTGAGGCAGTATCTGTTAGCTACAATCAAATTGGCCCTCGAACCTCTTAAACATAGACTTTTCGCTGCTTGTACAACCTCTCTGAAAAAAAGGCCAAGGACAGCATAACCTTGTTAAAGGAGCAGCATTGTCATACCTCCCCCCTTAAAAATAGAACCATTGATATCCAAAGATGGCTTCATTTTAAAAGCCCTTAATCCTAAACTGTTAGTACTCTAAAACACACATATACATTATATTAACAATAATCATGCAAACATGCACTGCTACATTTTGTTTCACTCCTGCCACCGAACGCCTCCATTTCTCATTCAATAATGCGTCAGCAATCAAGTTTACTCGTCCTGCTACATGCACAATTTTCAAAGTGAATGGCGGTAACAACAAGCACCATCTAAACATTCTGGGATTTTTGTCCTTTAATTTCTCCACAAACTTCAATGGATTATGATCAGTGTATATGATTGTCTCAGATATATTACTGGTAACAGAAATATTCAAATATTGTAATGTCAAGAACCAAGCTCAAAGTCTCCTTCTCAACTGTCGAATATTTCTGCTGATGAACATTCAATTTCCTGGAAAAATACCTGAAAGGTCTTTCTTTCTTTTTGTCAGCTTCTTGCAACACCCACATCACTTGCATCAATAGCCACATTGAATGTTTTTGCATAATTAGGCATGGCTAGGACTGGGGCAGTGGTTAATACAGCTTACAGGCTGTCAAATGCCTTCTGACAGTCTGCTCTCCACTGAAACTTCTTGCCTTTCTTTAGCAATTCAGTGAGTGGAGCAGCCACATTGCTAAATTTCGGTGTGAATTTCCGATAAAGTCCACTCAATCCCAGCAATCATAGTACTGCTCGTTTCATCGATGGTATGGGAAACTCCCCAATTACCTTTGTTTTTGCATTCCGTGGGGCCATTTGTCCATGTTCAATAACGGGGTCCAGGAAGGTGACTTGGGCTTTGGCAAATTCACTTTTAGCTAGGTTTCTCACCAAGCCTGCCTCCCGAAGTCAATTGAAAAAATCTGATAAAAGTTGCAAAGCCCTTAATCCTAAACTGTTAGTACTTTAAAACACACATATACATTACATTAACAATAATCATGCAAACATGCACTGCTACATTTTGTTTCACTCCAGCCACCGAACGCCTCCATTTCTCATTCCATGTGTGACTAAAAACCAATGTAAATGACACAATTGGGTAGTCTGGCAATTACCTCATGTCTCTGCCTCCAAGCTTACTTTTTCAATCAGGACTCCTGCCCACCTTCTGAGTACCCCTTCACCCACCTCCAACACATCCCATCCACCTGGACACCCTGCGCTGGCCTATTACCTGCCCTCGACCTCTTCATTTCCAACTGCCGCTGGGACATTAACCGCCTCAACCTGTCTACCCTCCTCCCCCACTCCAACCTCTCACCCTCACAATGCGCAGCCCTCCAATCCCTCTGCTCCAATTCCAACCTCACCATCAAACCCGCAAATAAAGGGGGTGCAGTGGTAGTTTGACGCACTGCCCTCTACACCGCTGAAGCTAGGCGCCAACTCAAAGACTACCTCCTCCTACTGTCCTCTTGACCATCACTCCATTCCCCATCACCAAACCATCATCTCCCAGACCATACACAACCTTATTAACTCAGGAGATCTCCCACCAATAGCTTCCAACCTCATAGACTGGGAATCCCACACCGCCTGATTCTACCTCCTTCCCAAGATCCACAAGCCTGACTACCCTGGCCGACCCATTGTCTCAGCCTGCTCCTGCCCCACCAAACTCATCTCCACCTACCTTGATACTGTCCAATCACCCCTAGTCCAGGAACTCTCCACATATGTTCAAGACACCACCCACGCCCTCCACCTCCTGCAAGACTTCCGTTTCCCCGGCCCCCAGTGCCTCATCTTCACCATGGATATCCAAACCCTCTACACCTCCATCTGCCATGCCCAGAGCCTCCAAGCCCTCCGTTTCTTCCTCTCCCGACATCCCCACCAGTACCCTTCCCACTGACACTCTCATTCATTTGGCTGAACTGGTCCTCACCCTTAACAATTTCTCCTTTGAATCCTCCCACTTTCTCCAGACAAAAGGGGTAACCTTGGGCACCCGCATGGGCCCGAGCTATGCTTGTGTCTTTGTCGGCTACGTAGAACAGCCCATCTTCCATAGTTACACTGCCAGCACTCCCCACCTCTTCCTCCGCTACATTGGTGACTGTATCGGCGTCACCTCGTGCTCCGGTGAGGAGGTTAAACAGTTCATCAACTTCACCAACACATTCCACCCTGACCCTAAATTCACCTGGACCATTTCTGACATCTCCCTCCCCTTTCTGGACCTCTCCATTCCATCAACGATGACTGACTTAACACTGACATTTTTTTACAGACCCACTGATTCCCACAGCTACCTGGATTACACCTCATCCCACCCTACCTCCTGTAAAAATGCTATCCCGTATTCCCAATTTCTCCACCTCCACCGTATCTGTTCCCAGGAGGACCAGTTTCGCCACAGAACACACCAGATGGCCTCCTTCTTTAAAGACCGTAATTTCCCTTCCCACGTGGTTGAAGACGCCCTCCAATGCATTTCATCCACGTCCTGCACCTCTGCCCTCAAACCCCACCCCTCCAACCGCAACAAGGACAGAACCCTTTGGTCCTCATCTTCCACCCAATAAACCTCTGCAAAAACTGCACCATCCGCCAACATTTCTGCCACCTCCAAACGGACCCCACTGTCAGGGATATATTTCTCTCCCCACCCCTCTCCACAAAGACCATTTCCTCCGTGACTACCTGGTCAG
>NC_057737.1:34002457-34066960 GCF_004010195.1 Chiloscyllium plagiosum
TTATTGTATTCAATGCTCCTGATGTGGTCTCCTTTACATTGGGGAGACTGGATGCCTTCTAGCAGAGCGCTTTAGGGAACATCTCCAGTTCACCCGCACCAATAAACCCCACCTGCCCCATGGCTGAACATTTCAACTCCCCCTCCCACTTTGCCGAGGACATGCAGGTCCTTGGCCTCCTCCACCGCCACACCTTCACCACCCGATGCCTGGAGGAAGAACGCCTCATCTTCCGCCTCGGAACACTTCAACCCCAGGGCATCAGTGTGGACTTCACCAGTTTCCTCATTCCCCCTCCCCTCACCTTACCCCAGTTCCAACCTTCCAGCTCAGCATCATCCTCATGACCTGTTCTACTTGCCAATCTTCCTTCTCACCTATCCACTCCACCCTCCTCTCCGACCTATCAATTCATCCCCACCCCCATTCACCTATTGTACTCTTGGCTACCTTCTCCCCAGCTCCACCCCCCTCCCATTTATCTCTCCAGCTCGGAGGTTCCCTGCCTCATTCCTGATGAAGGCCTTTGCCCGAAATGTCGATTTTCCTGCTCCTCGGATGCTGCTTGTCCTGCTGTGCTTTTCCAGCACCACTCTAATCTAAACTCTGATCTCCAGCATCTGCAGTCCTCAATTTGGCGTCATGTTTTGACTGATACAGTCCATTCGGCATTACAAAAGCCCAAATTATCTTCACTCTTTCAGAGAAAGGTACCTGGCAGTGTCATCTGAGCAAGTTCAAATCAGAAATATAAGCTGTTTGCCCCATCTTTTCAACACAGTCTTCCAAACGTGGAATCAGATAGGCATCCCTCTTTGTAACAACATAGACTTTTCGCTGCTTGTACAACTTCCACAAAAGAAAAGCCAAGGACAGCACAACATTGTTAAAATGGCAGCATCATCATACCTCCCCCCTTAAAAAAGTCCACACATAACTGGTGGGTACCATCTGATTTTGCCACCATTATTCTGGGTGAGCTCCACTCACTGTGACTTACTTAGATTACGTCATCTTGAGCATCCACTCAATTCCCTTTTGAACCTGTGCCAACTTTAGAGGGTTATGCCTATAAGGATGTTGCTTAATTGGAACAGCATTTCATATATCTACATCATGCATAACTGGGTTTGTACTTCCCAGCTTATTTCCACATATCTTCTGATGGAATAGTAATAACTCTTTCAGGTAATTTCGATTTTCCTCTGGAAGGTAACACAATAATTTATCCCAATTCTTGACAACTTCCTCATTGTCCAATTTAATTTGAGGAATGTCAATTCAGAATCTTCTGAACTTGGATCTTATCTCTGTGTTGTAACCAATAACACAGTCTCCTTTGGCTTTCCTTCCCTGTCAAAATACCTTTTGAGCATATTCACATGACACACTCAGTGAGATTTCTTTCTGTCTGGAATTCTTATCAAATCGTTCACCTCACTCAATTTCCTTTCGACTTGAAAAGGTCCATTAAACCTTGCTTTTAAAAGTTCACCTGTCACTGGAAATAACACTAATACCTTATCCCCAATATCAAAATTGAGAGTTTTTGATTTCTTCTCTGCTTCCTCTTTCATTGTATGCTGTGATACTTTTACATGCTGTCAAGCCAAATCCCCCACTCTATTTAATCATTCCCTAAAATTTGACACATAGTCTAAATATGTAGTTTCTGAATTCTGACTCACCAATTTCTCCTTAATCTATTTTAGTGGTCCTCTCACTTCATGCCCGAAAACTAATTCAAATGGACTGAATTTATTCGAGTCATTTGGTGCATCTCTGATCATAAACAGTACAAAGGGAATTCCCTTGTCCCAATCATCTGGATAGTCTTGACTATAAACTTAACATGGTCTTTAATGCCTGATGCCACCTTTCTGGCACTCCTTGCGACTCTGAATGGTATGCAGTAAATTTGAATTGTTTTATTCCTCTGCTGTTCATAGCTTTCTTGAATAATTTTGATGTAAAGTTTGACTCTTGATCTGATTGAATTTTGTGGATAGTGTGTATCTAGTAAAAAATTTGAGTAATTCCTCTGCAATCCTTTTGGTGTGATATTGTGTAATGGAATGGCCTCTGGAAAGCTAGTGGATACATCCATTATTGTTAACAAATACTGATTTCCACTTTTTGTTTTTAGGTGGGGGTCCTACGCAATCAAGTAAGACTCTTGTTATAGGTTCGTCAAATGCAGGAATAGGTATTAAATGTGTGGGATTTATTACTCTCTGTGGTTTTCCAGTTACCTGACATTTATGATATGTCTGGCAAAATTCAACTACATCCTTGTACATTCCAGGTCAGTAAAAGTGTTTTTGTATTTTAGCTTGATTTTTTTCTCACTCACTTCATGTGCCACTCGCAACACCTCTGTTCTATAGTCCACTTGCAAAACGACTTGATGTACTTCTGCCCATTTGTCATCTTCCTGAATATGTGATGGTCTTCATTTCCTTATTAAGACATCAAATTTAAGTTATTAACATTCAGGATGCATTCAGATTTTTTTTGTGTGTGCCTTTTGATATAATTGCTTTAAAATTTCATCTTTCTGCTGTAACTCAGTTAATTTATCTGAGCTAAAGATGTCTGCTGTGTCATCTATCTGCTCCTCATTTGTATCAACCATCTGATCAAACAGGGTCTTTGTGAATTCCACTTCAACTTTCCTATCTGTACTCTTTGATCTCTCCTGTCGCAACTGTGACTTTGTGATCTCATTATCACACAGTGCTGCAATAGTTCAGTTGCCTGAGTTTCCACTGGCTTTTCAACCACATTAGGCAGCACTCCTAGCTGTATCATTAGCAAGGACAAATTGTATTCCTGGAGTTGAGAGTTTGTCCAGTACTCCTCCCAGGACTTCTGCATGCTTCACTAGATACTCTAACCTCACCTTACATAATTGAGTGAGCGCTTCTTGTATCACTGAATTCCCAATACTCGTACCTTTTTGGCAATAGTTCTTCAGAGGTACATATCTCTTCATCTTTCATTATCACAGATTGAGAGGATCCTGTATCTCTTAATATTGTAACCTCTTTACCTGCTGCTCCTGGCCTATGCGCATAAACTTCCGCATGTATATGGTTTAAATAGATGTGGCACTTCCTCCTCAACTAACCTCTGATTGGGTGCAGCTTTCTAGCCTCTACTGTACTTTCAGGTACCACTCCAACAGAATTCATTAGCTTATTCTGTTTTGCTACATCTGGCTTCGTAGTGCTTTTCCTAACCCCCCAACACTGTGATTTCATGTAGCCTACTTTATTGCATTGAAAACACCGGAGCTTTTTAACTTCTCTTTCCCCTTCAAGGGTTTCCTTTTTATCCTGTGATAAGTTATCCTTATGATCTTCACCGAGATCTACTTTTCCCTTTTCATGTGAGGATTTCTCTAATTTCTATTGCTCACTGATTAAAATTGACTTTGGAAGCCAAACTTTGATATATGGACCAACTCATAGTCATCAGGCATTTCAGCTGTTCATCTTGCCGTTTTAACTCCCTACTCCTCCACATGAGTTCTCGCTGCTTCAGGAAGTGAATTTTTGAACACCTCCAAAAGAATTGTCTCTCTAAGAGCATCATAGGTTTGCTGTATTTTTAATGCCCTTATCCACCTATCAAAATTACTTTGTTTGATCCTTTCAAACTCAATGTAGATTTGAGCAGGGTCCCTCCTTAGATTCCTGAAAAGTTGTCTGTAGGCTTCTGGCGCAAGCTCATATGCACTTAAGTTGGCTTTCTTCATCTCATCGTATGCTCCAGATACCTCCTCTGTTCATGATGCAAATACCTCACCAGCTCTACCTATATTTTGTTTAAATGAACAAACCCCACTTAGTCACTGGCCACCACATCTGTTTAGCCACCTTTTCAAATGAGATGATAAAGGCTTCTACATCCTTCTGATCCAGTTTAGGCAATGCTTGAATATATTTAAACACTTTCTCACCAGGCCTTTGGCTACTATGGGTTTGCTCATCCTCACTCTCTTCCTCACTAAGCTTTCCTTCAGCCATCATTTCCATCCTTTTACGCTGACTTTCCTGTCTAAGTGCCAATTTCTGAACTTCAAACTCCCTCTCTTTCTTCCTTTTTTCTCTAAACCTTTTCTTTCTCTTTTCTCTCTCTTTCTCCCTAATTTTAGTTTTGTTCTGCAAAAGCGATTTATTTTTTTTTAAACTCTTTCCTCTGCTTTTAATTGTAATTCAAACTGTTTCATTTCTGTTGCCCTTTCCTTGTCTTTTGCCTGTAACTCAAGCTGCTTCATTTTCAATTGAATTTTAGTCATCCTTAAAGATTCAGGAAATTAAAATGCCCAGCCACTGCTGTAATTATCTTCCTTTTACTCAAGGAAGGAGGCAGCTCCAGATTGTCTGCTAATTCCAGCAGCTTGGCCTTAATCACCTTTTGCAAAATCCCCAAAGTCACTTCTTCCACCCCCAGAAAACTCTTGGTGACTGAAAGAGCCATTGCTATCCCGAGCACTGTTGAAACCAACTGAAGTCAACACCCAGAACAAAAGACACAAACACCGACCACTCGCTACTTTTGAATCAACAAATGTAATCCCAATTTAGAACTATAGAACAAATCCTGGTGAGCCCCAATCTGTTATGGACCAGACCAGACACCTCCCCCCCCCCCCCCCACACACACACCACACCACCCCAAAACCCCAAGGAAATAGCCCGGACCCTATTTTAAGCAGGTGTACCAGAGAGTGGTAAGGGCGTGGAATGCCCTGCCTGCCAATGTCGTTAACTCAGCCACATTAGGGAGATTTAAACAATCCTTGGATAAGCACATGGATGATGATGGGATTGTCTAGGGGGATGGGCTTAGATTAGTTCACAGGTTGGCGCAACATCGAGGGCCAAAGGGCCTGTTCTGCGCTGTACTGTTCTCTGTTCTACGTTCTATGTACAGTGGATATTCCAGGAGGGACGCAACTGGCCCAATCCCTTAGTTTTGAACAAAACAGAATTTATTTGCTAGATTACTAAATGAAACACAAACACAAGAGAACCCCGCAGATAGAATAGCTTAACCTATCTGAAAACCAACAGATTATCCCAACTTAATGATGCCGTTCCAAATTCCTGCAACAATCCTCAAAAACACCCCTTGGCAAAAAAGGTAAAATCAACCACAGGTCTTATGGGAGAGAGAGAGAGAGAGAGCAGAGGAATTTACCTTCTTCCATGTATCTGTTTCTTGGATCAGCAGCCTCAAGCTGACTGCCTGCTTTCATCAAACAGCCAGACTGCTGAAGTAAAACCAAACCAAAGTAAATGCTGAATGCTGAGTTGGAAGAACTGGCCACTCCCCTTTTATTGTACAAGTGTTTTTTATAACTTGAAAGCTTTTTCTTGAGGCGGTATCTGTTAGCTATAATCAAATTGGACCTAAAACACTTCAAATGTAGACTTTTCGGAACCGCTGCTCTTATGACGTCTCTGAAAGTAAAGCCGAGGGACTGCATAATCTTGTTAAAGGAGCAGAATTGTCATACAGTGACCATCTGTGGAGAAAACTGATAATCTAATAGTGTGAATCTCCTGAAGAGCAGCTATCATCATTGGAGTGCTGTGCCAGTCACATATTTCCTTAACTGTGATCTGCATTTCTTGTCTGGTCTTCTGACGTGGTCCCTGAAATGGGGAGTTCCTTGGGGGATCTCTGGTGAAGCACAGCAGAGTCAAAGGAACACAGAACACTACGTCCACCTCCCTCCACTTTTTACAGTACTAGATGGTGAATGGAAAATTCAAACCTTTGAATGTTAGTGAGGGGGGAAAGGATGAATGAGTGAATGGATGAGCTGTAGTGCATAAGTGGTAGGTGAGATGGCAGCAGAGTGAGATGGCATGTGGGTGAGATGGCAGGTGGGTAAGGTGGTGGGTAGATAAGGTGACAGGAAGATAAGGTGACGGTGCATGACCTGGCAGGTGGGTGAGCTGGCAGATGGGTGAAGTTGCAGTTGGGTATGGTGGCAGATTGATGGAGTGGCAATTGGTTCTGGGATTGATCCATTAGTTGCTCTACCAATTTGCATAGGACCACACCCCTTGAGATTTTAATTTCATGAAGTTTCTCTTAGCTACCTTGTGACAAATGTCAGAATATTAATTATCTTCCTAATATCTTGCTGTGCTGTATATTATCTTTCTTGTACAAAAACATATAAATCCTTCTGAGAACCAACATTTTTTTTGACATGGCACTATTTGAAAATGATTGTTTTTCATTCTTCTGACAAGGTCTAAAACATCAGAGCATCTCAAAGTGTACTTGCGTCAACTACCTTTTCGTTCCTTCAGTTAACCCTCTGGGTTCCTTTGCAGATTCTTTCTATCTCACATAGCCTTGCCTCATTAGCAAAGTTGCTCCATTACACTCAGTCCCTTTGAATACTTCGTTAATATAGATTGTAAATTCCCCCAGCATTGATCTTTGTGGCACTCCACTAGTAACAAACTATCAACGTAAAAATGACTGTTCAGTCCTACACTTCATTTTTACATTTTAATTAAACCGCTGCTATATTGTCCCCATCCCACAAATCCTTTTTTTGTGCTACACAGCTCAGTGGGCAGCACACTGAAACTCAAACCCTGAATCATCACAAAATTTAAAGGATTTTTTCAATGTATGTGAAAATTTCCCAATTTACTGGATAGGCGCAGGCTTACAGAAAACATGGACCAAGTTTCTGTACTTAACAAGAATTCCAATTTATTACAAATAAATAGATTTCATCTATGGGTAAACAATCTTGAATCTTTTGGAGGTCTGAAAGTTTCACACCCATAAAATACTCATCCACCCAAGAGCCAATCACATAGCTGTTGGCAGGCAGATGGTCCTTGTCAACCACAGCTGGTCACACACCCACAAACAGCTACTTGTTGCTGGACGTTTCTCACTTTGTACACAGCACCTGGTGTCAGCCAGTTAGCAACTAGCCTCCCCCACTGTTTGCACAAAAAGCAGCAGTGTAAACATCAGTTACAATGAATTTTAGTAGCTTCTTTTTAATTTTTGCAGCAATCCCTTCCACATTCCTTGGTTTTAAAAGTGTCCTTTTCCCATTTCAGTTCAGAATAAAAAATACAGAAAAGTAAGAAAAGATCTTCACAGAACTCGACTGAATGTCTTTTGAAAGTCCAAATATACTACGTGAGAAACACAAGCAGGTGTCAACCATTGAGCCCCACAAGCCCACCCTTTCAATTAGATCAGGGCTGATTTGGTCAACTTCTCACCTCCTTTTACATGGCAGCTCCACATAGCCCTCAATCTCTTGAAATTTCAAAATCTATCAATATCTTTTTTAAATACTTAAAACAACTGAGCCTAACATTTCTCTAGAGTACAGAATTTCAGACATTCACTGCCTCCCGACAGAAAACATTTATTTGCATCTCAGTATTAAATGATTATCCTCTTATTCTGTAATTATATTCCCTAGTTTGAGATTCCACTACTAGAGGAACTGTTTTCTCAACACCAATCCTGTCACACATCTTCAGAATCTTCTCTGTTTCAATATGTTTGGATGGCAGGGTGGCTCAGTGGTTAGCACTGCTGCCTCATAGCACCGCTGCCTCATAGCACCAGGAACTTGGGTTTGGTTCCACCCTTGGGTGACTGTTTGTGTGGAGTTTGCACATTCTCCCCATGTCTGCACGGGTTTCCTCTGTGTGCTCCAGTTTCCTCCCACAGTCCAAAGATGTGCAGGTCAGGTGGATTAGTCATGGAAAATGCAGAGTTACAGAAATAGGCTAAGCTGGGTGCATCTGGGTGGGATGCTCTACAGCAGGTTAGTGTGGACTCGGTGGGCTGAATGGCCTGCTTTCACACTGTAGCAATCTGTTTCATCCCTCATGTTCTTAAACTGTAATGAATAAATCCCTAAGCTGTTTAACCATTCTTGATAAATCAATGGCCTAATCCCAGTAATCTGTTCAGTGAATCTCTTTTGAACTGCCTCCAATGCCAATATATCCTTTCTTAAATATGGGGATCATAATTGCACACAATGCTGCAGGTGTGGCCTCACTAAAGCTCTGTACAATAGTAACAAGACTCCCCTATTTTTAAACTCCAACTCCCTTGCAATGAAGGACAACATTCTATTTGCCCTTGTAATTGCTTCCTGCACCTGATTTCTAAATATTTGTGTTCCATTCACAAGAATGTCCAGGTTCATTGCACTGCACTTTTATGGAGTCTGTCTCTCCATTTAAATAATAACCTGCCTTTTGATTCTTCCACCCAAAGTGAACGTCTTCATATTTCATAAAATATATTTCATCTGCCAAGTTTTTACCCACTCACTGAAACTATCCTGTAGATTCCTGAAACTGTTATCACAACATGCGCTCTTACCTATTTTTGTGTCATCAGCAAATTTATATCCATTTCACTTTATCCCCTCCTCCAAGGCATTGATATAGATAGTGAATAATTAAGACCATAGGACTTGTGGCATTCCACTAGTTACATCTTTCAGAGCTGCAAAAAAACTCCTTAATCCTAACTGTTGTTCTTCTATGTATTAAATAATCCTCAATCTGTTCTAACACATTACAGCCAGTACTGTGAACTTCTGTCTGGTGCAATAACCTTTTACCTCTCTGAACTCGACAGAGGCTGGTATCCCATCACGAAGTCACCCTTTATCTACAAGTCGAAAGTCCTGATCCAGCTCCCTCAGAGGCAACTCTCAGAGTGAGCAGGATGTCTGACACTCCTGTTTATATCTATCAGCTGGGACTCTCTAACTGCACCAGATTAACAGCCCCAGTAGGGAAACATATATTCTATAAGGTCCACCTGGCTGACCTCATTCCAATTACGACAGTAACGCCTTGTCGAATGCCCTCCATCTAACAGATCCCCTTTATGAAGTCTGCTTGCTATATCCTCAAAAAGTTCCAGCATATACAATTCACATTTCACAAAAACTATGCTGAATTTGTTTGATTGTGCTCAGCTTCTCTAAATATTTGATTATTTGTTCCTTCATAAAAGTCTTTAGCAGTTTCCCAATGATAGGTATTAGTCTAACAGTCCTTTAGTTTCCCGTCTTTACCAGAGACATCATGTTGTTGGAACCTCTTGGAATCCAGTGGGTTATGAGATTTTTCAGTCATTGCCCTCCACTAATTTTGCAGTCACTTCCTTTAAAGCTCATGGAGGCAAGCATGGTAACTTGTCTGCTTTCAGTTCCATTAGTTTATCAAATAATTTGTCCCTTCTAATAGAGCTTATAATTCTCCCATTAGCAACTTTTTATTTGATGTCTTTGGGATGCTTATAGTGTCATCCACTTTGAAAACTGATGCAGAACATTGCTCTAAGTCATCCTCCATTTCTCTGTTCCCCATTATCATTTGTCCAGTCAAATCCTCCAAGAATTTCACTGTTACATTAGTATTCTCTTTTTTTTTATCTGCCAAAGCTCTTACTATTCAGAATCACAGCATGGAAACATACCCTTCGGTCCAATCTGTCCATGCTGATCAGCCTTCCCCTCTTCCTCTGGCATCTTGTTTCATACATGTGCCACCCTCTGTGTGAAAGCATTTTAAATCTTTCCCATCTCACTTAAAACTTATGCCCTCTAGTTTTGATCTCCTCCATCCCAAGGAAAATAATTAGCTATTCACCCTATCCATGCCACTCATGATTCTATAAAGTCTCCCATTAGCCTACGACACTACATGGAAAATAACCTCAGCCTATTCAGCGTCTCCTTATAGCACAAACCCTCCAAGCCTGGCAATGTCTTTGTAAGTCTCTTCTGAACTCTTTCAAGTTTCACAATATCCTTCCCATAGAAGGGGAGACCAGAATTGAATGCAGTATTCCAAAAGTGGCCTAACCAATGTCCTGTACAGCCACAATGTGACCTCCCAACTCAATGCACTGACCAATAAAGGGAAGCATGCCAAATGCTTTCTTCACTATCCTGTTGACCTGGGACTCCATTTTCAAGGAACTATGAACCTGCACTCCAAAGTCTATTTGTTCAGCAACACTCCCCAGGACCTTAACATTAAGTCCTGCCCTGATAATCCTTTCCAAAATGCAGCACATCACACTTATCTACATTAAACTCCATCTGCCACTCCTTGGCCTATTGACCCATCTGATCAAGGTCCTGTTGTATTTGCTGGCCACTACTCTTCCAGTTTTGGTGTCAACTACAAACTTACTAACCACATCTCCTACGTTCACACCTAAATCATTTATATAAATGTCGAAAAGTAGTGGACCCAGCACCAATCTTTGTGGCACACTGCTGGTCACAGGCCTCCAGTCTGAAAAGCAACCCTCTACCACCATCCTCTATCTTCTACCTTCGAACCAGTTCTGTGTCCAAATGGCTAGTTCTCCCTGTATTCCATGTGATCTAACCATGCTAACCAGTCTCCCATGGGGAACCTTGTCAAATGCCTTACTGAAGTCCATACAGATCATATATTTCTTGCCACTTTAATTTCATAATCAATTTGCTTCCTTTTCATTATCTTTATAGTCATTTGTTGTTGGTTTCTAAAAACCCAATCCTCTGAGCCTACTATCAGTTTTCACCCCTTTCTATACCTTAGGTTTTGTGGCGATATTCTCCAAGACCTCCTGTGTTAACAACGGGTAGTTCATTCTTCTTAGTGAGTCCTTCTTTTTGACTGGAATAAATTATTGCTGAGCATTATTAAATACCTGGTACATTTGTCATACACAAGTTCCCTTTCATAAAACCATGTTGACTCTGCCTTTTAAAATGCAGTTACGATTTCCTTAATAACGGATCTGATAATTTTCCTAATGGCTGATGTCAGGCTCACTGGTCTGTAGTTCTTTGCTGCCTGTCCCTCTCCTTTGTTATGTCTTACACCTTATCATCTTCTAGGGTGGATCAAAAATCTGGTGAATTTAGGAAAATCAAAATCATGTGACAATGCAGCAATTCTACAGAATCTTAAGAGGTAAACCATTGAACCCAGGGGATTTGTTTGTTTTCAGGGCCATGAATTTCTCCAATACTTCTGTTTTGTTAATATTAATCATATAAAATTTCTCACATGCATTAGATTCTTGGATCTCCATCACTTCTGGTACTTTTTGTCTGTGTTTTCTACTATGAAGACAACGTCCAAATGGCAGGATTTTCAGGCCCCTTTGAAATCAAGAATGGAGGTGAAGCAGCCTGGAATACACTGACATTGTCTGGCATTCTGGTTTTTCAGAGTCCCTCTCAATACTGCAAGGTCACTTCTGGGTGGATAGTTTGAGACCTGGATAAGCTGTCTGCCCCCACAAGATTGTCAGCCAAGAGGCACATTAAGAGTCTTGTCAATGTTAATTAAAGGAGCCCTACTGGGATTTTCCAGTCCTGCTCCAGTTTGCTGATGTGACATCAGGCTTCCTGTCTGAAGGCAGGTCCCTGATGGCATGCCGGGATGTCCACCCTCCAAGCAGACCTGCAGTCCTTCCTGCCAGTGTGTGAGTTTAGTGAAAGGCTGCCCAGGGGAGAAATCTCCATCCCAGCACACCATTGCTCCCATCCATTGCCCAGCCCCTATAGTCTAGCTACCTTTTCTATTTTCTGTTTGAATTTTTTAGTAATGTTAGCAGCACAGAACATTCATTTTGAAGTCTCTCCCCTGAGTTACATATCCTGTAGGTAGCTTGCTGATCTGCTGAAGTTGGATGGTCTCTGACTGGTTTTCCCACTATTGGATCTTTATTCCACCTTTAAATGGTTAGAGAATCTATCTCCAAGTTAGCAATGTTGCCCCAAACAAAATCCCAGCTCCTATTTCCCACCTGCTAGGTAGAGATTTAGCTCCATCCTATCCTACTCCATCCTTTCCATGCTGTCCCCCTCATTTCACTACCTTGCTAGCTTCTCCATTCTTCCTCCACATCCTGGGAGCATGATGTGATTCCCCAAGATAGAGAGCAAAAATTATCTCAATGAGGAAATATGCTCATGCCATGGCGTTTTTCCCTTCCCAATTCCCCTCTTCACCACCAAACTTCACCCCAAGAATCAATGTGTCTAAGAAGAGCTCTTTGACTTGGTGACAAATTACCCTCCTCTCATTTTTCTAGTTTTGGATTGACAAAAATCACTCTCAAAGTCAATGAGCAATTCTATCACATTAGAATGCCTTACTGTGAGTGAGAGAGATAAATTTCAGGTTGTCAGGTGTATGTTGATTTTAAGGAATATAGAGGGTCTTTCAAGAAATAGTTTTAAGCTAAGAAATTACTTTGAGTGTTGTAGCTGACCACAAAAGAAAAAGAGAAGCAGGAGGGGCTTTTCGCAATAAGCTCATAGTTTGTAGGTCCACTTTTTGGACTATCAAGATAGTAAAGGATGATCTCAGAGGTCAGACGGTTAGAGAAGAAAAGAGAAACTGGACAAAATAACAGGAAGGCTGTAATGAACAAGGACAGCCAAACAATGCAGATTTAAAGAAAAACAAGTGAGGTAATTAATAAGTATGATAGGCTTAGGCTTGGGTGCAGGGAATTATCAAATGAAAGAATAACAGGCACAAGTAATAATCAAATAAGGGGATAGAATGAAATAGACACTTATAATAAGTTTATTGCTCAGTGTAGAGGGGTCGAGAGACCCCTCATAAAAGTATAAAAGGCTCTGTATTTTACTGTCGGGTGTGACTCTCCTCGTATAGCCACCCATCTTTAAAGATGTTCGAATAAATATACTGCTTCGGAACTCTTTGACTAGGACTGAAAATTATTGATTAAGTGGGGTTCGTTTCTCACAGTGAGCTTCCAAATTTACCCTAATTTATGAGTCAAAGCAAGGTAAAAAGTAGTCTCTTCTCAGGTTTATATTAGGTAATGTTTTACAGTTAGTATGCAGTAATCTTTAAGACATAGGTGATAGAACATGAAATTTGAATACATGGACAGTCCAAAGATTATGAAGCAGGGATTTTTTAATTCCACTGGCAAAAGGTAATTTCAAACAGAAAGGAATTTAGGTTAAACATGGAAGATGCAGTTTTTTTACCTTTAACAGAGCCTGTGGTTGACATCTGATTGAGGAAATCTGTAACATCTGTGATTCTTCTATCCATCAGGCCTCCTTCCTCCAAAGAAATCTTTCCCCCAGAGAGGGTTTGGACAACTGCTCTACTCGGTGCCCTCTCTCATAATTTCTATGTCCTGCAGAAGTTTCCGTTACAATTATATGATCATTGTGACCTGATCTCAGACTCCTTCTTAACTGGAGCCACTTAAAACATGACACTTTCATGAAAACATGACATCATTTGTAACAGAATAGCTTACTATTTGCTGAAGTATCTTTGACTGTCATATAAGGGATTTGTATTGTATATATATATATCTATATATATCAGGAGCTGTGCTAAACATTTGTGAATCTTTCCTTACCACATTTCCTAAGTTCTTATTTTATGACAGCTATCATAAATATTGCTGTATTATGTACAAATATCCTGCTAAGGCAAAGACTACACCACAGTGGCAGTTCAATTTGTTCCAGAATGTATCGTTGTAGTAAATTGTCTTGAATTCATTCCATGAAGTTGTCCGCCAAGCTAGTTTTACTTATTTAATTTGTCTCGTCAATTGAAGATTAAATTCCCCTCAATTATTGCATTGTCTTAATTTGTCAGATGTTCCTTTTTTTTTCTTGATTAATACTCTGGGGAGTGAGAAAGCTGGCTGGCGTTCTCTTTCCATAACCATATGAAGATTAATTAAATCCTGGGGAATTGAATGCTGGGAACTTGCACAGCGAGGGTTAAATGTTGCATTACTCAGTCTGTAACTTTGCAGTTGCTACTTGCAGGACCTATAAATTGTCAGTGTAACATAACGGTGCTGTGGGAGGGATTAGAGCGTCACTGGTATCAGATTGCATCCCTCACACACTTTCCTAGTTTCGGTCACGTGTGGAACTGGTTTCAGGGTGGAGGTTTACAGTGAGCTATTTGAATTGACATGGATTCTTCATTGTATGAGGGCATTAGAGAGGAACCTGGGAAAAGTCCAAAACTAAAACAAACAGCAAAATAAAGTAAATCATGTTTCATTCTGAAATACAGAAAATAATGCAATATTTCGGAAAAGAAGTAAAATTAAAAATGACAAAATGAGCAAAGTTTCTAAACCATAATAGTAGAATGTACCTGTAAAGTGAGTAGTAGAGATGGATATTTTAATATGGTTGATTAGGGTGGAGTGAGAGGTAACTCATGTTGATCTTAAACACTGGCATAATCCAATTATGGCAAATATTGATCTGTATTTTTTTCTTTAATGAGATGTGAGTGTTCCATTTCATGCAGCATGTCCTCCCCACCTTAACTGCCTTTGAACTGAATGGTTTGTTAGGCATTTCAGAGAGCAGCTAAGAGTCATCCTCATTGCTGTTGGTCTGGAGTTACATGTAGTTCAAATCAGATGAGGATGGCAGATTTTCTTTCTTGATGAAAATTAGTGAACCAGATGGGTTCAACAATTGATGGTAGTTTCACATTGACCATTACTGAGCTTTATATTTTCAGATGTTTGATTGAATTTAAATTTTAGCAGCTGTTATGATGGGATTTGAACTCTTGCTTCCAGAACATTAGACTGGGAAATTAGATTACTAGTCCAAAGACACAGCTGCTATGCCAACATCTTCCCACATCTGTTTGAAAAGGAATAAAACTGGATGGACTATCTGGCATAGAATTGGGCATGGTAAGTGACAAAATCATAGTTCCAGTCTATTCTGCAAAATTCTCATCACTAACATTTGGGGGCTGGTGATGATATTCGGACCACTGTCCCACAGACTAGTCAAGTAAGAGCCTGACCTATTCATACTCATAGAATCATGGCCTACAGCTAATGTCCTAAACTCCTCCTTCACCAACTCCATCTGCTGTTGGAAGTGAGTTGAGCTGGGTGTTCTCAGTATTGACTTCAGACCTGCAAGACACAGGCCAGGAGTATGAAGGAATATTTTCCACCTTATTGGATGAATGCATCTCTAACATCATTCAAGAAGCTTGACACCATTCAGGACAAAGCAGTTTACTTTATTGGCATAAGACCATGAGACAAAGGAACAGAAATTAGGCCATTTGGCCCATCAAGTCTGCTCCACCATTCATTCATAGCTGATAGGTTTCATAACCCCAATCTCCCATTTTCTTCCATAACTTTTGATCCTCTTGACAAACAAGAACCCTATCTATCTCTGTCTTAAATATACTCAATAATCTGGCCTCCACAGCATTCTGTGGCAAAGAATTCCATGGATTCATCACTCTCTGGCTGAAGATGTTTCTCCTTATTCCCTTTAATCTAAAGCTGTGCCCTCAGGTCCTAGTCTCTCCTACTAATAGAAACATTTCCCCAATGCTCACTCTGTCCAGGCTGTACAATGTTCTGTAAGTGTCCATTAGATCCTGCCTCAGCCTTTTAAACTCCATTGAATATAGCCCCAGAGTCCTCAAACATTCCTCATACGTTAAGCCTTTCATTCCTGCAATCATTCTCGTGAACCTCTTCTGGACCCACTCCAGGCCCAGTATGTCCTTCCTGAGTTATGGGGCCCAAAATTGCTCACGCGCTCTAAATATGGTGTGATCAGAGCCTTATAAAGCCTCAGAAGTACATCCTTGCTTTTATGTTCTAGACGTCTCGTAATAAATGTTAACATTGTACTTGCCTTCCTAACCACCGACTCAACCTGCACGTTTAACTGAAGAGGATCCTGGATTAGGACTCCCAAGTCCCCTTGCACTTCAGATTTCTGAATTTTCTCCCCATTTAGAAAATAGACTATGCCTCTATTCTTCTGACTATAGTGCATGACTTTGCATGCACATATTGTACTCCATCTGTCACTTCTTTGTCCACTTTCCTAACCTGTCCAAATTCTTCCGCAGCCTCCCCGCTTCCTCAATACTAGCTGTCCCTCTACCTATCTTTGTATCATCTGCAAACTTAGCCAGAATGCCCTCAGTTCCTTCATTCAGAGCATTAATGTACAAAGTGAAAAGTTGTGGTCCTAATATTGACCCTTGTGGAACACCACTAGACACCAGCTGCCATCCTGAGAAGGACCATTTTATCCCCACTCTCTGCTTTCTTCCAGACAGCCAAGCTTCTAGCCATGCTAGTATCCTGCCTCTAACATGATGGGGTCTTACCTTACTCAGCAGTCTCCTGTGTGGCACCTTCTCAAAGGCCTCGTGGAAGTCTAACTAGATAACATCCATTTGCTCTCCTTGGTCTAACCTGCTCATTACCTCCTCAAAGAATTCTAACAGATTTGTCAGACATGACATCTTCTTAATGAAACCATGCTGATTTTGGCCTACTTTGGCATGCACTTCCGAGTATTCAGAAATTTCATCCTTCACAATGGACTCTAACATCTTACTAACAACTGAGGTTAGGCTAATCAGCATGTAATTTCCCGTCTTTTGTCTTTCTCTCTTCTTAAACAGCGGGGTTACATTAGCAATTTTCCGGCCCTCTGGTATGCTTCCTAACTCCAGTGATTCCTTAAAGGTCACCACTAATGCCTCCACTATCTTTTCAGCTATCTCCTTTAGAACTCTGGGATGTAGTCCATCTGGTGCAGGTGATTTATCCACCTTCAGACCTTTTAGTTTTTCTCACACCTTCTTCTTGGTGATGGCCACTATACTCAACTCTGCCCCCCGACTCTCTTCAATTTTTGGAATGTTATTCGTGTCTTCCACAAAGTGCTTGCATTACATGCACTGCATCAGTTCAAGAAGGTGGTTGATCACCAGCTTCTCAATCGCAGTCAGGGAGGCCAACAAGTGCTGGCCTTGTCAGTGATGCTCACATTATATGAAATAATGAAAAACATTCTCGGTAACTTTTTTCTGCCTTGAAGTTATTAAATAATTATAATCCTCCCAATAATTGAAGTGGAGAAAATTAGGTTGATACATGAGTGGTTAAAATACAAGGAAGGAATGTCTCTGATGGTTCTCTTGGTGAGTATACTGCTGAGTGTGGTGCCGAACATTATGTGCATCAGATTCATCCAAACTGACTGCCTCCATTGTACTGACTTAGCCGAGCTAATCAGATACTGGTAATATTTCACTGCTTCTTGCCTGAGCAAGAAGCATGCAAAAATCAAGCACAGTCTCCTTCCTGATAAATTCCCAGTGATGCCTGCTAGGAAGTGTACATGTATGAATACAAGTCCAGCACAGGATCAGCTTAGCCACAAAGCTGGACTCAGAATGTCTTCTAGCATTTATACCTTGGTACATACTTAAAGATTAGTCAGCTTGGGTCAGATATTCGCTGTATGGAGTCAGACTTCAGGATGTCTCAGCATCACCAACAGGGAAAGGAAGAAAGCTAGAGGGAGCAATTCCTTCAGACTTTGGCATTGGTCACTTCCTCAGTTTATTGTAGCAACATTTTCTGCAGGTTCAGTGTCAAGCTCCCGTATTGATGGAATTTAGCCACACATTGTGACTGCCTTCTTTTTATTCCATCTTTGAGTCTTTGCCATCAGACTGCCTAGACAATATCAATGCCTGAAAATCTTGAACAATCCTTCTTGTCACTGATCTCCCCCTGCTCCTATATTCTCTATTTAATCAGGCTGAGCTATGTGAAATATTTCTGTTCACTCTTTTGAACTACAATGCTCAGGATCTATCACCATCTATTTAAACTATGCAGAATTGTCAACCTCTGCTCTTTCCTCAGCCCTTGTCTTCTGTAGGCAAAAGTGAGGACTGCAGATGCTGGAAACCAGAGTTTAGATCAGAGTGGTTCTGGAAAAGCACAGCAGGTCAGGCAGCATCTGAGGAGCAGGAAATTCGACGTTTCAGGCAAAAGCCCTTCATCAGTATTTAAAATTATTTTGCATTTCTCACCTCACCTACTGTAATTAATTGCTGTTGTTAAGGTAGTCTTTATTCTTGAAGCTCTTGCAGTGACCAGTAGTAACCTTCAGCAACAGGAGGCATTCCTGTAAGATCCAGTGGTAGTTTACGACTCAAATATTGGGGAACCCCCCATTCTGTAATCTAGACTTACCTAGGTCTGATGACATTTTGTATGCAAGATTATAGGACAGAGGTGGTGGAACTGCTCCCCAACCAATTGTCCTTTACTAACCACACACCCTCCCCAAGAATGGGAGGAAGGGACGATAAGAAATAGTAGGATTTTCCCAGATGTGGGAATTTCCTGGTATCTTGCTGTCTCTTCCAATGTGTGATATTGGGTAAAGGTTTATGAGGTAGTTCACTGCCATTAATCTTCCTTTGTCTTGTGCCTATCTAGTGTTTAGTTGTAGAGGTTACACCACCTTACAGTATCTACAGAAAAGGCACAACTCTTAGATTATAAGACAGTTATTGTATGATAGCGGTATATAAAACTGCACTTGGACAGGCATCATTACTAGGATTTGAGACAGTTGGTACAGTTACATCTGCTCCATCAAAAAACTAAAGCAAAGCTCTTTGTCTCCACCTCAGGCTGCATGTGACATCAGTAGAATAGGTGCAGCCAATATGACATGAACATTAACCCTTTCAGAAACATTATCTTACACAACTGAACTCTGCCTTTTGCTATCCAGATTAATTCAGCGAGGGAGAAGGGGTGTTTGAGTGAGACAGAGTGGATGATTGGGATTTCTGACTTGGAGATGCCGGTTTTGGACTGCGGTGTACAAAGTTAAAAATCACACAACATCAGGTTATGGTCCAGCAGGTTTATTTGGAAGTATTAATTTTTGGAGCGCTGCTCCTTCATCAGATGGCTGTGGAGTATAAGATTGTAAGACACAGAATTTCTGCGTTTTATGATCTTATGCTCCACAATCACCTGATGAAGGAGCAGCGCTCTGAAAACTAGTGCTTCCAAGTAAACCTGTTGGACATTAATCTGGTATTGTGTGATTTTTAACTGGGATTTCTGAGACTGTCACCAAGCACGAGTTAGTTTTATGCAGAACATGTTAATAAAAATGATCAATGCCAACGCTTGCAGTTGGACATATGTAAATATCTTGTACAAATGTGGCTTGTATCTTGTGTTTCAATGCACACCTGACCTGATAGACTTGTTTTCATTCAACAGTCTGTGGTCTGTGATGATTTGCCTCTGTGGAGTTATGTCCCTGTGTTGTGTACACTATCGACAAACTGGCTGTGTTAGTTAATCAAACACACAGTGTTGCATTAGTACTTGCACTTCTGATTCCTGTTATTGACTCAGTGCACAAAACCTTGACTTGTGCTTTCTCTATTCAAATGCTATGTTTTTCTATTCACTCCTGATTAGATTATATTAGATTAGATTACATTACATTACAGTGTGGAAACAGGCCCTTCGGCCCAACATGTCCACGCTGAAGCGCAACCCACCCATACCCCTACATTTACCCCTTACCTAACACTACGGGCAATTTAGCATGGTCAATTCACCTGACCTGCACATCTTTGGACTGTGGGAGGAAAGCGGAGCACCCGGAGGAAACCCACGCAGACACGGGGGGAATATGCAAACTCCACACAGTCAGTCGCCTGAGTCATATAGTCATAGAGATGCACAGCACGAAAACAGACCCTTTGGTCCAACTTGTCTGTGCTGACCAGATATTCCAATCCAATCCAGTCCCACCTGCCAGCACCTGGCCCATATCCTATTTCTATCCTTTTCTGTGGGACCAGTTGGGAGCTGGTGTCTAGTGAGTTTTAAATTGAGGGATAATGTTCTATAAAATACAAACTGAAATGTTGTTCTTATTCCCTAGCTTTTCAAATAACTTGCTATTGACATAAAAAATACCTCAGGAATGAAGAGGCTGTCATTTTTCATCAAATTTTGAAATGTAGGTTGATGGAAATCATTCTTTGACTTACTCCATAAAGCAACTTGACCACTGTGAAATGATTGCCTTTTCACATCTTTATAGATTAGTCCCTGGGCAGTAAGTGATAGCTGTTTACAGCCCTGTGTATGTCTGACATTCACAGACATTTTCAGTCCTGAGGCTGAATGTGGTAATGGGCTCAAAGAAGTGGGAAGGACTTGCCTTAGGTGACTATCTATGTGGAGCTTGTACATTCTCCTCCTGCCTGCAAGGGCTTTCTCTGGGTGCTCCGGCTTCCACCAGCAATCCAAAAATATGCAGGTTAAGTGGATTGGTCATGCTAAATTGACCCAGATGTGCAGATTAGGTGGGCTAATAATGGTAAATGTGGGTTTATGGGGATGAGGGAGCAGGGGGGGAGGTGGGTCAGTGCAGGCTCTTTGGATTGAATGGCCTCTTTCTGCACTGTAAGGATTCGATGAATATTGAAATTGTCAACATTTTGAAAAAAACAATGAAATGTAAATAAATGTACAATAATTTTCTACAATCCTGTGATCGCATGCAATCTATTTATACATCTAATAGAATATCTGCAGGACAATGATCACCATAGAAGCTCATCTGCATTTCAGGTGTAATGTTACAAACAGCCCTGATGCTCTCCTGCACAGTCTTATCTGGGAAGAGAAACCCTATGGGAAACTGTCAACTCCATAAAAACTGAAAAATCAGAAACAAAAATAGAAATTGCTGGAAAAGATCAACAAGTCTGGCAGCATCTAGAGTCATATAGTCATAGAGATGCACAGCACGGAAACAGACCCTTTGGTCCAACTTGTCTGTGCTGACCAGATATCCCAATCCAACCCAGTCCCACCTGCCAGCACCTGGCCCATATCCCTCTAAACCCTTCCTATTCATATACCCATCCAGATGCCTTTTAAATGCTGCAATTGTACCAGCCTCCACCACTTCGTCTGGCAGCTCATTCCATACATGTACCACCCTCTGTGTGAAGAAGTTGCCCCTTAGGTCTCTTTTATATCTTTCCCCTCTCACCCTAAACCTATGCCCTTTAGTTCTGGACTTACCACCCCAGGGAAAAGATTTTGTCTATTTACCCTATCCATGCCCCTCATAATTTTGTAAACATCTATAAGGTCAACCCTCAGCCTCTGACACTCCAAGGAAAACAGCCCTAGCCTATTCAACCTCTTCCCTATAGCTCAAATCCTCCAACCCTGGCAACATCCTTGTAAATCTTTTCTGAACCCTTTCAAGTTTCACAACATCTTTCCAATAGGAAGGAGACCAGAATTGCACACAATATTCCAACAGTGGCCTAACCAATGTCCTGTACAGCCACAACATGACCTTCCAACTCCTGTACTCAATACTCTGACAAAGAAAGGAAAGCATACCAAACGCCTTCTTCACTATCCTATCTATCTGTGACTCCACTTTCAAGGAGATGTGAACCTGCACTCCAAGGTCTGTTTGTTCAGCAACACTTCCAAGGACCTTACCATAAAGTGTATCCTGCTAAAATTTGCTTTCCCAAAATGCAGCACTTCACATTTATTTAAATTAAATACCATCTGCCACTTCTCAGCCCATTAATTCATCTGATCAAGATCCTGTTGTAATCTGAGGTAACCTTCTTTGCTGTCCACTACATCTCCAATTTTGGTGTCATCTATAAACTTACTAACTGTACCTTTTAAGCTCACATCCAAATCATTTATATAAATGACGAAAAGTAATGGACCCAGCACCGATCCTTGTGGCACTCCACTGGTCACAGGCCTCCAGTTGAAAACAAACCTCCACCACCACCCTCTGTCTTCTACCTTAGAGCCAGTTCTCTATCCAAATGGCTAATTATCCCTGTATTCCACATGATCTAATCTTGCTAACCAGTCTCCCATAGGGAACCTTGTCGTACGCCTTACGGAAGTGCATATAAATCATGCCTACTGTTCTGCCCTCATCAATCCTCTTTGTTACTTCTTGAAAAGACTGAGCCAGTTCTGTATTCAAATGGCTAGTTCTTCCTGTATTCCATTAGATTTAACCTTGCTCACCAGTGTCCCATGGGGAACCTTGTCGAATGCCTTACTGAAGTCCATATAAATCATGTCTACTGTTCTGCCCACATCAATCCTCTTTGTTACTTCTTCAAAAGACTCAATCAAGTTCGTGAGACATGATTTCCCATGCACAAACCCAGGTTGACTATCCCTAATCAGTCCTTGCCTTTTCAAATACATGTACATCCTGTCCCTCAGGATTCCCTCCAACAACTTGCCCACCACCGACGTCAGGGTCACTGGTCTATAGTTCCTGGCTTGTCCTTACCACATTTCTTAAATAGTGGCACCACGTTAGCCAACCTCCAGTCTTCCAGCACCTCACCTGTGACTATCGATGATACAAATATCTCAGCAAGAGACCCAGCAATCACTTCCCTAGCTTTCCACAGAGTTTTAGGTTACACCTGATCAGGTCCTGGTGATTTATCCACTTTTATGTGTTTCAAGACATCCAGCACTTTCTCCTCTGTAATATGGCTATTTTTTACAACGTCACCATCTATTTTCCTACATTCTATATCATCCATGTCATTTTCCACAGTTAACACTGATGCAAAATACTCAATTAGTATCTGCCTCATCTTCTGTGGCTCCACACAAAGGCTGCCTTGCTGATCTTTGAAGGGCCCTATTCTCTCCCTAGTTACCCTTTTGTCCTTAATGTATTTGTAAAAACCCTTTGGATTCTCCTTAACTCTATTTGCCAATGCTATCTCATGTCCGCTTTTTGCCCTCCTGATTTCTCTCTTAAGTATACACCTACTGCTTTTATACTCTTCTAAGGATTCACTCTATCTATCCTGTCTATACCTTACATATGCTTCCTTCTTTTTCTTAACTGAACCCTCAATTTCTTTAGTCATCCAGAATTCCTATACCTGCCAGCCTTTCCTTTCGCCCTAACAGGAATATACTTTCTCTGGACTCTCGTTATCTCATTTCTGAAGGCTTCCCATTTTCCAGCTGTCTCTTTACTTGCGAACGTTTTCCCCCAGTCAGCTTTTGAAAGTTCTTGCCTAATACCATCAAAATTGGCCTTTTTCCAATTTAGAACTTCAACTTTTAGAACTGGTCTATCCTTTTCCATCACTATTTTAAAACTAATAGAATTATGGGGTCGCTGGCCCCAAAATGCTTCCCCATTGACACCTCATTCACCTGCCCTGCCTTATTTCCCAAGAGTAAGTCAAGTTTTGCACCTTCTTGAGTAGGTACATCCACATACTGAATCAGAAAATTTTCTTGTACGCACTTAACAAATTCCTCTCCATCTAAACCCTTAACACTATGGCAGTCCCAGTCTTTGTTTGGAAAGTTAAAAAACCCTACCATAACTACCCTATTATTCTCACAGATAACTGCAGAGCTATGTAAAGTTCCACCATTATAAAGCATGTCTTGCATTGCAGATAGTTTGGTTTCTGCATCACACTGATTGCCATTATATTCGCTCGCAAATGTTTATGCAAATTCATTCGTTTTCAAATCCAGCTGATTTACGGTTCTCAAGCGCCACATTGCTCAGGCTTCCTCAGTATGAGTGTTAGCTTCCGTCAGAGTCTACTTTTTCCTCGTCTGAGAAGGCAGCGTTTGGTCCATCTGTTCCTTTTCTAAACTCCCCCACATCATTGAGCTGGCTTGAATGGTGTGCAGCAAACAAGCACAGTTCTGGACACCATATCTGGAGAGCACTCAAGTACTCCTGAATGGTCCAGGCAACAGAAGCACATCTTCAGAATACCAATCTGCGATGGTCCTAGGTGATCCATGAAAAGTATTTGTTGTGCTGAGAGTTTCAATCTGGGAATTTTAGCCATGCTTTCTGGGTGACCCTTGTTGCCTTGTTCTGGAAATCAGTGAGCGCATATTGTCAGACCTGGAGCTTGTGCAGAAATTAATCATTGTGACTGCTCTCTGTAGAGTCTGTGCACTAAAGTATCTACAGGAATTATTCCCTGTGGTCATAAAAAAGGTGACGTTAAAAATCACACAACACCAGGTTATAGTCCAACAGATTTATTTGCAAATACAAGCTTTTGGAGCACTGCTCCTTCATCAGGTAACTAGTGGGGCAGGATCATAGGACACAGAATCTCAGGAATTTGACTTGAAAGAAGTTCTGGGATTTACATAATCATCAATCAAAACCTGCATCCCCATTCTCAGTGATCAAAGACTTTACAGCAATCTTGGTTTGTTCAATACATCTCATCAGTTGTATAACACTTTGATCTTTTGCTATAAATTCTGTGCCCTATGATTCTACCCCACTAGCAACCTGATGAAGGAGCAGCGCTCCGAAAGCTTGTACTTCCAAATAAACCTGTTGGACTATAACCTGGTGTTATATGATTTTTAACTTTGTCCACAAAACATTGGACCTTGCAGGAGAGAAATCCCTTCCTGTTCAGGAATCTGGCTGGATGGTCGGAGAAATGACTGTGCAGCACATGCATGAAGTCGAGGTCCTCACAGAACCCAGTGATTGCTGCAAGTCCAACAGCTCTGACTGTGGCTGCCTGTGTCCATGTTGTACTAGACAAACTATACTGCTTTACTGCATTGGTGAATTCACAAAAGCACTTGTGGGCTGCCAATTGGAGGATACATAAAAATCCACAGTTGAGCTTTGAAAGGAGCCAGCAGTGAGGAGATTCAATGTTTCCATAATCTTCTCCACCTCTTCTCCACCCCAGTAGGGTCTTAAGGAGTGTAGTGTAACAGAGAGATCTTGGAGTTCAGGTTCACTGTTCTGTGAAAATTGAGTCACAAGTAGACAGGACAGTGAAGAAGGCTTTTGGCACACTTGCCTTCATCAGTCACAGCATTGAGTATAGAAGGTAGGAAGTTATGTTGCACTTGTAAGAACGTTGGTGAGGCTGCACTTGGAGTATTATGTTCAGTTTTGGTCACCTTGTTATAGGAAGAATGTTATTAAACTGGAAAGAGTGCAGAAGAAATTTATGAGAATGTTGCCTGTACTCAATGGTCTGACTAAAAGGGAGAGGTTGGACAAGCTAGGACTTTTTTCTTTCGAGTGTAGGAGACTGGGGTGGGACTTGTTAGAGGTGTATAAGATCATGAGAGGCATGGATATGGTGAATGCACTCAATCGTTTTTCCAGGGTTGGGGGATCGAGGACTAGACAGCATCATTTAAGGTTAGAGGGGAAAGAATAAAAAGGAACCTGAGGGGCAACTTTATTACACAGAAGGTAGTACACATATGGAATGAGCTGCCAGTGGAAGTGGTTGAGGCGGGTACATTAGCAACATTTAAAGGCATTTGGACAAATACATGGATAGGAAAGGATTAGAAGGATATGGGCCAAGTGCAGGGAAATGGAGATAGCATGGACATTTTGCTCAGCATGGACCAGTTTGGGTCAAAGGACCTGTCTCCATGATGCAGGACTCTTTGATTCTGTGACACTACCATTATACATTCTCTCAAACTAAGCAGGTGCAAACCTGACTGCAGGAAGTGGCAGCTGCAGGTGGCACTGTCCTTAGTAATAGGAAGACAAGTCTAGATTTGCCTTTCACTCATCTGAAATGGGCTAGAATTATCTCTACAATTGACTATGAAAACTGACTTGTTCCATCAGATCAGTAACCCAGTGAGTCTTGCTAGAAGATGCAGAAAGATATGATTGCCTCCTTTCTAACGTGCTATGATTAGTCATCATAGTCTAGATTCAAAAGTGAAGAAAGGTCACTTTTGTGATATAACAAGTGGCTCCTTGTGTTCGTGAAATTGAGTGGAACTATACCAGCTCTGATTCCTGTTTTTCTGACCTGTCTGAGCCCATTGAGCAGAAACAAAATGCATGATCTAAGTTTTTGTATGTAAAATTGAACCTGCTATCATATTTTAACAGATATAAAGTAGAAGGCCAAAATGCAGGAGTTCATCATTTCCTCACTGAAGGGCTGGTTTTGCAAAACACGGCTAGTGACAACTGACTCAACTTTAAGGATTTCAAACTCCTACTCTTGCAACATATGTGACATTGTTGTCAGACTCTTAGCCCAGAAAGTATCAGCAGTGATTACCAAGTGAAATATTGGATCTGTAGAATGTTTACAAGCCTTACAGAATGGGATTTGATGGACAAACATGGAAATCTGTGAAGCTCAGCAGAGTTATTGATAGTGGTGTCTAAATATTGAACATAAGACATTGGTTTTCCAGTTCTGTCTGGGCAGGACAGTGATCAATAATTTCAGCTGGATGAAAAGGGTGGTGGAGGTAATCAGTCTGTGGAGGTAATCACTTTTTCTTCGGAGTTGTGAAGTTGTTGGTAACCAGGTGAACAAAGCAGTCTTTGGAGGTTTTTTTAATAATGCTTCACTCCCTTTGGTTTCTATGGCCCTTGAATGACTGGTAGTGTAGGGGGGGGTGAGGAATTACTGGGATCTGACTTTGACCTCTCCTAGTGGACAGGCTTAACAATCGATGTTTTATGTTGGAATGTAGAAAACAACTTTGCTGTTATACATGAAACACGTGGTTGACTCACATTGTATGGCGGTGTGATTCGGAGCACTAAAACAAGTTCTGACGCTGCTTTCATGTTGACCTCATTTTAATACAGATTTGAAACCGCAGGAGTCAGGAAAGGACAAACAAACCTGTCTAGGATTCTGTTGCTTATATATGAGAGCTGGAAGTATCAAACAAAGTAAGCACAGGAGTTGGCTCACGGATGCAGATCTCCTGGAATGTAAATTGAAATTAGGCCAATATAAAAGCAGAGTACACTTTGCTTTGATTCATTTTGGCAGAGCTTGATGTTCCAATTTTATGAAAGTGGGGTACTTTGACACAAACACTAACAGCTTTAAATTGGAGTTTTGGAGCAGTGATATCAAATGAAAGAAAGTTGCAGTGGCTCTGTTACCTCTTGACACAGAGAACTGGTTTGGGTCCACCACTAAATAGGTTCCTTCTGTGTTATTATTATTTTCTAATATGTATATCTACAAACCAGTGTTCGTAGCTCAGACCACATCACCATCTCCTTTAAATGTTACAATATTTGAAGAGGTAGTGGTGTTGTTTCATGGAAAGTAGTAATTCAAAGGGAACTCCTAACTGATTAGAAATTGCTGCTGAATATTACCATATTGCATCTGGTTGTAGATTAGATTACATTACAGTGTGGAAACAGGCCCTTCGGCCCAACAAGTCCACACCGACCCGCCGAAGCGCAACCCACCCATACCCCTACATTTACCCCTTACCTAACACTACGGGCAATTTAGCATGGCCAATTCACCTTACCTGCACATCTTTGGACTGTGGGAGGAAACTGGAGCACCCGGAGGAAACCCACGCAGACATGGGGAGAACGTGCAAACTCCACACAGTCAGTTGCCTGAGGCGGGAATTGAACCAGGGTCTCTGGTGCTGTGAGGCAGCAGTGCTAACCACTGTGCCACCGTGCCGCCCACATGTATTCATGTATTGGTCCTTTGTGTATTGGTGTTGCAAGCTGCAGGTGAAGCCCTGCTCCTATGTACCTTTGACTATTCATGTGAAAACTGACATCATGCGGCTATCGAATTTCTGGAGAGGTACTCTTTCCCATTCATACAATTGTTTTAGGATAGGTGCTGTTTGATGAAGGGACTTTGTATAACTGGTGTCTGCCACATGTTTTGCTTTGTAGCATAACCTTATAAAAGGAAACAAAAAAAATTAGGAAATCCTAACATTGAATATTATTTGAGTGAAAATTCAGTAACTCCCTCCCTTCATCCCATGATTGGTGACAAAGCCTTTGAACACTTTGTTCCTACCATCTGGTAGAAATTCATCCTTAAACCCTCCGCACTTTTCTCTCTGCCTATATAACTTCCCCACTGTAAATGGTTTTACAAATATGAGCAACGTACACTTACATTATTGATATGCTGTCTGTAGGCAAAACTCCTCCTAGAAATTGGAACTCACAAAGTCACCCTCTGTATGTGGCCTCCAGGTCTTTATAGTGCACAGCTATACAGTAAAAGAAAGTGAAAACACTGGAAAATCAACACCTAAAGAGCCATCTCTTCCTAGAGTTATTAATGAGACATGGTGAAGTTACAGAGTGCAAGAGCAGAAAGGTAAATTATATCAATTGCAACCTAAGCCTGGTTGTTTGTTGCAAATTCACTCAGAAAAAGCTATTACTAATAATAAGCTCCATATCTGTCACATGGAGCATAATAATATAACTAATGGATGATGTCACACTTGCTGCTTCCTTTGATGATGTTTGATTAAAAATTGTAAGATTATTAATAGAATAAAATAAGTCTTTGGAATTTTGATTGAACAGGGAGTGAAAGTTGTGTGCAATATTACCAATCAATCCTGAAGACTGTATACATGCACATGCTTCCGTGAGTGTGCTACATGTTGACCATGCAATTTGCAGGTTCCCATGGTGCAAACGGATTGAAAGAGAGTAGGAGAGATGAGGCCGATAGAAACAGTAAGGTTTTGACAATGTTAAGCTTTCATTTTCAATATTCCTAAATTGTAGCAATGAAGTTTTTATCATCCTTTTGAGAGAGCCAGGATCAGGAGCTCTTGAAAGGAGAATTCATAGTCAGGATTTATATTATACCATAAATGTGCATAGGAATCTGAAATATCGCTGCTTTCCTCTTTATGTCAGTTTGTTTCCAATCTCTATTTGTGTCCAACTATTGCAACCCAAACTGACACACAGATTAGACATGGATCAATAAACTTCAGTAAAGCATTGCAGTTAAAACGTAGAGATCAGAAAATTCAGGATTTGATGTGCATTGGTGAATTGAAGGCCAACTCTGATGGCTTCCAATGTTCAAGAGCTTACCAACACTGTAGGTCAGAACTTATAAGGCTGCGCTACACTGATGTAGTTTTCTATTTGATCTGTGCTTTTACCATCTTGTCTCACATTTAAAGAATGGTCACATGGAACAGAAACTAAATAACTGCTGGCTCCCGTGAAACTGTACCTCACCAAGATTATTAAACTGTACTCAAGATCCAAATATCAAAAAGCTTTTCTTCTAAAATATTTCTTATTCTTTTTGGACAGTGGGTGATATGAACAAAATTGCACTTGATTTGAGATGACGATGGCAGCAGAACCTTCTACTTGAACAACTGCAGGCCCAATGGTGATGATCTCCAATGGTCTCCCAATTCTAGTCTGTTCAGCATCCCCAATTTCAATCACTCCAATACTGGTAGCTGTACTGTCAGCTCCATGGGCCCTAAGCTTTGGAAATACATCCCTATACCTCTCCACTCTTCTTTCCTTCATCAAAATGCGCCTTGGAACCAACAGGCTTGACCAAGCTTTTTCACATCTATTCTCTCATGTGGCTTGGTTGGATTTTGCTTGGTAAAATTTGTGTCGTATCTTTGGGATGGCTTAAGAAATTAAAAACAAATTATAAAAGCAAGTTAGAGTCATAGAGATGTACAGCATGGAAACAGACCCTTCGGTCCAACCTATCCATGCTGACTTCTTGCTGTTGTTCCTGTCGTTCAGCAATTTCAAACATTCAACCCAGCAATACTGAAAGGTCAATGTATCCTGGGATCAGAGTTGTCAGGTGTACCATTTTTCTTTCTGTAATTCACCTAATTAACATTAAATGGGTCAATATCTTCAAATAACTTGCAGATGCTCTTTCAAATAACACATAAAAAGAATTGCATTAAAATGTGTTTGCTACTTTATCACATAAAAAGACATGAAAATGTATTCACAGCAGGATTTAACTGAATAGAGATCAGTAGCAAGAATCCAACTGATTCCAGAGGGGAATAGCTACTAAGTTAGTTGGAAATACTTAACTGGTCTCAAAGCATCAGTGGAGAGAAAGAGAGTTACTTTTTAAAGTCACTAACTCTCATTAGAATGGATCTGACAAAAAGGTCCCATATCTGAAAAGTTCATTTTTGTTTCCCTCCTCACAGTTGCCGTCGCATCTCTTTCCAGCAGTTCCTGTTTTTATTTTAGTTTTCTGTCATCACCATCATTTTGCTTTTGTACTAGGCTGGTTGTATTGATTTAATGAGCCTTTCTCATCTGTATTGTTCAGCATTGCATTTATAGTTAAATACTGGTTAACATCTTGTAGCAATGTACTCTTTCCTCATTACTTCCTACAACTGATGCACAGGCTTTCGTCTGTTTTTGGTCTCATTTAACAGGAGAAACCTCTCAACAAAGAGATGCAGGCAGGTGATGTGTGAAGGCAATGCTGCAAAAAGGAACAAATTAGTTTGAAACCCTCCCATCTGTTGTGTTTCAAATACGGCTCAATGAAAAGTAAACCAAAGGAAGAAATACTATCATCAGAGATCATAGCGGCTCAAGTAAAGAAAAACTCCATAGGGCTGTGCTTGTGCTTTTATTATTTATAGCATTGGGTCATTAAAAACTGCAAACAGTAAAAGTCAAACACAACACAAGAACATGTAGGAAAATGTTTCTGATATCAATTGCTATTACAGTGGGTGAAGCCCAACAACAATCAAAATGAGAACTTGTATTTATAAAGCTTCTTTCACAATGTCTCAAAACACTTTATAACAATGATGCAATCGAGACATGAACAGTACCATGGGAAACACAGCAACCAATTTGCACCTGGCAAGGTTCCATAATCAGCAAGATAATGACAAGATCATTGTTTTAGTTTTGTTGGTGGATGGATAAATACTGTCTATGACACCCAGTGACTATCACTTTTCTGTGAATAGCACCATTAGATCTTTTACAGGGCATGCAAGGCCACAATGTAATGTCATTTGAAGGACAACACCACTGACATTGTAACCCTCCAAAATATTGTGTGCTCAAGTCTGTGGTTTATTCGGGCATCTTACAGTGGAACATGTTGTATGGAGAAAAGTTAAATTCCATTGCACTTTCTGTAATATTTCATTTGTGGTGCTTTGCCCTTGGGTTATACGCTTGACATGGAATGAATATTTTAAAAACTCTTGACATTTCCATTTTATAGAAGCACTTCAAAATGAAAAACACTGAATGAAGAAACATGGGATTTGATTACATGATGAGATTAGATTCAAAATATTTTAGAGCGTACTTTTCTTAATAAAAGTATATTTTTGGAAAAATGCACTCAACTTCATGAAACTAAGTTAAAATTATAACCTTCTAACTTTGAGAGATGCCTGAAACCTCAGAGTTAACTAGGACCAAACATTAGGTCATAATGGGCACTGTTATATTATTTCTTTATTTGTGTCATCTCTTTATACCAAGAGGGATGGTGCTGTTTCCATATAGCATTCTAGCTGGTAGAGGTGAGTGAATCTGAGGTGTGTCCAAGTAATCAATTAGGGCGGTACGATGGCACAATAGTTAGCATTGCTGCCTCACAGGGCCAGGGACCCATGTCTGATTCCAGTCTCGGGTGACTGTCTGTGTGGAGTTTGGATGTTCTGCCGTGTCTGTGTGGGTTTCCTCTGGGTGCTCCAGTTTCTTCCCACAGTCCAAAGATGTGCAAATTAGGTGGATTGGCTGTGCTAAATTGCCCATAGTGTCCAGGGATGTGCAGGCTAGGTGGATTAGCCATGGGAAATGCAGGGTTACAGGGATGGAGTGCGTCTGGGTGGGATACTCTTCGGAAGGTTGGTGTGGAGCTGATGGGCCTGCTTCCACAATGTAGGGATTCTATGATTCAATTTTGGGGTCTACTCACCTACAAAATGTCAACTCTTTGGTAATGGCTTTTCAAGATAAGAATGTTGGTCCTGATGAAGGAAACACTTGTCATTCAAGGTCAGGACCAAGCATGATTGGAGGATAATCATAACTCCTGAATCACAGATCCCGACTGAGAACCTGTGAGAATCCTTGTAGAAAGGTCACCTACACTATCCGGTGTCAGAGGGTAAGGGTGCGAAACTTTTTTTATTCCTTTATGCAACACTGCACGGTTGGAGGAAAAATTAATTTAGAGATTATTTGATTGGCCATTGGAATCAATACCCATACTTGCACCACCATTGCACTGTAGCATCTGTTTGTGCTACCTACAGAATGCATTACAGCACCTCAACAAACTTACTTTGTTAGAGCCTTGTACTCACAACAAATACTGACAAAAATGAAAACAGTAGCGGCAAATAAGTAGCTTCACCTCCAAATTCTCCTGTCGAAAGAGGGCAAGGCAAAATAAATATGGGAAGGGAGGGGGAAATAGCAGAAAACAACAAAATGAGCTCATGAGGGAGAAAAATATACATGATATGGTGATAGGATTGGACAAACCAAGGATGGTAAAGGCTCACCCTGGAACACAAGCACTGGCACAGTGCTGCTGAATGGCCTGGCTGTGTGGTAAAATTCTATGTAATTGCAAAACAGATGAGAGGCAAAGAGAAAGAGAGATCATTGATAAGGCAAGACAAAGAGACTGCATGAACAGCTGAAATAAGGAAAAAGAGAAAGCAACTGAATGATAAATACAAAGGGGAACAGAGAGGAAAGTCAAGCTGGGAAAGACAAAAGGCAAGACAAAAGATCGTTAAGAGGTGGAGGGAGGGGGAAAGAGAAAGAGATAAAGGAAGATGACAAAACTGGAGGGAATGGGAGTTGTTGGGGAATGACAGCTCACGGTCTTCCTTCAATCCTGAGTAAACAAATAGGAGCAGACTTTCAGTTTCTAAATCTGGACTAATTTCCCTGGAATGTAGATAATGAGACAGGGAGAAGTGCTGACTGGGTGGAGTAGCTGGCTGGGTGGTTGGACGTTATTGGTACCTTCAGACCTAACTATTTCTTAAGGTGCATCCTGCTAAAGTGTTCAAACATGCTTACTTGTGTATATGATATAGTATCAGGCAATAGAATGTTAATTGGATTCTCTGGAGCCAGGTCCCAGTCTGAGGCAACTCAAAACATTTCAATCACTTGGTGCGTCTGCAGCGTTTATAAACCCAAGCTTTTTGTCCCACTTCAACTAATCTCAGCTCACCGAGTTTCACATGATCTCGTCATTAAAAGAATATGTTTCTCTAAAGTTTATTGATTAACATCCATTTTGCAAGCGTCAATATATTTGTACTGGATGACTCCTGCCTCGCTTTGGCCCCTTAGGGCAACCCTCCCCCATCCTTTCCGCCTGTTACTCATTGATAAAGAAAAACTACACGTTCTGGTAATGCACAGCAGAGCGTTTCAGTGGCAACCTTCCCCACACTCTTGCTCTTTCTTCATGTTGACCTATCCATGCTGTGTGTTTCCAGTAATGTTACTTTTTAATTGGTGCCACCCAGTGTCAATCACAGAGACACAGAGACAGGCTCATGACATGGTCCCGGATTCAGGAGAGCAGGGGCGGCGCCAAGTCCCAGGGAGAGAGAGAGAGAGAGAGAGTGAAACCTCCCCCCACCCCCTCGCCCCCCGAACCCAAGGAGAACCAAGACACAAATACACGAATCACGATCAAACTTGTTCTACCAACTGGTGAAATGGACCAGACCGATATATACAAAGACATAGACACACACGCACACATCCACGATAACATTGCTTGGGTTTAACAGTAAATGAAATGGAAAGATAGCAATATCTGAACTTTTTTTCTCCTTAAAAAATAGACAATAAAATCTGAGACAAGATTCACCCCAAAGCGATAACTCTTTAGGGGTTCAGGAAAGCCGCTTGAGTCCCTGGGGAGGGCGAGCTGGGCTACCTGATGCCCTCTCACACATAGTCCTTCTTGTCATACCCAGTGGGACCTGTGGACCTGGCGGCGGAGTAAGCCATTCTGGAAGGCACGTACTTCTCATCCTTGGGAGGACAGGAGCAGCAGAGCAGAGCCCCTCCGAGGATCAGCAGACCCGAGGTTCCCCAACCGATGTACAAGGAGGCTCCAAGCTCCCTCCTCTGGGCGTCCGTCACCAGTGGGTTGTAGAAATCCTTGATGATGGTGTTTGCAGACCAGGACACTGGGATCAGGATCATCAGCCCAGAAAGGATGAAGATAATTCCTGCCACGATCATTATCTTGGCTTTCGTCGCCTCGTCTTCCACGCAGTTGGTGCACTTGGCTCCCACGATGGAGATCAGAATGCCCAGGACTCCCACCACAATGGCAATGACGGTCAGAGCTCTGGAAGCCTGCAGGTCTTGCGAGAGGGCCAGCAGCGAGTCGTACACCTTACACTGCATTTGCCCGGTGCTCTGAACAATACAGTTCATCCAAAGCCCTTCCCAAATGATCTGCGCCACCACGATGTTGTTCCCAATGAAAGCGGTCACTCTCCACATGGGCAAGGCACAGGTTATGATGGCCCCCAGCCATCCTAACACTCCCAAGGCGAGCCCCAGGATTTCAAGACCAGCGTTCGCCATTTAAACCGTTGCAAGAACAAGTTTCCAACAGGCTGCGATGCTCAATAACTGCACCTCTCGACGGTCTCTGGTGCACTTGTTGCAGAATGAGCAGCTTTCCAATTGGACCGGCTTCACACAATGTGACCGAGAGCACCAATGAGCTGTACTAAAGGGGCTGCAATCCGAGGCGGAGTCAGCGGCAGCTCTCAGGTGGAAGAGTAAGTACTAACGGATCATTGAGCAGCTTTCAAACTCCTCGTTTTCAGGAAGTCCAATCCCTCCCAGTCGGCAGCTCGCAGCATTTGCTGTCGATTGTTAACAGACTTGGACCGCAAGGTCAGACTGAGATCCCCACGACCAAAAAAAAAGCTTTGCCCGTCACCCTAGGTGCAATTGCTGATGCAGGCGTAAACATATTCGTCAGCCCTGCCTGCTGTGTCCCCAGTGAATTCTTAACCTTCCTGTTACTGGGAGCAGTGCCCATTCCCTCAGGTGAGCGTAGCAGTTCCTGAAGCCATTACATTCTGCAACTGCTCACAATAACACTTTACGTGAACAGTAATATTTTGAAGGGAATTTTTAATTTCAATACTTGAAATGTGTTGCTGAACGAACTGAATTTTCCGTAGGCTGCACTTACGAATTAGCATCAGCTCATTGATGCCTTGGTCATATTTATCATAAAAGGGGCCGTGTCTACCTGTACCAAATCTGGAACATCTCTCATTGCTCAAGAAACGAAAAAAAGCCCTTTGCTTTTCCTTACAATACTTTGTTTTGATGTGAATTATGCTACCTGCCTGAGCATCCAAACAAACAACAAGATTTGCTATGAAAAAGTTTCTTATTTTAAACATTGCGAGCACAACTGACTATGCAGTCATGGAACTAAAAATATGAGATCACTCTAAATGAAGAAGGTAATTCAGCTCATCTTCCCCAATCATCCAGTTCTATCAAAGTTTTCTCCGTCAGAACCCCCTTCCATGTATTTATTAGTTTGATGAAGAATATCCTAACATCACAGGTAAATTTGCCTTTTAGCTGTGTTAAACTGAACCCAAAACTTCATTTGAAGTCAATTTTTGAATTTACATACTCCAGACCATTTACTGTCAAAAATCTCAAGATCATGACTCAGTCATTTCCATTTCAGGCTGAAAAGGCTAACTTTCTTCAAAGTTCCACACAGTTGGATACCAAGACTCAGTGGCATTTCATTCTCCAGTGTTGTAATGTCTTTTTATTTTAATGACCAGAACTGGTCTTATTATTCAAGGTATGGCTTGATCCAACTTTGTGCATGACTTTCTTTAATTTAACTTCTAATACTTTCTTCTATAGATATTAATATTCTCTTTACCTTGTTTGCCTGCTCTGTAGTGGAGTCATCTTAAGTGTTGATCCAATAAGTCTTGCAATTCTCCCAGAATTCAGTTAAGTCAACATGACTGATGGAAGACAAATGTCATATTGCCATCCTTCCTATGTGCTATAATTCATATTTCCTTGCATTGCATTTCATCCACCATTGTTTTTTTTCAAAACTCTGTTTATAATTTCTAAGCTTCCTTCTCTAAAGTTGCTCCCTCTTTTAGTTTTATACTATATTCATATAGCCAATTTGCTTTGAGGTTTTGTTTCAAAGTCATTAATATAAAATGAAAGCTAGAATGGTGTCTTCACTACAGTGCTTCCTATCTCCTAATCTAACCTCTCTAACAACTACTTGTTATTTTCTATCTTTCAGCACAATTAATATTAATTCAGAAATTGACTGAAATCTCTGTATTGAATTTAACTCATAGCCTTCTACATGAAACAACTTTGTGAAATGTCACAAATGTTATGTTACAAATTTCCATGCTCCACATGGAATATGACTTCCTCAAAAGATCAGAGAGAATATTTAGGTAGAATCTTCCACTTCTAAAACCATGTGGACTTGTATTTTACTAAATTATTACAGTACAGATAATTCTGTAGTTTACTTCTGATAATTCTTTTACACAATATTGAGGTATGACTAATGAATTCATAGTTGCTTGTGTCTGTATTGGCTTTTTTGGAAAGTGCTACCACGTCAATAGATTGTTTTCAATCTATTTCCACGTTCCTTCAACCAGTAAATACATCATTAGAACCATTGACATCTCACAAAAAGAGAAAAGAAGGGGAGAGAAGGAGGGATGATTAATCAATTGCATTTATGTATTCCCCTTCACACTTAGAAAATCTCAAAGTGCCTATACAGCCATTGAATCACCTAGAAATATATAAATTAGAGCAGGAGTAGGCCATTCAGCCCTTTGAGGCTGATCCAGTACTCATTATGTCTTGCCTGATCATACAACTCAATAGCCTGTTACCATTTTTCTCCCAAGGTCAGAAGAATCCCTATGAAAATCTATTTCGATCTAATAGTTCCATTTCAGGCATATCATGAACTAGATGAAGAGCAAGTCTCTTTCTACAACTTTGACAAACAAACCCTAAGGAAAGTGAAAGCTTTGCTCTGCCATTTGTGACAGACTATGAAGAAAAGGCTGTGCCCTGCCCTAGTCTACCATGAGGAGAGATATAATGTATAAGTGTAAAATATTGGCCGTAGTTAGAATTAATTGTGTTAGTTACTGACTCTAGCCCCACAGTAATTGCACTCATAAATCAATTGTTAACACAACAATTAATAAAAAAACAAAAGGAACTATTTTGTGTTTATATTATCTCACATACAGTGATCAGAGAGACCCTGTCTCTATGTATTAGGTTGAATTCCAGGGCTTTCAGTGAATGTTGATATGTTGACTTTTGAACTGACTAATGTGCATGCTTTTTCAGCAGTTTTAAATATGCTGATTTTTCTCCATGTACCCAGCACCCACACCATTGAAGCACCCTGCATGATTGAACAAGGAATATTTGTGGTTTAAGGGCTTAATATACTACCTTCCGAGCATGTCTGTGAAGGTCAGGCACTCTGATTCATGTAGTCGGAGTGGCTTCCATTAGATGCTAAACACTGTTTACTCAACAACTAGTAAAGCAACACTAAAAACAGGTTTGCATGAGCTGGCAGAAACAAACTTTCAAATTTGTTATTTTCTTTTCATGAACAAAGGTCAAATGCACTCCCACAGTAGTACTCCTAATTTATATGTTATCATTCTGTACTGTGCAAGTATTCATGAGGTCTCAGTTCAAAATGTTTCTGGTAACTTTTAAAAATAATTGCCATTTGAGAACAGCTAGGATAAATGTCTATTTACAGAATTTCTCTGGGGTTCCTAATGATCATCTTTTGAATTTACTCAAGGTCAGAAGAATTCCATTGCAAATTCTATTTGGATTTTGTGCTACCACTTCAGGTGTATAATGAACTAGATGGTGTGCAATGTTCTTTCTACATTGTACAATGTTTCTCAGCATCAATCTCAAAAAAATAGCCTCCGTTTCTTCAAGGTGAACTTTTAATTCTTCCAAAGTCACCTTTTTGGTCATTCAAAGTGCAATTGTTCATTTATTTCCAAGTTGTATTGCATTTTGAATCTCATGTGCTGTGGTACCATAACAAATCCAAACTGAATAGTTGCTTCTAAACTTGCACCAATTGAAACACTTACAAATTATCTTTTTCTAATATTTTGCAAGGATTCATACCCATGGTGCAGTCGTGAAAGTACAGTACCCAACAGCATGTGGTACCTCAGTTTCTCGATGAATAATTTACAATATTCCTTGATTTTTTTTTTCTCTTTTCGTCTGATGCCCAAAATGTAGCCACAACTCCATGATTAACATTTCAACAAGATATGTGGTTTCAGATATTTTCAGATGTTCTGTTTCAAATTTTGTAGGTGTACCCATTACATTGAGTGGGATTTCTCAGATTGGGGCAGACTGAAACATGCCCCAATTAGACTCAGATCGTAGCTTGTCAGAGTGGAAGAGTCCAGCATGATACAAATCAACCAAGCTGGGCAATGGTGAAAATGATGCTGAAGAAAGAACAATTGAAGCAACTTTTGGTTACATTTTGGAATGGGATGGATTTGTTGAGAAAATGATTACATTAAGGTTGCCAAAATCCATATTAATACTACATGCACATTCCTGAAGCAGTTGTTGATGTGTTTATTGGTATAAGTTTTGTATAATTCAAAGTTTCGGCTGTGAAATGTCCATTTTTGTCATACCTTAGGAGCTGTGTGCATAATATTTAATTTGGACAACAAATAGGTTTGAACATTCTGGTAACTTCTCATTGACAGGTTTTAGGGCACACTTTGCAAAGTACAAGAGGGTGAGGTGATGGAATCGTAGGTTATTTTTCTCCATTCATCAATTTATATATCACTGAAAGTATGAACCCGGTGTCAACCACTTGTATAACTTGGATGTTGGTCTGTAAGTAGTTGCATGATTTCCAGAGAATGAAAGGAGTATGATGAAGTGAGAATACAAAGATCAAACTAGGATGTCTTGTAAACTAAGTTGTAAACAGTGAGTGCCCAACTATAACTTTCTAAAAAATGGTGAAAATGATTTGATTTGGTGGCACAGTACCTTAACTGAATGAGTAATCCAGAACCTGGGCAAATGATTCTAAGAGCAAATTTCAACTGCAGTGATTGAGGGTTTAAATTCAACTACAAATGTATTGAGGAACATATAAACAAGGAGCAGGAGTACTACATTCAGCCCCGGGGCTGCTGTGCCATAATCATGGCTGTTCTGGTTATAACCTCAAGTCTGTATTCCTGCTTACCCTTGATAACCTTTCACCTATTGCATAACAAGAATCTATCCACTTATGACTTTAATATATTTGAGGACTCTGCTTTCATCACATTTTCAGGAACAGAGTTTCCAAGACTCATGACTGTCTGAGAGAAAACAAAAATTGGCTTATCTCTGTTTTAAATGGCAGCCTCCGATTTTTAAAAAACGTGATTCCGAGCCGTTGACCTTCCTAAATGAAGAAACATCCTCTTTGCATCTACCTTTCCAAAGTCTTCTGTTTCAATCAAATTTCTTCTTACTGTTCTCAACTCCCAGATATAAGCCTAGCTTGACCAACCTCCTCATAGGACAACCCAGGCATTCCAGATGTTAGCCTAGTAAACATTCTCTGAACTGCTTCAAACACATTTACATCTTTCCTTAAATAAAGTGATCCATATTCTGTACACTACTGTTTGATCTCGTCAGTGCTCTATATAAGTGAAGCATGAATTGCAATAGCTTTCTTATTGAATTCTGCCTGCAATAAGTTGTAACATTCTATTACTTTTCCTAATTACTTGCTATACCTGTATGTAAATGTTTTGTGATTTGTGCATAAACCCATCCTGACCCTTCTGTATCTGAAAATTCTCCACATTGAGATGATATGCTTTTAAAAAAATGTTCCTGCCCAAAGGGTCAATTGCGCATTTTCCCACATTATACTCCATCTGCCATACTCACATTATACTCCATGTGGGCGGCACGGTGGCACAGTGGTTAGCACTGCTGCCTCGCAGCGCCAGAGACCCGGGTTCAATTCCCGACTCAGGCGACTGACTGTGTGGAGTTTGCACGTTCTCCCCGTGTCTGCGTGGGTTTCCTCCGGGGGCTCCGGTTTCCTCCCACAGTCCAAAGATGTGCAGGTTAGGTGAATTGGCCATGCTAAATTGCCCGTAGTGTTAGGTAAAGGGGTAAATGTAGGGGTATGGGTGGGTTACGCTTCGGCGGGTCGGTGTGGACTTGTTGGGCCGAAGGGCCTGTTTCCACACTGTAAGTAATCTAATCTAATCTAATCTGCCACATTTCCTCCCTCATCTATATCCCTTGGTAGCAACCGTCTGTCCACTTTACAACTTACTTTTCTACTCTACCCTCAGACTCTTGAGTTCTAAAGAAGAGTGACTGGACCTGAAATGTTAATTCTGATTTAGAATATAGAACATAGAACATTACAGTGCAGTACAGGCTCTTCAGCCCTCAGTGTTGTGCCAACCTGAGAAATCAGTCTGAAGCCCATCTAATCTATACTATTCCATTCTCATCCATATGCCTATTCAATGACCATTTAAATGCCCTTAAAGTTGGTGAGTCTACTACTGTTGAAGGCAGTGTGTTCCACACCCTTATTACTTTCTGAGTAAAGAAACTACCTCTGACATCTGTCCTATATCTATCAGCCCTCAATTTAAAGCTATGTCCTCTCATGATAGCCATTGCCATCCGAGGAAAAAGGCTGTCACTGTCCAACCTATTTAACCCTCTGATTATCTTATATGTGTCAATTAAGTTACCCCTCAAACTTCATCTCTCTAACAAAAACAGCCTCAAGTCCCTCAGCCTTTCCTTGTAAGACCTTCCCTCCATACCAGGCAACATCCGAGTAAATCTCCTCTGAATCCTTTCCAAAGCTGCCACATCCTTCCTATAATACGGTACCAGAACTGTATGCAATACTCCAAGTGCGGCCGCACCAGAGGGTTTTGTACAGCACCAGCATGACCTCATGGTTCCAAAACTCAATCCCTCTACCAATAAAATCTAACACACTATATGCCTTCTTAACAACCCTATCAACCTGGATGGCAACTTTTAAGTATCTATGTACCTGGACACCGAGATCTCTCTGCTCATCTACACTATCAAGAATCTTACCATTAGCCCAGCACTCTGCATTCCTGTTACTCCTTCCAAAGTGAATCACCTCACATTTTTCAACATTAAAGCCCATTTGCCACCTTTCAGGCCAGCTCTGCAGCTTATCTATGTCCATCTGTAATCTACAACATCCTTCGTCACTATCCACATCTCTACTGACCTTAGCGTCATCTGCAAATTTACTAACCCATCCTTCTGTACCTTCATCCAGGTTGTTTATAAAGATGACAAACAGCAGTGGACCCAAGACAGACCCTTGCGGTACTCCACTAGTAACTGAACTCCAGGATGAATGTTTCCCATCGACTAGCCAATTTCTGATCCAAACTGCTAAATTACCCTCAATCCCATGCCTCCATAATTGTGCAATAGCCTACCGTGGGAACCTTATCAAACGCCTTACTGAAATCCATACCCACCACGTCAACTGCTTTACCCTCATCCACCCGTTTGGTCATCTTCCCAAGGAACTCAATAAGGTTTGTGAGGCATGACCTACCCTTCACAAAACTGTGTTGACTATCCCTAATCAACGTATTCTTTTCTAGATGATTATAAATTCTATCTTTACCAACACTTTACCCAAAACTGAAGTAAGGCTCACTGATCTAATAATTACCAGGGTTGTCTCTACTCCCCTTCTTGAACAAGAGAACAACAGCTGCTATTCTCCAGCCTTCTGGCACTATTCCTGTAGACAATGATGACATAAAGATCAAAGCTAAAAGCTCAGCAATATTCAGTCTGGCTTCCCAGAGAATACTCAAATAAATATCAACCAGCCGAGAGGACTTACCTATTTTTATACTTTCCAGAATTGCTAACACCTCCTCCTGTGAACCTCAATCCATCTCAGTGTTCTCCTTGACAACACTGTCTTTTTTAGTGTGAATAGTGATGAAAAGTATTCATTTAGCAAATCCCCTGTCTCCTCTGACTCCAAGCACGACTTCCTGCGAATATACTTGATTGGCCGTGATCTTACTCTAGTCAGTCATTCTTTTATTCCTGATAGACCTATAGAAAGCCTTAAGATTTTCCTTGATCCTATCTGCCAACAACTTCTCATGTTCCCTCCTGGCTCTTCTTAGCTTTCTCTTTTGGTCTTTCCTGGCTAACTTGTAACTCTTAAATGCCCTAACCAAGCCATCACATCTCATCCTAACATAAGCCATCTTCTTCCTCTTGACAAGAAATTCAACTTACTTAGTAAACCATGGCTCCCGCGCTCGGCAATTTCCTCCCTGCCTGACTGGTACATACTTATCAAGGATCCGCAGTAGATATTCCTTGAATAAGCTTCACATTTAAACTGTGCCCATCCCCTGCAGTTTCCTTCCCCATCCTATGCATCATAAATCTTGCCTAATTGCATCATAATTGCCTTTTCCCCCATCAATAACTCTTGGCGTGCGGTATATACCTATCCCTTTCCATCACTAAAGTATTCATAACCGAATTGTGGTCACTTTCACCAAACTGCGCACCTTCCCCCAAATCTAACACCTGGCTGAGTTCATTATCCAGTACCAAATCTAATATGGCCTCGCCCCTTGTTGACCTGTCTACATACTCTGCCAGGAAACCTTCCTGCACATATTGGACAAAAGCTGACTTACCTAAAGTATTTGAATTGTAGTATTTCCAATCAACATTTAGAAAGTTAAAGCCCCATAACAACTATCCTGTCTCCATTGCTCCTATTGAGGAACATCTTTGCTATCCTATCCTCTACATCTCTGGAACTATTCGGAGGCCTATAGAAAACTCCCAACCGGGTGACCTCCTTTCCTGATTCTAACCTTAGCCCATACTACCTCAGTAGACAAGTCTTAAAACGTCCTTTCTCTAACTGTAATACTGTCCTTGACTAACAAAGCCAACACCCCCTTACCATTTTCTCTGCTCTTACTGAAACATCTGAATTCCAGAACCTGCAATAACCATTCCTGTCTCTGTTCTATCCATGTCTCTGAAATGGCCACAACATTGAAAACCCAGGTACCATCGCATGTTGCAAGTTTGTCCACCTTTTTCCAGATGCCCTGGCATTGAAGTAGACACACTTCAAGCCAACTTCTTGCTTGCCGGTGCCTTCTTGAGACCTTGAAACCTTATTTCTGATCTCACATCTCTCAACTTCCTATATACTTGAACTACAATTTCAGTTTCTATCCCACTGCTGAATTAATTTAAACTCACCTGAAGAGCATTAGCAAATTCCACCCCCGAAGATATTGGTACCTCTCTGGTTCAGGTGAAGACCATCTTGTTTGTGGATGTTTTCCGCCTACCCCAGAAAGAGCCCAATTATCCAGGAATTTCTCACCACTGATACTGCCAGAACTGCTTAGCTTTTCCAGCAATTTCTGTTTTTGTTACTTTCCTACCCATCTTTCTGTCATCAAAAATTTAGCAACCAAACTTTCTGCCTCTTCATGTAGATTATTGAAATAAGTTGTGAACTGTTGAGGTCCCAGTAGCAGTCTGTGACACACCACTTGTTACATGATACTAAATGGAAAGAAATCCATTTATGTGTACTTCCTGCTTCCTGTTATCCACCTAGTCTTCAATCCATACCAATATGCTACCTCTACAACATGAGCTCTTATTTTCCTTTGTATTGGCATTTTATTGAATGCCTTCTGGAAATCTAAGGGCAGTACATCCACTAGTTCTCCTTTATTGAAACCATGCATTATTTCCTGATTGAATTCCAGTAAGTTGTTTTTACATGGTTTTCTCTCACCTAACCATGTCAACTTTGCTTGACAAACTTGAACTTAACTAATGCCTGGTAATAACCCTTTGCTTAAATAGATCAAGAATAAATAGCCAGCATGAGGAATATGACTATGAAACCATCTGGTTCATTCACGTCCCACAGGGAATGAAATATGCCAGCCTCACTTGGTCTGAATAAGTGACTCTAAAATTCAGCAATTTGTTTGCTCTCTGAAATTGTCGAGCAAGCCCTTCATTTTCTTCACAAATTAAAAATGTTAAAATTTACCTCAAAATAAACTGGTTAACATTGATACAGTGGCCGCAACCCTAGAGTGGACCAAAACCTGTCATATTAATTCTGAACCACACTAACCTCTACCATCTGGTTGGAAATAATCTTAAGAGTAAGGTTGTGGCTTACCAGCTCAGCTTTTGACCAGGCATTTTACAGCCATCTGAACTTAACTCTGAGTTCAATAGTTTTAGATCAATTAACTTCTAATACATTTTAATGATAGCTATTCATTATAATTCTACTATTCCCATCTACACCTCTCCTACGCCTGGCTCTTAAGTATTTACCTATCTCAGTATCACTAATTTTGTCTGTACCATCATTCTTTTCATTGTTTTATTTCAGCCATTCCAATCCACTGGTGTTTACTTCATCAAAAGCAGAAATTTCTAGAGAAACTCAGCCGGTCTGATAGCATCTGTTTTTATTTCATATTTCCAGCATCCGCAGTTCTTTGTTTTTTTGACATGTTTACTTCATGTTCTTTGTCCCGAATACCATCCCCCTTTTAGCTTCTTCTGAAATCTGTTCATTCCTAACTTTTTTCCAAGTTTCCAATGAAAGATCATAGACCTCATAGAATCATACAGCATGGAAACAGACCCTTCAGTCCAATTTGTCCACGCCAACCAAATTTCCCAAACTAAATGAGTCCCACTCGCCTGCATTTGACTTATATCCCTCTAATCATTTCCTATTCATATATCTGTCCAAATATCTTCTAATTGTTGTAACTTTCCCTGCATCTACCACTTCCTCTGGCAGTTTATTTCACATACGAGCCAGCCTCTGTGTGAAAAAGTTGCCCCACAGGTCCTTCTTAAACCTTTCTCCTCTCACCTTAAAAATATGCCCTCTAGTTTTGAACTTCCATACCCTAAAGAAAAGACTTGTGCTATTCACATTATCTATGCCCCTCCTCATTTTATAAACGTTATAAAGTCATTCAACTTCCTATGCTCCAGTGAAAGAAGTCCCAGCCTACCCAGCATTTCCTTTAACTCAAACCCTCCAGTCCTGGCAACATCCTGGTAAATCTTCTCTGGACTCTCCCCAGCTCAACAATGTCCTTCCCATAGCAGAGCGACCAGAACTATGCACAGTTATCCAAAAATACCCTTACCAATATCCTGTATAACCTCAATATGACATCCCAACGCCTTTACTCAATGGTCTGAGCAATGAAGGCAAGCATGCAGAATGCCTTCTTAACCAACCTGTCTACCTGTGATGCAACTTTCAAGTAACTATGTCCCTGAACTCCTAGGTCTGTCTGTTCAACAACATTACCTAGGATCCTAGCATAATCTGTATAATTTCTGCCCTTGTTTGCTTTACCAAAATACAATACCTCACGTTTATCCAAATTAAACTCTATCTGCGCAATTATAAAGATCCCTTTGTAATCTTGGATACCTTTCATCACTGTCGGCTATACCAGCAATTTGGTGTTATCCACAAACCTACTAACCGTTCCTCCTAAATTCCTCATCCAAATGGTTACATAAATGACAAACAGTAGTAGACCCAATGAAACAGCACTGGTCACAGGCCTCAAGTCTGCAAAACCATAACTGTTCACCACCTCTGTCTTCCACCATCAAACTAATTTTATATCCAAGTGCCAAGCTCTCCTGAATCCCATGCAATCTAACTTTATTAATCAAACTACCATGCAGAACCGTGTCAAAAGCTTCACTAAAGTCCATGTAGACAATGTCTACCATTCTGCTATCATCAATCTTTTCGGTTATGTCCACAAAACATTCGATTAAGTTTGTGAGACATGATGTTCCACTCACAAAGCCATGCTGACTATCCCTAATCACTCCTTGCCTTGCCAAGTGCATGTAAATCCTATCTTTCAGAATCCCCTCCCATAACTTACCCACCACTGATGTCAGACTCATCAGACTCTAGTTCCCAGGTTTTCCTTACAGCCTTGCTTAATAAAGGCACATTAGACACCCTACACACCTCTGGCACCTCACCCGTGGCTACAGATACAAATATCTTTACCAGGGGCCCTGCTTGATCAGGTCCTGGAGATTAATCCACCTTAATTTTTTTAAAAACCTCTAGGACCTCCTCTTCAGTAATGTGGACTGTTTTCAAGATACCAGTATTCATTTGCCCGGGTTCCCCAGCCTCCATGTCATTCTCCACAGTAAAAACTGACATGAAATGTTTGTTTTGTGTTTCTCCCAGATCCTGTGGTTCCATATATAAATGACCTTGCTGATTTAAGGGACCCTAGTCTCTCCCTAATTGCTCTTTCATTCTTAATGTACTTGTAAAATCTCTTTGGATTATCCTTAGCTTAATCTACCAAAGCTATCCCACATCCATTTTACCCTGCGTGATTTCTCTCTTAAGAATACCCTTACACCCCTTACATTCTTGAAGAGATTCTTTGGTCCCACTTGTCTATACCTAACATATGTCTTCTTCTTATTTTTGACTAGAACTTCAATGTCTTTATTCATCCATTGTTCCCTACTCTTACTAGCCTTACCATTTACCCTTTCAGAAACATGATGCCTCTGAACTCTTGTTATCTCACTTTTGACAGCCTCCCATTTGCCAGTCGTCCATTTTCCTGCAAACAGACTACCCTAATCAACTTTCGAAACTTCCTCTCTCATACCATCAAACTTTTCCTTTCTCCAATCAAGAACTTTAATTTTTATGCAAGGCCTAACTTTTTCCATAACAATTATAAAACCAATAACATTATGATTACTGATCCCAAAATGCCCCACTAGCATTTCAGTCACTTGCCCTGCCTTATTTCCCAAGGGAAGGTCAAGTTTTGGTCCTTCTCTAGTAGACACATTGCATGTTGATAGTGAAATTGTTCTTCAACATGTTTAACTAATTCCTCTCTATCCAAGCCCTTAACACTATGGCAGTCCCAGTCGATGCTTGGAAAGTTAAAATCCCCTATTATTACAACCCTATTATTCTTACATATATCTGAGATCTCTCTACATATTTGCTCCTGTATCCCAAATTAAAAATGCCACTCTCTGTCCTCTCCTCCTGATAGCATCTAAACCCTTGAACATTGAGCAGCCAGCCCCGTCCCTTCTTTTCTTCTCCACTGAAAGAGGGATTTAGGGATGCAAAATGAATGCTGTATAGTCACTGACTCCCATATTTTCTGATGAATCTTAACACCGCATTGCTCAATATCTCTAATATCTTTTATTACTTTTTCAGATTTTCAGCATTCGCCATGGTTTGTTTTAGCAAAAGGTATCCAGAAAATGAAAAACTCACAACTTTTAAACACTGCAATGCTTGCACCAATGGGGAAGGCAGAACTTCCTTGTTGTCGATTTCCAATCCAATGTTACAGCAGTTTCTTCTGTTGTTAACAACAAGGTACCTGTCAACTGTTTTGTTTCCATTAAAGGAACTTACTCAACTAATAAAATAAGATTGTCAGGAAGCTAACACCATGAGTTTATCTCCTATTATGTTCAGCCCACGATATTTAGGAAAGATCGACTCGAGCAGTCATGGACAAGACAGAGAGAGGTCAAATGGAACAATTTTAGGCGAAAGATGGTTTGATGATATTTTTGAGGAAGAGAGGAGCCGTGTAATGCAAGGTGAGAGGACAATATGAGGATCTGGAATTAAAGAAAAGCCCACAAAAGCCCCTTCGCTTGTAATCAAAACAGAACAAGCAACGCAGAGTCAATAACGAAAAGGGCCCTTTCTACATTTCCTAATAACAACTGGAAGTGAATGAGACCAATCCCTTGCTATGAGGGTAAAAAGGGGACTTGAGATAACTTTGGCAAATAGGGTTAAGGAGAATCCAAAGGCACTTAATATAAGGCACTTTATATTAAGGTCAAAAAGTAGCTAGAGAGAGAAAAGGGGTCCCTCAAAGATTAGTTTAGATTCTCTACAGTGTGGATACAGGCCCTTCGGCCGAACAAGTCCATACTGACCCTCTGAAGAGTAACCCACCCAGATCCATTTCCCTCTGACTAATGCATCAGCGAGGCAGTTTGCGCATGGAGCCGCAGGAGATGGAGAAGATAATAAACAAGTATTTTGCATCAGTGTTTACTATGGAGAAGGACATGGAAGATAGAGAATGTGGGGAAATAAATGGTGACATTTTGAAAAATGTCCATATTACAGAGGAGAAGGTGCTGGATGTGTTAAAACACATAACGGTGCATAAATCCCCAGGACCTGATCAGGTGTAGCCTAGAACTCTGTGGGAAGCTAGAGAACTGATTGCTGGGCCCCTTCCCAAGATATTTGTATCATTGATAGGTGAGGTGCCGGAAGACTGGAAGTTGGCTAACATGGTGCCACTATTTAAGAAAGGTGCTAAGCAAAAGCCAGGGAACAATAGACTGTTGAGCCTGACATCAGTGCTGGGCAAGCTGTTGGAGGGAATCCTCAGGGACAGGATTTACATGTATTTGGAAGGGCAAGGACTGATTAGGGATGGTCAACATGGCTTTGTGCATGGGAAATCATGTCTCACACACTCGACTGAATTTTCTGAAGAAGTAACAAAGAGGATTGATGAGGGCAGAATGGTGGACGTGATGATCTATATGGACTTCAATAAGATGTTCGACAAGGTTCCTCATGCTAGACTGGTTAGCAAGGTCAGATCACATGGAATACAGAGAGAACTAGCCATTTGGAACAGAACTGACTCAAAGGTAGAAGATAGAGGGTGGTGGTGGAGGGTTGTTTTTCACACTGGAGGCCTGTGACCAGTGCTGTACCACAAGGATCGGTGTGGGGTCCACTGCTTTTTGTCATTTATATCAATGATTTGGATGTGAACATAGGAGGTATAGTTAGCAAGTTTGCAGATGGCACAAAAATTGGAGATGTAGTGAACAGTGAAGAAGGATACCTCAGAGTATAACAGGATCATGATCCAATGGCCAATGGGTCAAAGAGTGGCAGATGGAGTTTAATTTAGATAAACATGAGCTGCTGTATTTTGGAAAAGCAAATCAGAGCAGGACTTACACACTTAATGGTAAGGTCCGAGGGAGTGTTGCTGAACAAAAAGAGCTTGGAGTGCAGTTTCATAGTTCTTGAAAGTGGAGTCAAAGGTAGACAGGATAGTGAAAAAGATGTTGGCTGTGCTTTCCTTTATTCATCAGATTGTTGAGAGTAGGAGTTGGGAGGTCATGTTGCCGTTGTACAGGACATAGGTTAGGCCACATTTGGAATATTGCATGGAATTCTGGTCTCTCTCCAATGGAAGGATGTTGTGCAACTTGAAAGTGTGCAGAAAAGATTTACAAAGATGTTGCCAGGATTGGAGGTACTGAGCTATAGGGAGAGGCTAAATAGGCTGGGGCTATTTTCTCTGGAGTGGCGGAGGCTAAGGGGTGACCTTATAGAGGTTTATAAAATCATGAGGGGCATGGCTAGTCTAAAGAGACAAAGCCTAGGGGTGGGGGAGTCCAAAACTAGAGGGCATAGTTTTAAGATGACCGGGGAAAGGTTTGAAAGGGATCTAACAGGCAACGTGTTCATGCTGAGGGTGGCGTGTGTATGGAACGAGCTGCCAGAGGAAGTGGTGGAGGTTGGTACAATTACAACATTTAAAAGGCATCTGGATGGGTATATGAATAGGAAGAGTTGAAGAATATAGGCCAAGTGCTGGCAAATGGGACGAGATTAATTTAGGATATCTGTTAGCATGGATGAGTTGGACCAAAGGGTCTGTTTTCATGCTGTACATCTCTATGACTGTACCCGCTATAACGCATGGTAACTTCAGGTGTATGTAAAGACCTCTAAGATAAATGTCAACAAGGGGGCAATAAATGAATATTTGATGTGTGAAATAACAGGGCTATGCCAATTATAACATGCTGGAAAGAACGCTTGTGACCTGAGCTATGAAATGTGTCCAGGCTGATGATGTGCTTCCCTCCTGTGTTTCCCTTGAAAACAAGCATCTATTGTGGAAGAAAGGAACGCAAGCTGAAAATTAAAGAAAATGAGCACCCCAGTGTGATACGCTTTTGTTCATGATAAGATTGTAACAAAATTGATTCGAATCTTACCTTCCTGGGACCTGCAGATATGTCACTATTGCAGGCTCAATCCCTGGGGCTGAACTGAGTTTAAAATTAAATATAATCAGGGTAGGTGAATTCATCCACAGTCTTCTGGGACGTGTTGCTGTCCTCTATGTGGAAATCCTGCTCTAAGGCTCTGCTCCAATTGTATTTTGGAGAAGCAAAGTGCTTGGAAATTTGGAGGAAATCTGAAATGGACCAAAATTGGGGAAGAAATTTTGAAGGGAAGGTGGGTGGGGGTGGAACAAAAGAATACAAATTTTAGCATAAGGACCTAAGAAACTGGAACAGGACTAGGCCACATGAGCCCTCAAACCTGGTTCACCATTCAATACAATCTTGACAGATGTTTGATTTCAGTTTCACTTTCCCATCTGCTCCCCACAATCCCTTGATGCTTCCTTAGGTTGGAAAAAATATATCTATCTCTGACCTCCCATACACTGAACACCTGAGCAACCATAATCCTTTAGAGCAGAGACGTCTACAGATTCACAACCACGGAAGTGAAGAAATTCTTCCTCATCTCAGTTGTAAATGAAAAATTATCCTAAGACTGTATTGTCTAGTTCTAGATTACCCAGCCAGGACAACCACTTCTTGGAATGTCAAGGTCCTTCATAAAGTTAACTGAGGCATCTTTCATTCTTCTAAAGTCAAGAATAAAGTTCCCATCTGTCCAACCTCTAATCTCAGGACAACTCTCTTATCCCAGGAGTTAATCTAGAGAACTTTTGTTACACTGTTTAGATATACATAGATAAAATTACCAAAAATGTCCAAATTTAGTTTTGCCAAAATCTCGTAAAATTTTAACAAGATTTCCTTACTCATGAACTGCAGTTCTCTTGCAACGAAGGTGAAAATGTCATTTGCCTTTCTAGTTGCTTGCCATAGGTACATACTTACGTTCTGTGATCTTTGTACAAGGATCACCAAATCTCTCAGAAAATCATCATTTAAAAAATTCTTACCATTTCAAAATATTCTGCCTTTCCATTATTTTCACAAAATTGAAGAAGCTCACTTTTTCCATTTAATCCTTCACTGGCACCTTTTTACCCAGTCATTTAACCTGTCCATATCCTTTTTCAACCTCTCATGCCCACTAGCTTTGATGAGTATTCTAATAAAGCGAAACACATGTTTTATACAGTGCTAATGATGTTGTTTAATTTGGTTCTATGCAACTTTAATTCAGGTGTGCCTGAGAAGACAGATAATGACTTGGATTTAGTGGTCAGTGGTAAAGCAATTGCTTGTCAAAGAAAGTACACACCAAGATATAATGATCTTTGTGGTAAGATCTTTTCTGATGTCTGTTTCTGTTGCTGAGTCAAAGAAATCTCTACATATTCAATGGCTCTGATACCATTAAGTAGCATAAAAAACAATCATGTTGAAGTGTCCTCATGGACAGCAAAACCAGGAAGTTAGAGTCACTAAAGCAATTTAATTTTAAATCATTATAAATAGTGAAGTAAATGATTGGGCCACACATTGCAGTATTAGACAAAAAAAATTCAAACTTAAGAAAGTCAATTTTAAAATTATGGTAGTTGTAAAAATAGTTGGTTGTTTTGTAATACAGAACTGGAATATTGTTGACCAAAGACACATTTTGTCAAAGTTTTGGTGTTGCACTCATCAGGGCAATTTGCAAAAATATAAATTCAAAGGAAAACCAATATTAAAATTACGTGAGAGTGCTGATTGGGTGGGAAGCGCTCCGTTTAATAGAAACATTGCCATGGAGAATGAACCAATTTATTATAATTGACAATTAACAATTAATTGTGTAGACCTCTATTAGTTGTGCCTCCTCTGAAAGTCACCTTGATGTGAGCACAAACATTTTGTAATTGTCTGCCTGTCTCCTGTAAGCAGGTTCTGAGAGCCCATCCCTTGTAAGTTCACCTGGAGGTGGGACCATGTCAGGGAGCTGTCACAATGTGGTTTTTCCCTGTTATTGCAACCCATCCCACTTCGAAGGTACAAATCCCAGGCAATATTTTCCATGTTAGATAACATTAGATAACTGAGATATGTTTATTTTCAAAACAAATTTAACCAAAATACAGCTGGTGAAAAAGAGCATGTTGGTTCTTGTGGAACTTTCTGAAAGGTTTCTGGAAATATTCAGAGCTTCCTGAATGAAAACAGACAGCGGAAGAGACAGCAATAGAAATAACTGTAAACCAAGGTCCTGAAATTCCACTGTACAATACTATTGTGTCTGAATGTGCCAGTTATAATCCCTATCACTGCTATTTTTAGTTTCTGTGTTTGTCGCAAAATGTTCTCTCATGGTTTAATGTCACAGTTCACTCCTGCAAAGAGATTTCATGCGTTCTGTGATTTAAGGTGCCTCTGGTATTATCTAATATTATGGTAAATATTTGTAAGGTAGGGGAAGGTGTTGGGGAATGAGCCTGGCCTGGTGGTTGAAGTTTCAGTAGGGGATTACTTTGGGAATAGTGATCACAATTCCGTAAGTTTTACGATACTCATAGACAAAGACAAGAGTGGTCCTAAAGGAAGAGTGCTAAATTGGGAGAAGGCCAACTATACCAAAATATGGCAGGAGCTGGGAAATGTGGATTGGGAGCAGCTGTTTGAAGGTAAATCCACATTTGGTATGAGGGAAGTTTTTAAAGACAAGTTGATTAGAGTACAGGAGAGACATGTTCCTGTGAAAATGAGGGATACAAATGGCAAGATTAGGAACCCATAGATGACAGGTGAAATTGGGAGACTAGCTAAGAGGAAAAAGGAAGCATACATAAGGTCAAGGCGACTGAAAACAGATGAAGCTTTGGAAGAATATCAAGAATGTAGGACCAATCCGAAACAAGGCATTAAGAGGGCTAAAAGAGGTCATGAAGTATCTTTAGCAAACAGGGTTAGGGAAAATCCCAAAGCCTTTTATTCATATATAGGGAGCAAGAGGGTAACTAGAGAAAGGGTTGGCCCACTCAAGGACAAAGGAGGAAAGTTATGCCTGGAATCAGAGAAAATGAGTGAGATTCTTAATGAGTACTTTGCGTTGGTATTCACCGAGGAGAGGGTCATGACAGATGTTGAGGTTAGGGATAGATGTTTGATTGCTCTAGGTCAAGTTGGAATAAGGAGGGAGTAAGTGTTGGGTATTCTAAAAGGCATTGAGATGGTCAAGTTCCCAGGTCCGAATGGGCTCTATCCCAGGTTACTGAGGGAAGTGAGAGAGGAAATAGCTGGGGCCCTAACAGATATCTTTACAGCATCCTTGAACATGGGGGAGGTCCCAGAGGACTGGAGAAATGCTAATGTTGTCCCCTCGTTTAAAAAGGGTAGCAGGGATAATTCAGGTAATTATAGACTGGTGAGCCTGATGTCAGTGGTAGGGAAACTGCTGGGGAAGATACTGAGGGATAGGATCTATTCCCATTTGGAAGAAAATGGGCTTATCATTGCTAGGCAACATGGTTTTATGCAGGGAAGGTCATGTTTTACGAACTTAATAGACCTTTTGAGGAAGTGACAAAGTTGATTGATGAGAGAAGAGCTGTAGGTGTCATACATGGACTTCAGTAAGGTTCACCATGGTAGGCTGATGGAGAAAGTGAAGTTGCATGGGGTCCAGGGTGTACTAGCTAGATGGATAAAGAACTGGCTGGGCAACAGGAGACAGAGAATGGTAGTGGAAGGGAGTTTCTCAAAATGGAGAACTGTGACCAGTGGTGTTCCACAGTGATCCACGCTAGGACCACTGTTGTTTGTGATATACATAAATGATTGGAAGGAGATATAGGTGGTCTGATTAGCAAGTTTGCAGATGACACCAAGATTGGTGGAGTAGCAGATAATGAAGGGGACAGTCAGAGAATACAGCAGAATATAGATAGATTGGAGAGTTGGGCAGAGAAATGTCAGATGGAGTTCAATCTGGGCAAATGCAAGGTGATACATTTTGGAAGATCCAATTCAAGAACAAACTATACAGTAAATGGAAAAGTCCTGGGTAAAATTTATGCACAAGGAGACCTGGGTGTTCAAGTGCATTGTATCCTGAAGGTAGAAACACAGGTCAATAGAGTGGTCAAGAAGGCATATGGCATGCCTTCCTTCATCGGACTGGGTATTGAGTACAAGAGTTGGTAGATCAAGTTACAGTTGTATAAGTTTTTGGTTTGGCCACATTTGGAATACTGCGTACAGTTCTGGTCGTCACATTACCAAAAGGATTGTGATGCTTTGGAGACTGTGCAGAGGTTCACCATGATGTTGCTTGGTATTGAGGGCACTAGCTATGAAGAGAGGTTGAGTAGATTAGGATTATTTTCATTAGAAAGATGGAGGTTGAGGGGGGACCTGACTGAGGTCTACAAAATTATGAGAGGTTTGGTCAGGGTGGTTACCAGAGTGGGGGATTCAATTACTAGGGGTCACAAGTTCAAAGTGAGAGGGGAAAAATTTAGGGGAGATATGTGTGGAAAGTTCTTTACACAGAGGGTGGTCGGTGCCTGGAACACATTGCCAGCAGAGGTGGTAGGGGTGGGCACAATAGCATCATTTAAGATGTATCTAGACAGATACATGAATTGGCAGGGAACAGAGGGATACAGATCCTTAGAAAATAGGTGACAGGTTTAGATAGAGGATCTGGATCGGCGCAGGCTTGGAGGGCCGAGGGGCCTGTTCCTGTACTGTAATTTTCTTTGTTTTTTGTTGTCCTTTGTTCTAAATTAGTGTAGCTAGTTGTTTCTCAGTTCTGCTACTATTGCCATGCTGTTCTCTGCTTTTGTGAAAAGAGAAAAAATGTTATCGATGCCACCTTATGAAAGTTACAACACAGAAACAGGCCATTCAGCCCATTGTACTATCGATTAGCCACTAATTCTAATCCCACTTTCCAGTACCTGTCCAATACATTTCAGCTGCAGATCCAGATTCTTTTAAGTAAGTTAAAGATTTCTGCATCAACCACCAAACTTGGTGTAAAAATTACACAACACGAGATTATAGTCTAACAGATTTATTTGAAAGCACTAGCTTTCAAGCGCCACTCCTTCATCAGGTGGTTGTGGAGGTTAAGCTCATGCTCACAGAATTCACCTTGTAGGTGAATAAAATTTTCTTCATGTCCCCTCTAATTCTTCTATCGATCATCTTAAATCTGCTCCCTGTGTTAATTTACATCTTCCCTGGGAATCAGGTTTCTTAAATGACTTGATTCAAAGCCTTCATTATTGTGTACACACTAATTAAATCTCTCCAGAGCAATTACGTCCTTCCTGTAGTGCAGTGACCAGAACTGTGCACAAAACTCCAGCTGTGACCTAATCACTGTTTTATACTGTTCTAACGTTATATCCCTGATCTTGTATTCAGTACCTCATCTGAAGGAAAGCATCTCATCCACCTTTTTTTAACCATCTGATCTACCTGTCCTGCTTCTTCAGGGCCAGTAGGACATGTACTCCACGGTCTCTCATGTCCTCCACTCTTCTTAATACTCTTCCGTTAATTGTGTGTAATAAGAGGCACAATTTCAATTTTAAAAACATTTAATGAAACATGAAAATATATTTTTATAGTGAGATCAATTTCCTTTTCTCATTTTGAGACATGCTAAAGATAAGTCCACTTTCTCAAATTAAACGATTTCAAGGATAACTGATGCATTCTTTAAAAATGCAAGCAATTTTCTGATGCTACTGCTAATCTCAAGGCTAATCCAATGTTTGGAAGAGCAAGAGCAAAACATGTCTGTCATCTGACTCAAGTCAGCATGGTATAGCCTTTGATCTATTGAATTGTCATGAATCAGTCATTACTATCTCCTTCTTGAACTGGCCTCCTTTGATAAGGGAGCACAAGACAAATATCTGTCTTAGTTAAACCTCTGTTGGACAAATTGAATAGCAAAAATCTTGTTTATACCGGTGTCATAAAGGAACTATGTTACCATGTTGGCAATAAATGCCTGAGATTCTAAACAGTGATGAGTCTTTGTTTACAAATTAACATGCCAAGCCACTCTGTTGGTTTAATGCATTTGGAGTGTCGTATCGACATTAAATAGTTTTTTGTTGCAAATTCTACATTTTTAAGGATCCATGGTATTGTTTTTGCTTTGTGTATTTGAGGTTAGCCCTGGAAATCACAACACTGAATCTGGCTCTCTTATCCAGCCAGCTGAACAGAAGGCCCACTCCTACATTCCAATGGTAAAATGATGCTTTCATTTGAAACCACCATTTGGAAAAGGAACAATAATTTTAACAGGTAGTTCAGCACCAGACCAGGTTTGATTCTCTATTTGTAATGAATTAATTGATCTCAGTCATATGGATGTAAGGACAAAAGAATCAGTCTCAGTACCTCTGGGCTAACAAGAGGAAAATCACATAGACTTTCTGCCCTTGATCACTATATTTAGTAATTCCTCAAGGAAAATGCCGGTCTGGCCATTAAAAGGAAACAGATTGAACTTGTTTATTGGGTCTAACCAGATTGAATGTACCTGTAACACTTGTGGCTCATAAATGACCAATGATGTTTGAAACAAATGCTGAATCATAATCATGATCAAAAACCTTGCATCAGCATGAGCAAATGAGCTTGACATTGCATTTCTCAAAATCTCACTGTGCTACTGGAGGAATGGTTTCCCATTGTTTATATTCATCTCTCTGCTGGTGTTCCTGGCAGCAAGCAGGGTCAAAAGGGACATGTTTTCCCACAGATGGGTAGAAGATCCCAAATGACCTATCAACGTAAATCTGGTCAAGATGACAAGGATAGATGCAACTCCTCCTTTCTCTAACTTAGAGTCATAGAGATGTGCAGCATGGAAACAGACCCTTTGGTCCAACTTGTCCATGCCGACCAGATATCCCAGCCCAATATAGTCCCATTTGCCAGCACTTGGCCCATATCCCTCCATACCCTTCCTATTCATATACCTATCCAGATTCCTTTTAAACTCTTGCATTGTATTTGGTCTCAGCCCTCTCCTTCTTCCTTCAGCTTTCAGACCAGTAACTACTTCAACAGAATTTCTCTTGGCACCACTCACAGTCACCAATCACTTCTTATTCTCATACCTTACACACATTCCTGCACTGATTCCTCTTTTAGTTTGTGACATTGGCCACAAACATATGATCCACCTTTGTGAGATTGGTCCATCAGATGGATAGATTGTTAAAAAAGTAAAGTTGCCATAGTCGCACTGGACCATAGGGCTGCTATTTCATTAAAGACAGATGACTGGTGGTGATTTAACCCGAGGGTTACCACACCTCAAGTGAGGGGAGAAGTTGAGAAGGAGAGGCCTGTGTGTAACCTCAGGCAGTGCAGGAACTGAACCCATACCGTTGGCATCACTCTGCATCACCATCCAGTTAACCAACCCCAAATTAGGGATCACATCGACAAGAGTTGTAAAGATATCTCTTAGCTCTGCAGTCTGCCTTTCCTCCCTCCACTCAGAGTGTCAAGCCTTGGATCATTTTATTTAATTGTCCATGGGATGAGGATGTTGCTGGTGTTACGACATGACTGTGAACCCCTCTGTTAATTAAACCAAACACCCAGAAAAACTCACTTTGCCTCATAATCTGTTAAAATATGAATGACAGAAAACTCCCAAATTTCACTATTTAAAGAAAATAATAACAATTTATTCTTTAACTGTAAATTCTTCTTTAACTCATGAAACAACAACTATTCACAACTCTAAGGCCCCATCTCTCTTAACTGCTTATTACCTGCCTCCAACTCTATAATAAATGCTATTTCTAATAAACACTTATTAAAATTACATCAACTTAATTTCAAAACCATACAGTGGCTGTTGTCCTCAGTGTCTGTCTTCTTCGGCTGAAGCCCTCCTGGGTTGTCTTCTTTCTTTTTACTGCGAAGATGTTACATATGAAAAGGTTACTTTGATAGAGAATGTTTCAATCTTTTGGGTTATTCTCAGTGGCAGTTACTCTGTCTGACTTTCGAAATGCCTGCTTTTTTTATACCCCCAACATCAGACCGTGCCATTGGTTCAATGTTGGCAAAAACAGTAAATTCAAACTGGATTGGGTTTTAGTCTCCTGGGTGAAAGTCAGGACTGCAGATGCTGGAGATTAGAGTCAAGATTAGAGTGGTGCTATAAAAGCACAGCAGGTCAGGCAGCATCCGAGGAGCAGGAAAATCGATGTTTCAGGCCGGAGCCCTTCATCAGGAATGAGACTGGAAGCCTCGCAGTGGAGAGATAAATGGGAGGGGATGGGGCTGGGAGAAGATAGTTGAGAGTGCAATAGCTGGATGGAGGTGGGGGTAAAGGTGATAGGTTGGAGAAGTGAGTGGAGCGGATAGGTGGGAAGGAAGATTGACAGGTGGGACACCCTCGCCCTCAACAATTTCTCCTTCGAATCCTCCCACTTCCTCCAGGTGAAAGGGGTAGCCATGGGTATCCACATGGGCCCCAGCTATTGCCTGTCTCTTTGTTAGCTACGTAGAACAGTCCATCTTCCGTACTTACACCGGCACCACTCCCCACCTTTTCCTCCGCTACATTGATGACCGCATCGGTGCCACCTCATGCTCCCGCGAGGAGGTGAGCAGTTCATCAGTTTCACCAACGCTTTCCACCATGACTTTAAATTCATCTGAATCATCTCTGACAATTCCCTCCCCTTCCTGGAGTCCATCTTCCGTACTTACACCGGCACCACTCCCCACCTTTTCCTCCGCTACATTGATGACCGCATCGGCGCCACCTCATGCTCCCGCGAGGAGGTGAGTAGTTCATCAGTTTCACCAACACTTTCCACCATGACTTTAAATTCACCTGAATCATCTCTGACAACTCCCTCCCCTTCCTGGACCTCTCCATCTCCATCAATGTCGACCGACTCAACACCAACATTTTTTACAAACCCACCAACTCCCACAGCTACCTGGATTACACCTCCTCCCACCCTACCTCCTGCAAAAATGCTATCCCGTATTCCCAATTCCTCTTCCTCTGCCGTATGTGCTCCCAGGCGGACCAGTTCCACCACAGAACACACCAGATGGTCTCTTTCTTTAAAGACCACAATTTCCCCTCCCACATGTTTGAAGATGCCCTCCAACACATCTCATTCAAATCTTGCATCTCCGCCCTCAAACCCCACCCCTCCAACATCAACAAGGACAGAACCCCCCGGTCCTCACCTTCCACCCCACCAACTTCCACATAAACTGTATCATCCACCGACAGTTCCGCTACCTCTAAATGGACCCCACCACCAGGGATATATTTCCCTCCCAACCCCTATCCGCCTTCTGCAAAGGCTGTTCTCTCTGTGATTACCTGCTCAGGTCCATGCCCCCCAACAACCCACCCTCCCCTCCTGGCACCTTCCCCTGCCACTGCAGGAATTGTAAAACCTTCGCACACACCTATCCCCTCACCTTCATCCAGGGCCCCAAAGGAGCCTTCCACACCCATCAAAGTTTCACCTGCACTTCCACTAATATCATTTATTGTATCCGTTGCTCCTGATGCGGTCTCCTTTACATTGGAGGGACTGGAATCTCCTCGCAGAGCGCTTTAGGGAACATCTCCGGGACCTCCGCACCAATCAACCCCATTGCCCTGTGGCTGAACATTTCAACTCCCCCTCCCACTCTGCCGAGGACAGACTGGGCCTCCTCCACCTCCATTCCCTCACCACCCGACGCCTGGAGGAGGAATGCCTCATCTTCTGCTTCAGAACCCTTCAACTGCAGGGCATCAATGTGGACTTCACCAGTTTCCTCACTTCTCCTCCCCCACCTTACCCCAGTTCCAAGCTTCCCAGCTCAGCAACATCCTCATGACCTGTCCCACCTTGCCAATCTTCCTTCCTGCTTATCCGCTCCACCCTCCTCTCTGACCTATCACCTTCATCCCCACCTCCATCCACCTATTGCTCTCTCAACTACCTTCTCCCCAGCCCCACCCCCCTCCCATTTATCTCTCCACCCCCAAAGCTTCCAGCCTCATTCCTGATGAAGGGCTCTGCCTGAAACATCGATTTTCCTCTTTTAGGCTCCTGGGGCATAACTTAAACTGATTGGTTAAATTCAAATTGTTGTCAAACAACAACAACTCAGGTATCTATTTCATGGCCAAATATTACATATTTTCAATTTTCCAGTAAACTCTGAGACTACTAGCTAGTCATATGACAGGTGTTTGTAAGCTCTCAGTGCAAAAAAGCATTCATTCTCTCTTAAAGATACAGTACACACCTTCAACTTCATAACCCTGGTTAGACCAGTATTTATTCTCCACATGACTGTTGGCCTGGAATCACTTGCAGGCCAGACCAGGTAAGGATGGCATTTCATTCTCTAAAGGATACAACTGAATCAGGTGTTTTTATTTACAACAATTGACAGTAATGGTTGGCTGTCATGAGACGAGGTTTTCATTCCAGAGTTGTAGGATATTTCAGTCACCTCACAGAGTCCCGAGAGAGCAGGGTTAACTAGTTTATTCAACATATGCCGACGATCCTGGCTGTAAAAACCAATGGTCCATAGATATTAGTGATCACAGGCATTTTTATAGGGTAAAAAAAAACCACTTGACTTCATGCTGGTTATCACTCTGAATGTTTCATCTTGTGCTTGTTATCTTTATCAACTAAATATTTTTGTAAGGCAATATGACTTCCATTAAATTGTAGTAAATTAGTAAATTACATTAGAAGTGCTTTCATTAAAATTTCTACCAGACATTATTCCCTTCCACTAAGAGGTCTCACAGCAGTGATGGTGACATTCTGAAACAGGTAAATGGTGTCTCTTCTCATGATGCGATCAGATTGGTTCCCACAGCAACCCCTCAGATAATACTTGCCATAATACCTAGGAAAAACATACCATACAACAGTCTGCCGCCATGCTAGCATTGGATTTGGCAAAACCCATGAGTTTCTCAAGGGCTCCAGTATTATCCATAGCATCCTACCACTAGCTCAACTGAACTCTCAAATCATCAGGTAGAAGTGGTTGAATAAGGAAAAAACGATTGACTTCTGGGTTATCAGTGAATGATAAATGACCTGAAATAAATGGTTTTGTTTGGTGCACAGTACAACCTTCATTACTTATGGCACTTCTTCTGTCTAATGTGTGTTCACAGTGCAGTTCATGTGTCTGTGTTGTCAGAAAGCTATTGATGTGAATGTTGCCTGAGTTATTTAAATGATAAACGTTGTGAGATCAGGAGGTGGTAGTTGAGGTTACCAGGAATGTTATTGCAATAGGGATTGGTTTAGATAACTATGTAGGAGACAGAGCATATCACCTGAGTCATTGGGCAATTAATGCATTCCTTGCATATCTGCCTGCTAAGCGACACACTTCTCCTCCCTTTGCTCTCCCCACACTTTCACCCTCCTGATTCTCCTCAGACAGACGCTCCTTTCTCATTTACCGCCTCCATCTGCAATCCTTTTTAGATAGTGATGTTGTTCAGGATGCAGCAGACCACAATTATGCGGAGGCTCTCTCCAAAACATGTTGTAGAGAGCCACAGGATCTCTCAAGTTAGTTGAACCTTTGCTTTAGGACACTAATTGTGAGATCAATGATTTGTCTTCTGTTACCATGACATTTGTTAGACTTGAGTTGCTCAGGCAAGATTATGTTTACCATGGATAAACCACCATCTGCAAGTTCCTCCCCAGCCACTCATCATCCAGACCTGTGACTATGTTGTTTTTCTTTCACTGTCACTAGGTAATAAGAGTCTACCTACAGTGAATGGACTGCAATGGTTCAAGAAAGTAGCTCAACACCACCTTCTCAAGGGCAACTAGGGTTAGGAATGAAATGCTTGCCTAATCAATGAAGTCCACATCCTATGAGTAAATAAATGCATGGGGCCAGGGGCACACTGGATTACGCATCATATTATGGATCCGAATATAATGGGTTTGATTCCTACCTGGTTCAAATGCAATTCGCAACTTTTTATGATCTAAAAAAAATTCTAAATTGGAGGAAGGCCAATTTTAATGGTTCTGAGAAAGGGTCGTTTAACCTGAAACATTAACACTGATTTCTCTCCACAGATGCTGCCAGACCTGCTGAACTTCTTGGGCAATTTCTGTTTTTGTTTCCAATTTTAATACTATTAGGCAAGAATTTCTGAAAGTTGATTGGGGGTGGATATTCACAGGGAAAGGGATGGCTGGAAAGAGAGAAGCCTTCAAAAAGTCCAGAACGTATGTTCCTGTTAGGGTGATTAGAGAAATTGAGGTTCTTCTGGTCAATCAAAAAAAGGAGGCAAATGTCATGTATTGACAGAAGGAATTAGGTGAATCCTGTGAAGAGTATAAGGGCAGTAGAGTCATAGAGTCATAGAGATGAACAGCATGTAAACAGATCCTTCGGTCCAACCCGTCCATGCTGACCAGATATCCCAACCCAATCTAGTCCCACCTGCCAGCACCCGGCCCATATCCCTCGAAACAATTCCTATTCATATACCTATCCAGATGCCTTTTAAATGTTGCAATTGTACCAGCCTCCACCACTTCCTCTGGCAGCTCATTCCATACACGTACCACCCTCTGTGTGAAAAAGTTGCCACTTAGGTCTCTTTTATATCTTTCCCTTCTCACCCTAAACATATGCCCTCTATGGCATAGTTCTGGACTCCCTGACCCCGGGGAAAAGACTTTGTCTATTTAACCTATCCATGCCCCTCATAATTTTGTAAACCTCTATAAATGCAATATTCCAACAGTGGCCTAACCAATGTCCTGTACAGCCGCAACATGACCTCCCAACTCCTGTACTCAATAATCTGACCAATAAAGGAAAGCATACCAAATGCCTTCTTCACTATCCTCTCTACCTGTGACTCCACTTTCAAGGAGCTATGAACCTGCATTCCAAGGTCATACAGCCATAGAGTCATAGAGATGTACAGCATGGAAACAGACCCTTCGGTCCATCCCATCCATGGTCTCTTTGTTCAGCAATACTCCCTAGGACCTTACCATTAAGTGTATAAGTCCTGTTAAGATTTGCTTTCCCAAAATGCAGCACCTTGTATTTATCTGAATTAAACTCCATCTAGCTCAGCCCATTGGCCCATCTGGTAAAGATCCTGTTGTGATCTAGGTAACCTTCTTCGCTGTCCATTACGTCTCCAATTTTGGTGTCATCCGCAAACTTACTAACTGTACCTCTTATGCTCACATCCAAATCATTTATGTAAATGACAAAAAGTAGAGGACCCAGCATCAATCCTTGTGGCACTACTCTGGTCACAGGCCTCCAGTCTGAAAAACAACCCTCCACCACCACCCTCTGCCTTCTACTTTTGAGCCAGTTCTGTATCCAAATGGCTAGTTCTCCCTGTATTCCATGAGATCTAAACTTGATAACCGTTCTCCCATGGGGAACTTTGTCAAATGCCTTACTGAAGTCCATATAGATCACATCTGCCGCTCTGCCCTCATCAATCCTCTTTGTTACTTCTTCAAAAAACTCAATCAAGTTTGTGAGACATGATTTCCCATGCACAAAGCCATTTGACGATCCCTAATCAGTCCTTGCTTTTCCAAATACATGTACATCCTGTCCCTCAGGATTCCATCCAACAACTTGCCCACCACCGAGGTCAGACTCACTGGTCTACAGTTCCCTAGCTTGTCCTCACCACCCTTCTTAAACAGTGGCACCACATTAGCCAACCTCCAGTCTTCCGGTACTTCACCTGTGACTATTTATGATACAAATATCTCAGCAAGAGTCCCAGCAATCACTTCTCTAGCTTCCAACAGAGCTATGGGTACACCTGGAGAAAGTGAGGTCTGCAGATGCTGGAGATCAAAGTTGAAACTTTATTGCTGGAACCGCACAGCAGGTCAGGCAGCATCCAGGGAACAGGAGATTCGACGTTTCGGGCACAGGCCCTTCTTCAGGAATGAGCAGAGAGTGTTCAGCAGGAGAAGATAAAAGGTAGGGAGGAGGGACTTGGAGGAGGGGAGTTGGAAATGTGATAGGTGGAAAGAGGTCAAGGTGAGGGTGATAGGTCGGAGTAGGATGGAGGCGGACAGGTCAAGAAGAAGACTGCAGGTCAAGAAGAAGACTGCTAAATGTGATAGGTGGAAAGAGGTCAAGGTGAGGGTGATAGGTCGGAGTAGGATGGAGGCGGACAGGTCAAGAAGAAGACTGCAGGTCAAGAAGAAGACTGCTAAATGTGATAGGTGGAAAGAGGTCAAGGTGAAGGTGATAGGTCGGAGTAGGGTGGAGGCGGAGAGGTCAAGAAGAAGACTACAGGTCAGGAAGGCAGTGCCGGGCTGGAGGGATTC
>NC_057737.1:34069105-34075084 GCF_004010195.1 Chiloscyllium plagiosum
CAGTAAATACTGTTGCAAAATATTCATTTAGTATCTCCCCCATTTTCTGCGGCTCCACACAAAGGCCGCCTTGCTGATCTTTGAGGGGCTCTATTCTCTCCCTAGTTGCCCTTTTGTCCTTAATGTATTTATAAAAACTCTTTGCATTCTCGTTAATTCTATTTGCCAAATCTATCTTATATCCCCTTTTTGCTCTCCTGATTTCCCTCTTAAGTATACTCCTACTTCCTTTATACTCTTTTAAGGATTCACTCGATCTATCCTGTCTATATCTTACATATGCTTCCTTCTTTTTCTTAACCAAACCTTCAATTTCTTTAGTCATCCAACATTCCCTACACCTACCAGCCTTTCCTTTCACCCTAACAGGAATATACTTTCTCTGGATTCTCCTAATCTCATTTCTGAAGGCTTCCCATTTTCCAGCTGTCCCTTTACCTTCGAACATCTGCCCCCAATCAGCTTTTGCAAGCTCTTGCCTAATACCGTCAAAATTGGCCTTTCTCCAATTTAGAACTTCAACTTTTAGATCTGGTCTATCCTTTTCCATCACTATTATAAATCTAATGAAATTATAGTCGTTGGCCCCAAAGTACTCCCCCACTGACACCTCATTCACCTGTCCTGCCTTATTTCCCAAGAGCAGGTCAAGTTTTGCACCTTCTCTAGTATCTCCTTTACACACTTGTGGACCACTGCCTCATACATCCTCAAAGTTGCCTTGGAATGGGCTCCTGGCCAGCACACACCAAGTCTCTTCCAGGAGTATTAAAAAACAGTTAAATTCACAACTGAACTTGGAGGAACCTGTTGGGAGAGGTCACAATACAGAAACAGATAAGTGGATGTTTTAAGTGTGGTCTTAAAATAAGTCTGCAGTAGTGAGTAGAGTGGGTTCTTTTTGATTATATTGAGCTATGTTTCTTGATTAAACTTAAAATATAAGCCATAAGTATTAACTTAACTTGGAACAGTGTTTTGTAGAGGAATAAGATAGTGCTATTTTCTGGGTCTGTAGATTGAAAGAAGCAAAAATGGCCTTTAGTTGAGTGATATGTTCTTCTTCTTGGATGTAGGAGTTTAGGGAGAGTTTACTGAGGATTATATCCGCAATAAATGCCGTTGGGTGCGAATCTTATCAGATCGAATGCATCGGTTGGACAGGCAGACAGAGACAATGAGGAATTTACAAGAGCAAAGGGGTGTGATGGATGGCAGTTAGAGGAAAGGGGGAAATCTCAGATTGTCACATAGATGGGTTAACTCCAGGAAAGGTAAGAGAGTAGGCAGGTAGTGCAGGAGTGTTCTGTGGCTATCCCCATTTCAAACAAGTACGCTGTTTTGGAAAATGTAGGGGGTGATGGATTCTCAGGGGAACGTAGCATGAACAGCCAAGTTTCTGCTACCGAGACTGGCTCTAATGCAATGAGGGGTATGTCGGGTTCCAAGCGATTGATTGTCTTAGGGGACGCTCTAGTCTGAGTTACAGACAGACATTTCTGTGGCCAGCAGCGAAAAATCAGAATGGTGTGTTGCTTTTCTGGTGCCAGGATCAAGGATGTCTTAGAGAGGGTGGAGAATGTTCTCAAGGGGGAGAGGGGTCAGCAGGAGGTCATTGTACACAGCAGAACCAATGACATAGGAAGGAAAAAGTTGAGATGCTGAAGGGAGATTACAGACAGTTAGGCAGTAATTTAAAAAGTAGGTCCTTGAGAGTAGTAATATCTGGATTACTCCCAGTGCTACGAGCTAGTGAGGGCAGGAATAAGAGGATAGAACAGATGAATGCATGGCTGAGGAGCTGGTCTATAGGAGAAGAATTCACATTTTTGGATCATTGGAAACTGTATTGGGGCAGAGGTGGCTTGTACAAGAAGGACGGATTGCACCGAAATTGGAAGGGACTAATGTACTTGCAGGGAGATTTGCTAGAGCTGCTCAGGAGGATTTAAATGAGTAAACTGGGGAGGGGTGGGACCCAGGGAGATAGTGAGGAAAGATTTCAATCTGTCACTGGTACAGTTGAGAACAAAGGCGAGCCAAACAGTCAGGGCAGGCAGGGGCAAAGCAGAGAACAAGGTAGGACTGATACATTAAACTGCATTTATTTCAATGCAAGAGGTCTAACAGGGATGGCAGATGAACTCAGGGCATGGTTAGGAACATGGGACTGGGATATCATAGCAATTACGGAAACATGGCTCAGGGTTGGGCAGCACTGGCAGCTTAATGTTCCAGGATACAAATGCTACAGGAAGGATAGAAAGGGAGGCAAGAGAGGAGGGGGGAGTGGCATTTTTGATAAGGGATAGCATTACAGCTGTACTTAGGGAGGATATTCCTGGAAATACATTCAGGGAAGTTATTTAGTTGGAACTGAGAAATAAGAAAGGGATAATCAACTTATATTATAGACCACCTAATAGAGGGAAATTGAGAAACAAATTTGTAAGGAGATCTCAGCTATCTGTAAGAATAATAGGGTGGTTTTGGTAGGGGATTTTAACTTTCCAAACATAGGCTGGGACTGCCATAGTGTTAAGGGTCTAGATGGAGAGAGATTTGTTAAATATGTACAAGAAAATTTTCTGATTCAGTATGTGGATGTACCTACTAGAGAAGGTGCAAAACTTGACTTACTCTTGGGAAATAAGGCAAACAGGTGACAGAGGTGTCAGTGTGGAAGCACTTTGGGGGCAGCGACCATAATTCTATTCGATTTAAAATAGTGATGGAAAAGGATAGACCAGATCTAAAAGTTGAAGTTCTAAACTGGAGGAAGGCCAGTTTTGATGGTATTAGGCAAGAACTTTCAAAAGCCGATTGGGGGCAGATGTTCGCAGGTAAAGGGACAGCTGGAAAATGGGAAGCCTCCAGAAATGAGATAATGAGAATCCAGAGAGAGTATATTCCTGTTAGGGTGAAAGGGAAGGCTGGTAAATAAAGGGAATGCTGGATGACTAAGTAAATGGAGGTTTTGGTTAAGAAAAAGGAAGCATATGTCAGGAATAGACAGGATAGATCGAGTGAATCTTTAGAAGAGCATAAAGGCAGCAGAAGTATACTTAAGAGAGACATCAGGAGGGCAAAAAGGGGACATGAGATAGCTTTGCCAAATAAAATTAAGGAGAATCCAAAGGTTTTTATAAATACATTAAGGACAAAAGGGTAACTAGGGAGAGAATAGAGCCCCTCAAAGGTCAGCAAGGCAGCCTTTGTGTGGTGCCGCAGAAGATGGGGGAGATACTAAATGAGTATTTTGCACCAGTTTTTACTGTGGAAAAGGATTTGGGAGATATAAATTGTCAGGAAATAGAGGGTGACATCTTGAAAAATGACCATATTACAGAGGAGGAAGTGCTAGATGTCTTAAAATGCATAAACGTGGATAAATCACCAGGACCTGATCAGGTGTACCCTAGAAATCTGTGGGAAGCTAGGGAAGTGATCGCTGGGCCTCTTACTGAGATATTTGTATCATTGATATTTACAGGTGAGGTGCCGGAAGGTTGGCTAATGTGGTGCCACTGTTTAAGAAGGGTTTAAGAACAAGCCAGGGAACTATAGACCAGTGAGGCTAACCTCGGTGGTGGGCAAGTTGTTGGATGGAATCCTGAGGGACAGAATATATATGTATTTGGAAAGGCAAGGACTGATTCAGGATAGTCAACATGGCTTTATGCATGGGGGATCATGTCTCACAAACTTGATTGAGGTTTTTGAAGAAGTAGCAAAGAGGATTGATGAGGGCAGAACAGTGGATGTGATCCATATGGACTTCAGTAAGGTATTTGAGAAGGTTCCCCAAAGGAGATTGGTTAGCAAGGTTAGATCTCACCGAATACAGGGAGAACTTGCCATTTGAATACAGAACTGGGTCAAAGGTAGAAGTCAGAGGGTGGTGGTAGAGGGTTTTTTTCAGACTCGAGGCCTGTGACCAGTGGAGTGCCACAAGGATCGGTGCTGGGTTCCCTACTTTTCATCATTTATATAAATGATTTGGATGTGACAGTTAGTAAGTTTGCAGATGACACCAAAATTGGAGGTGCAGTGGACAGCGAAGAAGGTTATCTCAGTGGCAGATGGAGTTTAATTTAGATAAATGTGAGGTGCTGCATTTTAGGAAAGTAAATCTTAGCAGAACTTATACACATAAAGATCCTAGGGAGTGTTGCTGAACAAAGAGAACTTGGAGTGCAGGTTCATAGCTCCTTGAAAGTGAAGTCATAGGTAGATAGAATAGTGAAGAGGGTGTTTGGTATGCTTTCCTTTATTGGTCAGGGTATTGAGTACAAGAGTTGGGAGGTCATGTTGCGGCTGTACAGGACATTGGTTAGGCCACTGTTGGAATATTGCATGCAATTCTGGTTTCCTTCCTATTGGAAAGATGTTGTGAAACTTGAAAGGGTTCAGTAAGGATTTACAAGGATGTTGCCAGGGTTGGAGGATTTGAGTTTTAGGGAGAGGTTGAATAGGCTAGTGCTATTTTCCCTGGAGCTTCGGAGGCTGAGGGGTGACCTTATAAAGGTTTATAAAATCATGAGGGGCATGGATAAGATAAATAGACAATGTCTTTTCCCTGGGGTGGGTGTGCCCAGAACTAGAGGGCATAGATTTCGAGTGAGAGGGGAAAGATACAAAAGAGACCTAAGGGGCGAATCTTTCACGCAGAGGGTGGAATAAACTGCCAGAGGAAATGGTGGAGGCTGGTACAATTGCAACATTTAAAAGGCATCTGGATGGGTATACGAATAGGAGGGTTTTGGAGGGATATGGGTCAGGTGCTGGCAGGTGGGACTAGATTGGGTTGGGATATCTGGTCGGCATGGATGAATTGTACTGAAGGGTCTGTTTCCGTGCTGTACATCTCTATAACTCTATGAGTACGTACATTGGTATGTTAGAGACAACCTACCTGAGCAAATGTAAACTCCTCAGCCAGACATTATCAAAAGAGTTCACCCTGGCCTGTAGATCTTGTAAGACCTTCAGCAAGTCTCAGCTGCATCTCCTTACTGACCCATCTGTGCTCTACCTATTGGTGCATCTGCTTCTGTTGTTATTGCTGCTGTTACTCTTTTTTCTTATCCCCCCTATCAAATACAATGCAACAAGAACCACACCCATCATTAACTGTCATTACTTATTAAAGATAAGTAAGCAGAAGAGATCAAATTACTAATGTGGAATGTGTCAAAATCACTTTGTCTTTAACAGCTTACCAGCATGAAGACACAACAGTCTGAGTGCCTGAAGGTCTTGGTCCCTGCAGTCTACTGTTTCTGGAATCAATCCCAATGGGATTCACCTAGCATGAGAAACACAACTTCCGGCATTCTTCCAGTTGGTGTTGCAGCAGGATCCTAATTATATTGGCAAGTTTTATGGGTGGGCAGTGAAGACGGTCAATGCCAATGGAAACTTCAAGAAAGACTGGATCTAATACTTCAAGGGGATGAATGATCTGCTCTACACTGGCAGGGCCTGCACCACTATCAGTGCGATGTATAAATAAATCACACTCATAGGAGCATGATGCGTTGAGTGGTTTGTCATTGCACGGGACGTGCACACAAAAGTGGGAATCAAGCATTTCTATCAGCTTCCTCATATGCAAACAGGGTCAATCATTTCATTACAGCTCCCAATGTTGCACTGCTTTATGACAGTGCCTCTGTCTCACACATCTGCCCAAACATAAGAAGAGCCACAAAACACAGTGGCTTAGGCACCAGCTGCTGACTGACCTTTTGTCACAACTTACACGAATATCCACTTCACTGGAATATCAGGCACAAACACCAAGCAGTGGTAGTCTGGCGCACTGACCTCTACATCGCTGAAGCCAAACGCCAACTCGAGGACACCTCTTCCTACCGCCCCCTTGACCATGACCCCACCCCCCATCACCAAACCATCATCTCCCAGACCATACACAACCTCATCACCTCAGGAGATCTCCCACCCACAGCTACCAAC
>NC_057737.1:34075279-34084293 GCF_004010195.1 Chiloscyllium plagiosum
GACGTCCCTCTCCTGACGTCCCTGTCTGGACGTCCTCTCCTGACGTCCCTCTCCTGACGTCCCTCTCCGGACGTCCCTCTCCGGACGTGCCTCTCCGGACGTGCCTCTCCGGACGTCCCTCTCCTGACGTCCCTGTCTGGACGTCCTCTCCTGACGTCCCTCTCCTGACGTCCCTCTCCGGACGTCCCTCTCCGGACGTGCCTCTCCGGACGTCCCTCTCCTGACGTCCCTGTCTGGACGTCCTCTCCTGACGTCCCTCTCCTGACGTCCCTCTCCGGACGTCCCTCTCCGGACGTGCCTCTCCGGACGTGCCTCTCCGGACGTGCCTCTCCGGACGTGCCTCTCCGGACGTGCCTCTCCGGACGTGCCTCTCCGGACGTGCCTCTCCGGACGTGCCTCTCCGGACGTGCCTCTCCGGACGTGCCTCTCCGGACGTGCCTCTCCGGACGTGCCTCTCCGGACGTGCCTCTCCGGACGTGCCTCTCCGGACGTGCCTCTCCGGACGTGCCTCTCCGGACGTGCCTCTCCGGACGTGCCTCTCCGGACGTGCCTCTCCGGACGTGCCTCTCCGGACGTGCCTCTCCGGACGTGCCTCTCCGGACGTGCCTCTCCGGACGTGCCTCTCCGGACGTGCCTCTCCGGACGTGCCTCTCCGGACGTGCCTCTCCGGACGTGCCTCTCCGGACGTCCCTCTCCTGACGTCCCTCTCCTGACGTCCCTCTCCTGACGTCCCTCTCCTGACGTCCCTCTCCTGACGTCCCTCTCCTGACGTCCCTCTCCTGACGTCCCTCTCCTGACGTCCCTCTCCTGACGTCCCTCTCCTGACGTCCCTCTCCTGACGTCCCTCTCCTGACGTCCCTCTCCTGACGTCCCTCTCCTGACGTCCCTCTCCTGACGTGTCTCTCCTGACGTCCCTCTCCGGACGTGCCTCTCCTGACGACCCTCTCCGGACGTGTCTCCCCGGACGTGCCTCTCCGGACCTCCCTCTCCGGACGTCCCTCTCCGGACGTCCCTCTCTGAACGTCCCTCTCCGGACGTGTCTCTCCTGACGTCCCTCTCCTGACGTGCCTCTCCTGACGTGCCTCTCCTGACGTCCCTCTCCTGACGTCCCTCTCCTGACGCCCTCTCCTGACGTCCCTCTCCGGACGTCCCTCTCCTGACGTGCCTCTCCTGACGTTCCTCTCCGGACGTCCCTCTCCGGACATGCCTCTCCGGATGTCCCTCTCCGGATGTCCCTCTCCGGACGTCCCTCTCCGGACGTCCCTCCTCGGACGTCCCTCGCCTGACGTCCCTCTCCTGACGTCCCTCTCCGGACGTCCCTCTCCGGACGTGCCTCTCCGGACATGCCTCTCCTGACGTCCCTCTCCGGACATCCCTCTCCGGACGTGCCTCTCCGGACGTGCCTCTCCGGACGTCCCTCTCCTGACGTCCCTCTCCTGACGTCCCTCTCCTGACGTCCCTCTCCTGACGTCCCTCTCCGGACGTGTCTCTCCGGACGTGCGTCTCCGGACGTGCCTCTCCGGATGTCCCTCTCCTGACGTCCCTCTCCGGACGTCCCTCTCCGGACGTGCCTCTCCGGACGTCCTATGCCACTCTCTCCCCACCCCCACCCTCCTCTAGCTTATCTCTCCACGCTTCAGGCTCTCTGCCTTTATTCCTGATGAAGGGCTTTTGCCCGAAACGTCGATTTTGCCTGTCCTCGGATGCTGCCTGAATTGCTGTGCTCTTCCAGCACCACTACTCCAGAATCTGGTTTCCAGCATCTGCAGTCATTGTTTTTACCTCATAAATTAATTTCAATCAATCTTTAGCTCTTTGGCAACATTGAACAACCTTTCAATCAGCATCATTTAACTCCAAACTCCCTCAATCCCAAAATTTTAGCTCAGTTGACTGGATTGACTAGTTTGCAATGCAGAGTGACATTAACAGTGTGAGCTTAATTCCTACATCATCCGAGATTACCAACAAGGCCTTGCCTTCTCAGCCTTGTCCCTCACTTCAGGCTTGGTGATGCTCAGTTTAAACTCAACAATTGACATCTCTCCCTTTGAGGGAGTAGTCTTTTGGGACTATGGCAACTTTACCTTACAAGTGTCACACATGGATGATCCCAGCACTGGGGATTGATACCTATATTTACAATTGCAGTGCTAATGTCCTCATGCTAATGTCTCCCTATTCTTCTCCCCTGTAGGAGAAGGATGTGCATAATAAATGTCAATGTACAGTCAGGGGTGTAGGGGCTAGCACTGGTGATACCTGATAATTTGGTAAATCAGACAAAGACAAGCCATATATAATTAAAAGTAGGGTCTTGGGCAGTGTTGTAGAACGTAGAGGCCTAGGGGTCCAGGTACATAATAGGAAGGGTTTAGAGGGATATGGGCCAGGTGCTGGCGGGTGGGACTAGATTAGGTTGGGATATCTGGTCAGCATGGATGAGTTGGACTGAAGGGTCTGTTTCTGTGCTGTACATGACTCTAAGTTTCACCTGTTCCAGAGGCATGCAATAACATCTTTGAATAGGTTGATTAGAAAATATCTTTAAACTTTTCTATTAATGAGCTGACCTAGATGCAAAGACCAGCAGGGGAATGTATGGGAAAAGAGGTGCCAGAGATTATGTGCAGGCTGCAGTGAAATGAGGAGGATTTTGCTTAAAACAAATACAAAGTGCTGGAGAAACTCAGTAGGTCTGTCTGCACCCGCAGTGAGAAAACAATTAACTTTCTGAGTCCAGTATGACTGTGACTTTTTCTCCACAGATGTTGCGAGATCTGCTGAGTTTTTCAATAATTCTTTGTGTATGCTTCGGATTTCCTTCGTCTATTGTATTTTGCTGCTACAAATTTACCTACATTCTGTCTGAAGTTGTGGCTCTGCCTGCCTCCATGGACTGGGTGAAGGTTATCATGGAGAGCCAGGTCCATCAGAAGTCATTATCTGCTGGATATGAGTGTAGACCTTCTCTCCATGACTAAAACCCATTGGATGTATTCATTCACTGACTTGGCAAAGGGGCCAAGGGACCTTGTTCTCCAGGTGCTCCATGTCCTCAAGAGGTAAAGAAGATGCCATTGTGCAACAACTGGGAGGAAAAGCAACAGACAGGTGCCCTGGGATTGTTGTCTCAGGATACTGCAGGAGGTGCTCTGTCTCACTACCTCTGTCTGACCAGAAGCGAAGCGCTGGCCAGGAAATTGAACAGGGGGTTATTGGTGCAAAAGAAACAAATCCAACTACGATAAATGGGAATCAATGGATCTAATGTTTACATACACACACACAGATTAGGGGCAGGGTTGGCAATTCAGCCCCTTGAGCCTGCTCTGCTATTCAATAAGATCAAGACCGATCTGATCATATTCACAAATCCTCATTCCTGCTTACCCCTTATAACCTTTCAACCCACACTTAACAAGAATCTATCTACCTCTGCTTTAAAATATTCAAAGATGCCACTTCTACCATCTATTCAGAGAAAAAAGAGAAAAGAAGTCATCTCACTTCCATTGAAGATGGGCGATCCCAGTTTTTTAAACAGTGACTTCCTAGTTATAGACTCTCTCATAGAGAATCAGCCTCTTGACATCTCCCTGTCAAGACCCTTCAAGATTATATGTTTCAATCAAGTCACTTCTTTCTCTTACAAATTCTGGCGGATACAAGCCTGGTCTGTCTAACCTTTTGTTATAAAAGAATTCTCCCAATTCAGATATTGGTCTCGATTTTGCAAACTATCTCCAATGCAGTTACGTCACTCCTTAAAGAAGGTGACCAATATTGCACATAGTAATCCAAAAGCAATTTCACCAGTGCCCTGTATAACTGAAGATTAACCTCTGTACTTTTGTATTTAATTCCCCTTATGATAAATGATAACATTAATATTATCTTTCCTTTAACTGCCTGCTGTACCTATTAATATAGAGAAAGTGATGACTGCAGATGCTGGAGATCAAAGTCAAAAAGTGTGGTGCTGGAAAAGAACAGCAGGTCAGGCAGCATCCGAGGAGCTGGAGAATCAATGTTTCGAGCGTAGGCTCTTCATCAGCTTATGCTCAAAACAAAAACTGTCCCGCTCCTCGGATGCTGCCTGACCTGCTGTGCTTTTCCAGCAACACACTTTTTGTATCTGTTTAATATGCTTTTGTGAGTCATGTGTAAGGAAGCCAAGATCTCTGTGCATTCTCAGAACTCTGAAATTTCTCACCATTTAGATAAAATGCTTTCATACTTCTTATTTCTTGCCAAAATGGACAACTTCACATTTTCCACAACCTTGCCCATTCAGTTAGCCTATTTATATCCTTTTGTAGCCTCCTTATATCCTCTTCATAATTTGATTTCGAACTATCTTTGCATTGTCATCAAATTTAGCATTCATACCATCATCTGTGACATTTAGATAAATTTTTCAAAGTTGAGGCCACAGAGCCAATCCCTATAGCAAGCCACTGGTTACATCTTCCAAACCTGAAACAGATCCATTTTTGTCTACTTCTGTTTCTTGTTCGCCAGTCTTATAGTCATGATATAATGCCTTCTGGAAATCTACATACATTATATCCATTGGTTCCCCTTTATTCACACATTACCTTCTTAAAGAGCTTCAATAGAATGGTTAAACATGAGTAGCATTTAAAAAAAAAGAAGTCCCTTGAGAGTAGGAATGCCTCTTTGTCACAATTGGCTAAATACATCAAGTGTCCACAAATGTTCATGCAATGTCATTTGTCCTCAATCAGCGTCTCTCAGGTTTATCTGCCTCACCTCAGTACTGCCTTGTCATTCTCAGCATCTCCTTAAGGCTTTACTTATTCCTTGTCTGAGGAGACATGGTTGCTCCATCTCCTCCTTTTCTACATTTTAAATCCCAATGGAGCAGAGTTGTGCAGGGCGCAGCCAATACAAACTGTTCTGGAGTGTTTACTTGAGTGCCCCTCCTGATTGGTCCAGGAAACAGAAGGATATCTTCAGATCACAAATGGCCTGTTCTGATGACCCTTTTGGAAGCATGAACAGCATTGTAGCTGTTTATAATCATTCTGAGGATTTCCTGCTGGGAACATTAGCCATACTTTAAGGAGATATATTTGTCACCCATGAGCTATTCCTGGAGATGATGTGGGAGAACCTTAATGGAACCTGAGAGTTGTGCAGAATGTAAATTGCTGTGGCAGCTCTCTCGGAAGTGGGTGCTCACCTGCAGGAATTGTTGCTGTGGTCATAAACGAGCTGGACAATGAGGGAGTGAAATATTTTTCTATTCAGGAATCTGGCTAGATAATACTAGCGAGCTTCATTTAAGGGAAACCATAGATTGCTGCAAATCTGACTCACTATGCAGCCACGAGTTGCCAATGAAAGGGAACTATTGCTTGTTCACTGCATTATTAAAGGCATGACTCACCTCATTAATAGTCAGCTTCATATCTTATGAATCAAACAGCACAAGCTCGACATCGAGAATTCTCATCGTAGGAAGTCAGAGTGGATGCCTGGCTCAGAGCAAGGAGCCTCCATGTTTCATCCAATCAAGCAGCATCTTGGGGCAGGATTCATGGGCACCAGTTCCACACACTCCTCGTCCACGGACATGAGCATCTGACATTTACCAACCCTGCGCAACCATCATGGCACCTCTGCAAAGCATTTGCAGGCTGCTCTGGAAGCACAGTCCTTCATTGCAGCTGCACTGGCATTAAAGGGCTACTGTGAGAATACTTTGCACACAGGGACAGACACTCACTTCATGGATTGGACAAAATTACAACTCAGGGCTGCTGACTTACTCTCTTAGGACTCACTCACTGAACGCCTATCATTATAATTGCAGCAGCCATTGGAGACAGTTTCATAAGGACCATTCTATACATAGATAGAAGTACAGCTCTTTTAAGCACATTAACCACACAAAGGTACCCAGTGAAGCCTATCTCCCCTGACTAAAATACTTTATGGGTCAAATATATGCATGGCTTAATCTAGTTAGACTTGAGACACAGATCATGGTGGCAAAAGCCCTGTTTTTACTAAAGTTTATGCTAATAAGCAATACCACCTGTTTAAAACTCATGCTAATTCATTTCTTAAAATTGATGAAATGGGAATTTCAAATCTTTAAAACCTCTGAAATTTCCAGATTTGGTTTAGTCCATTCCAAATTAACTGTTTTCAAGCCTCCTTGATTCATTGACCTCCGATAGAAAGTAGATTTGCGTGATTACATTCAGGAAGAAGGTGGAAGCAGATGGTGATGCCTCCACAGCTGAATAGCTTTTTCACCACTGCCCTGAGAATATGTGCTTGTTTGAGCCATGTTTAAACAGATGAAAAATGGAAGGAAAAGTTCAGCACAATTAAATCCCAATCGTGTAACTAAGGATAATAAATCTCAGACCCCCAGCACGGTCAACGGTCACACCGTCATTTGGCTGATCCAGTTCTCTTTTGATATCACTGCTTTAAGTAGACAAGCAGGCTTACCAATCACGATCTTACTCTTCAGAATCCACACTGACTAGGATTTGGTAAATTGCAACTGTAAACATAATCTTCAACTTAATTAATTCTACTTTTTTTTCCTTGAATGAGATTGAGAATTTGCATCTTCTGGCCTGCGTCCATTTTATCAGTGTTTGGAATTGCAGCACCACGTTTACTTGTTTTCAAATCCCAGTGATTTCTCTTGCAATTGTTGACAATCGGGATTGGTATGATCATGCGGCTTTCACTTTTGAGTCCAGTGAGGCAGCAGGTAGTAGTTTAAGGATTGGTTATGAATTGGAGCCAATTAATGAATTTGCAGTCAGTGACTTCATCCTGTTTGGCTATAACTTTAGTTAAAAGATGCAGAATATTAAACTAAAATGCTTTATTTTCTCCACTCCTGAAAAAAAACTTTTAGTAAGCTCTCTTCCTATAGAATCTTATAAAAGAAAAGGTAAAGTCACCATACTCCTAGAGCACCATAGGGTTTCTTTTGCATTAGAGAGAGACACCTTTGGTGGGGGTTTGACCTGAGGGTCAACATGCCTTAGGCGAGGGGAAAAGTTGAAAAGGAGAGTGCTTCATGGTAACTTTAGCCAGTGTGGGAACCTCACACCCTAAACTACATTCTTTCTATGTGAATAAAGGCAACACACTGCCGCTGCGGACTTTTCGTATGTGAGTCCAGAATACGTACAGGTGAGGTGTACCATTTAACAACGAAAGAGAAAGTGAGGACTGCAGATGCTGGAGATCTGAAAATGTGTTGCTGGAAAAGCGCAGCAGGTCAGGCAGCATCCAAGGAGCAGGAGAATCGACGTTTCGGGCATGTGCCCTTCTTCACAGGCTCATGCCCGAAACGTCGATTCTCCTGCTCCTTGGATGTTGCCTGATCTGCTGCGCTTTTCCAGCAACACATTTTCAGCATTTAACAACGAAGGCCAGCATAACTAAGTATGAGCCCACACTGCCCAGTGTTCACAATGTTGTATTTTCTACTGATGTGAAAAGTACACTATCCCAATTGTGTATACATATATATTTATTTCCTCAGTCATATGCCAATTTCAAAACTAAGCATTACTCAGGTGTCACTTCATTAAGTGTTGCTCAGCCTGTAATGCTTAACCAATTTACGCCCAATGCTAGTGAGATAAAGCAAACAAAATTACATGTGAGCTCCCCCAGGTGGCTTGGAGAGTAATTGCATGCAAACCTTCAAAGACAAAAGTGAAGCTTTGCACAATCCCAGGACATTTCAGAACTAGTAAATTATATTTTAAAATTAAGATACCATCATTACCTAGAAAAATACAGTAGCTTATCTGTATGTGGGAAATTAATTATTTGTTAATGTTATTTTATTTGTGGTGTTAGTTGAGGAAAGAATATTGTCCAGGTGAGTGCATACCTCATTTCCTTATCTCTATTATTGGCACATGCATCTTTAAAGGCCTTGGTCCTCACCAAACTTCTCTGCCTCGCCACTTGTCTTCTCCTTCTAAACACTGCTAAACTATCCATCTTTAACCAAGCATTCTGTAATATCATCGTCTTTGCCTCAATTTCAATTTCTGGCTGATTGTGTTTCCATGGTGTGCTAAGGGATGTTTTACCATGTTGGAGAGGTTATATAAATGCAAGTAATTGTTGCTAAAGTAATTCATGGAGAGTTTTTACATGTACCTGAGCAGACAGACAATCTTTAATATCTTATCTGAAAAACAAATGAAAGGATAGAGAAGAATTTGAAATAGTGATAGTAGAGACAATGAGAAAAGAAATAAGTCTGATGCTGGTACAGATGAGAACAGGGCAAGTCAAACAGTCAAGGCAGGCAACAGCAAGGTAGAGAACGAGGTGGGACTGATAAATTGAACTGCATTTATTTCAGTGCAAGAGGCCTAACAGGTAAGGCAGGTGAACTCGGGGCATAGTTGGGGACATAGGACTGGGATATCATAGCTATTACAGAAATGTGGCTCAGGAATGGGCAGGTCTGGCAACTTAATGTTCAGGGGTATAGATGTTTTAGGAAGGATAGAAATAGGGGCAAGAGAGGAGGGTGTGTGGCATTTTTGTTTAGGGGATAACATTACAGCTGTACTTAGGGAGGATATTCCTAGGATGACATCTAGGGAGGTTATTTGGGTAGAACTGAGAAATAAGACAGGGATGACCATCTTATTCGGATTGTACTAAAGCCCCCCCACCCACCCAGCAGTCAGCGGGAATTGAGAAGCAAATTTGTAAGAAGATTTCAGTTATCTGTAAGAACAATAGGGTTTTAATGGTAGGGGATTTAAATTTTTCAAATGTAGAATGGGACTGCAATAGTATTAAGGGCTTGGATGGAGAGGAATTTGTAAGTATTTACAAAAAAATTTTGTTATTCACTATGTGGATGTACCTACTAGAGAAAGAGCAAAATTTGATCTTCTCTTGGGAAATAAGGCAGGGCAAGTGACTGAGGTATCAGTGTGTGTGTGTGTGTGTGGTGGTGGTGGTGGGGGGGGGGG
>NC_057737.1:34084988-34097932 GCF_004010195.1 Chiloscyllium plagiosum
CCTCCCCCACTCACCCATTGTACTCTATGCTACTTTCTCCCCACCCCCACCCTCCTCTAGCTTATCTCTCCACGCTCCAGGCTCACTGCCTTTATTCCTGATGAAGGGCTTTTGCCCGAACCTCGATTTTGCCTGTCCTTGGATGCTGCCTGAACTGCTGTGCTCTTCCAGCACCACTAATCCAGAATCTGGTTTCCAGCATTTGCAGTCATTGTTTTTACCTCTATGTATTTGGAAAGGCAAGAATGATTAAGGGTAGTCAACATGGCTTTGCACATGGGAAATCATGTCTCACAAACTTGCTTGAGTTTTTTGAAGAAGTAACAGAGAAGTTTGATGAAGGCTGGTGGGTGAACAATGTCTATCTGGACTTCAGCAAGGCATTCAACCAAGGATCCCCATGGTAGACTGATTGGCAAGATGAGATCACATAGAATACAGGGAGAGCTAGTCATTTGCATACACAATTGGCTTGAAGGTAGGAGATAGATTTTGTATGAGGGTTGTTTTTTGGACTGGAGCAGTGTGCTACAAAGCTAGGTCCACTGCTTTTTGTTTTATATAAATGATTTGAATGTGAACATAGGTGGTATGGTTAGTAAATTTGCAGATGGCACAAAAACTAGTTGTAATGTGGACAGTGAAGAAGTTATTTCAGAGTACAACGGGATCTTGATCAGATGTGCATCCCATGGAACAAACCATAGAGCATAGAGGTTTGTGTCACAGAGATGCTCGGAATACCTCAAATAATACATCCCTTAGTCTGACTGAGAACTGCACCTTGTATACTTTGAAACATATTATGTATCACTATTTACTTATGTTGCAATAATAATTGTGGGCGGAATCTTCCCAGCCCCTGAGTGATGTGGGCATTGGTGAGTCAGTTGGGAAAATAAGGTGAGATCAGCAGAAATAAAATTATTGATGTCAAGTAACAAAAATTTGATTCTACAAGCAAGTTTTGAAAACTGAGATAAGAATCTTGCTGGTCAATGGCAAGAAGCCTTTTTGCATTCATTTGGATGCATCAACATGATGCATTGTCTCATTGATGTATCGTTTGCTATTCTCCCACCTACTGGATAGAAACAAGATGGTGACAATTCCCTATCTGAGAGTCAGAGCGGGTACCTGGTGGCTCCAGCTCACTGTGTGCTCTGCCAAGATCCATGTTACAGCCATAGAGTCATAAAGCAAGAAGAGGCCCTTCAGCTCATCAAGAGTGCACCAACTTACCTACACTATTTCTACTTTCCAGCACTTGGCCTAAAGACTTGAATATTATCACATTTCAAGTGCTCATCCATGTACTGTTTAAAGGTTATGAGGTTTCCCACTTCTATTCCCTCCCAAACAGTACATTCCAGATCCCCACCACCCATTCCAGATTCCCACTAACCCTTTTTAAACCTTTCTCCTTAAAATTATACTCCCTAGATATTGGCACTTCAACTAAGGATAACAGTTGCTCCCTATTCAATCTGTCGTTGTCCCTCATAATCTTTAAACGCCTCAATCTGCTTCACCCAGGTAACATTCTGGTAAATCTCCTCTGCACCCCCTCCAGTGCAATCACATCCTTCCTACATTGTGGTGACCAGAACTGCACTATGTACTCTAGCTGTGACCTCAACAAAGTTTTGTACACATCCATAATTACCTCTCTGCTCTTATAATCAATGTCATGACTGATAAGGGCAAGTATCCCATATGCCCTCCTAACTACCCTGTTAATCTGCTCAGTGACCTGTGACCAAGCACCCCAAGATCCCTCTGTTTCTCTGAGCTTTCTCGTGTCCTACCATTCATTGAGTACTTTTTCCTTCTTGAAAAATGCATCACCTCACACTTTTCAGGATTCCAATCCACCTGCTACTGATCTTCCCATTTGACTAATCCATGTATTTCTTTTTTATAAACTAAAACATTCCTCACTATCAACCACCCTGCCCAATCTTCGGCTCATCCGCAAATGTACTTATCATTTCCTTCCACATTCTCGCATATTTTATATATATACCACAGCAATAAGGGTTCCAGCACTGATCCCTGGAGCCATGGAGCACTGGCTTCCAGTCACACAAACAGCCTTTTTCCTCCACTCTCTGTCTCCTACCACGAAACCAATTTTGCATTTATCTTGCCAAGTTACCAAACATCCCATGTGCTTTTACTTTTATCAGTCTCTCATGTAGAAATTTTTGAAAGGCCTTGTTGAAACCCATATAAATTTCATCAACTGTACTACCCTTATCTACACATCCAATCACATCCTTGAAAAATTCAATTAAATTCGTTGGACATGGCCTCTCTTTGGCAAAGCCATGCTGACTATCCCTGATCAAACCATGCCTCTCCAAATGGAAACTAATTCTCTCCTTCAGGACTTTCTCCGACAGTTTCTCTTCCATTGATGGCTTGATATAGTGGTCTGTAATTCTCTGGTTTATCTGTGCCACCTTTCTTGAAAAGTGGAACCAAATTAGCTATCCTTCAGTCCTCTCGTACCTTCTGTGTAGCCAGACAGGAACTAAGCATTTGGCTGAGCACCCCTATAATTTTCTCCCTTGTCTCTCAAAGCAGCCTGAAATATAACTTATTTGAACCTAAGAATTTGCAAACTCTTACACCCATCCAAACCTCCAAAACCTCCTCACTCTCTATCAAACTGCTCAGTCCCTCTTCCTGAATTCTGTACCTAAATCCTCCTTCTTCAAAGTGAAGACGGTTGTGAAGATTTTGTTTCACAACCTCATCAATGTTCTTCAGCTCCATAAACAGACTGCACCCTTAGTCCTCAAAGGGCCTTACACTTTCCCTGCTTATCCTCATCTCTTTGGTACATTTGCAGAATATCTTGGGATTCTTACTAACCTCACCTGCCATCATTTTTCCATTCCCCCTCTTTGCTCTTCTAATTGCTGTCTTAAATCCCACCTGCACATGTGCCAGCCACAAACATGGCAAATGCATTGCATGTGCTTCAATCAGATAGCTGTGTCTCAGGGAGTAGTCCTATACAGGGAGTAGTCCTCAGTCAGCCATCTGTTTCCCTGGATCCTGGGAGGACAGGGGATCTTGGCACAGTATGTCAAGGCATCATCCAATATCAGACTAGGGACTTGGATATGCTTTGGGCATCCAGGGTCCATATCACGAATGACTGGGGAGAGGATCACAGTCAGTCCTGCAGGTTCTGTGCAACCAACTCAGGGTGTCTAAGTAAGCGAGTCAGGGAGCTGCACAGGTATCAGGCAGGTGTCTGCTCACTCATCCGCTGAGGTTGTTTGCCCATATCATTCAGGGGATTTGGCCATGGTCAGTCCTGGGGATCAACACAATGAAGGTCAATGGGGGCCAGGGCTGTGCTAAGGAAGTTAAGGAAAATTAATTCCAGGGATTGGAGGCAGCATGTTGGGATACAGAGGGGAAGCTGAACACAAAAGAATTGGGAGAATAGTGCTTCAGAGGACATGAGTTTCAGTGGGGATGGGCGGGAGGTCATTGATGGTCACAACCACACATAGGGGCAGTGCAGTACAATGGTTGGCATCACTAAGCTGTAGCACTGGGGCTCAGGGAGATGACGTCTCCCAGCTCTTCAGCATCCATCACGTCTGATGAAAATGTTAACAGATGAAATCGTAATTCAAAGAGGTATGTTGGAACATGGGGCGGCTCAATACCGATGAGCTTAACAGAGTCTGATAGAAAGAAAGGAAGATGAAGGTGAGCCTTGTTGTGGGCCGAACCTGTGACTCACTGTACCAAGTGCCTCCTGCATTGTCTTCCATTCTCATGCGAATTGTGAATCTGCTCTGGAAATGCAAAAGCACTGTCATCCCACCTGGAGGATTCAGTGTTTACAGGCTCTACTTATGAAAGATATGAGGCCCTTCAAGCAGCAGTTGCAATAATCAGGCACTTTCACCATACAGGTTAAAGACTCAGTAATCATAGTGCCCTGTGTATGAGTTATAGAGTCATGGAGTCATAGAGATATTCAGCACGGAAACAAACCTTTCAGTTCAACTCATCCACGCCGACCAGATATCCAATATAAATCTAGTCCCATTTACCAGCACTTGGCCTACATCCATCTAAACCCTTCCTATTTATATACTCATCCAGATGTCTTTTAAATGTTGTAATTGTACCAGAATCCACCACTTCCTCTGACAGCTCATTCCATACATGCACCACCCTCTGTGTGAAAAAGTTATCGCTTCGGTCGCTATTATATTTTTTCCCTCTCACCGTAAACCTATTCCCCCTGAATTTGGACTCCACCACCCAGGAAAAAAGACCTTGCTTATTTAGTCTATCCATGTACCTCATGATTTTATAACCCTCTATAATGTCACCCCTCAGCCTCCGATACTACAGGGGAACTAGAGGGCATAGGTACAATTGCAACATTTAAAAGGCATCTGGATGGGTATATGAATAGGAAGGGTTTGGAGGGATATGGGCCAGGTGCTGGCAGGTGGGACTAGATTAGGTTAGGATATCTGGCCAGCATGGATGGGTTGGACCAAAGGGTCTGTTTCCGTGCTGTGCATCACTATAACTCTATGACTCCATAAAACAACCCCAGCCTATTCAGCCTTTGTCTATATCTGAATCCCTCCAACCTTGGCAAAATCCTTGTCAATCTTTTCTGAATCCCTTGAAGTTTCATAACATCCTTCCTATAGGAGGGAGATCAGAATTGCATGTAGTATTCCAAAAGTGGCCTGACCAAAGTAACATGACCTCCCAACTCCCATGCTCAATGCACTGATCAATAAAGACAAGTATACCAAATGCCTTCTTCACTATCCTATCTGTCTGGGACTCTGCTTTCAAGGAACTATGAACCTGTACTCCAAGGTCTTTTTGTTCAGCAACACCTCCCAGGACCTTACCAGTAAGTGTATTAGTCCTGCCCTGATATGGCTTTCCAAAATGCAGCACGTCACATTTATCGAAATTAAACTCCATCTGCCACTCCTTGGCGCATTGGTCCACTGATCAAGATCTTGTTGCACACTGAGGTAACCTTCTTCGCTGTCCACAACAACTCCAGTTTTGGTGTCATCTGCAAACTTACAAACCACACCTCCTACGTTCACATCCAGATCATTTGTTATAAATGACAAAAAGCAGTGGACCCAGCACCGATCTTTCTGGTACACCACTGGTCACAGGCCTCCAGTCTGAAAAGCTACCCTCCTCCACCACCCTCTATCTTCTACTTTTGAGCCAGTTCTGTATCCAAATAGCTAGTTCTTCCTGTATTCCGTGTGATTTAACCTTGCTAATCAGTCTCCTATGGGGAACCTTGTCGAATGCCTTACTGAAGTCCATATAGATCACAACTACCACTCTGCCCTCATCAATCCTCTTTGTTACTTCTTCAAAAAACTCAATCAAGTTTGTGAGACATGATTTCCCATGCACAAAGCCATGTTGACTGTACCTAATCAATCCTTGCCTTTCCAAATATGTGTACATTCTGTCCCTCAGGATTCCCTCCAACAACTTGCCCACCACCGACGTCAGGCTCACTGGTCTATAGTTCCCTGGCTTGTCCTTACCACCCTTCTTAAACAGTGGCACCATGTTAGCCAACCTCCAGTCTTCTGGCACCTCACCTGTGACTATCGATGATACAAATATCTCAGCAAGAAGCCGAGCAATCTTTTCCCGAGCTTCCCACAGAGTTCTAGGGGACACCTGATTAGGTCCTGGGATTTATCCACCTTTATGCAGTTTAAGACGTCCAGTCCCTCCTCCTCTGTAATATGGACATTTTTCAAGATATCGCCACTTATTTCCATACATTCCATATCTTCCCTATCCTTCTCCACAGTAAATATTGATGCAAAATAAGTACTTAGTATCTCACTCATCTTCTGGGGTTGCAAATGTAGATGCCCTTGCTGATCTTTAAGGGCGCTATTCTCTCTCTGGTTACCCTTTTGTCCCTCACGTATTTGTAGAATCCAGTTGTATTCTGCTTAACCCTATTTTCCAAAGCTATTTCATCTCCCCTTTTTGCCCTCCTGATTTCCCTCTTAAGTATACTCCTACTGCCTTTTAAACTCCTCTAGGGATTCACTCGATCCCTGCTGTCTATACCTAACGTATGTTTCCTTCTTTTTCTTCACCAAAACCTCAATTTCTCTCGTCATCCCTCATTCCCTACACCTACCAGCCTTGCCCTTCACACTAACAGGAATGTATTGTCTCTGGAATCTCGTTTTGTCTTTTTTGAAGGCTTCACATTTTCCAGCATTCCTTTACCTGCAAACATCCATCCCCAATCAATTTTTTAAAGTTCTTGCCTAATACCATTAAAATTGGCCTTTCTCTAATTTAGAACTTTAATCTTTAGATCAGTCTATCCTTTTCAGTCACTATTTTACAGCTAATTGGCCATTGGCACCAAAGTGTTCTCCCACTGACACTTCAAACACCTGCCCTGCCTTATTTCCCAAGAGTAGGTCAGATTTTGCACCTTCTCTAGCAGGTACATCCACATACTGGATCAGAAAACTTTCTTGTACACACTTAACAAATTTCTCTCCATCTAAGCCAGTCTATTTTTGGAAAATTAAAATCACCTACCAGAACCATTCTATTATTCACACAGATAACTGAGATCTCGTCACAAATTTGTTTCTCAATTTCCTGCTGACTACTGGGGGTCTAGTACAATCCCAATGAGGTGATCATCCCTTTCTTATTTCTCAGTTCCACCCAAATAACTTCCTTGGACCTAGTGCCAGAAATATCCTTCCTAGTTACAGCAGTAATTCCATTCAAAAATGCCATTCCCCTTCCTCTCTTGATCCCCTTTCTATTGTTCCTATAGTATCTATACCCTGGAACATTAAGGGGACAGTCCTGTCCATCCACATACTGGATCAGAAAACTTTCTTGTACACACTTAACAAATTTCTCTCCATCTAAGCCAGTCTATTTTTGGAAAATTAAAATCACCTACCATAACCATTCTATTATTCGCACAGATAACTGAGATCTCGTCACAAATTTGTTTCTCAATTTCCTGCTGACTACTGGGGTCTACAGTACAACCCCAATGAGGTGATCATCCCTTTCTTATTTCTCAGTTCCACCCAAATAACTTCCTTGGACCTAGTCCCAGAAATATCCTTCCTAGTTACAGCAGTAATTCCATTCAAAAATGCCATTCCCCTTCCTCTCTTGATCCCCTTTCTATTGTTCCTATAGTACCTATACCCTGGAACATTAAGGGGACAGTCCTGTCCATCCCTGAGCCACATATCTGTAATTGCTATGATATTCCAGTCCCATGTTCCTAACCATGCCCTGAGTTCATCTGCCTTACCTGCTGGCCTCTTGCATTGAAATAAATGCAGTTTAATTTATCAGTCGGTCTCTGCTTTGTTCCTGCCTGCCCTGACTGTTTGACTCGCTTTTTTTCCCAACTCTACCAGTCTCAGACTGATCTCTTTCCTCACTATCTCCCTGGGCCCCTCACACCACACCCCATCCCCCCAGCTTACTAGTTTAAATCCTTCTGTGCAGCTCCAGCAAATCTCCCCACAAATATATTCGTCCTATTCCAATTCAGATACAATCCATCCTTATACAGGTCACTTTTACTCCAGAAGAGATTCTAGTGATCCAAAAATGTGAATCCTTCTCCCCTGTACCTGCTCCTCAACCATGCATTCATCTGCTCCATCCTCCTACTCCTACCCTCACTAGCTCACTAGGAATAATCCAGATATTTCTACCCTCGTGGACCTATTTTTTAAATCCCCGCCTTTCTATATTTTCTCCTCAGAACCTCGTCTGTATCTTTTCCTATGTCATTAATTCCAACGTATACAACAACTTCCTGCAGGTCCCTCTTGCCTTTGAGAATATTTTGCACCCTCTTTGAGGTATCTTTGATCCTGGTACCAGGGAGTCAACACACCATTCTGATGTCTCGCTGTCGGCCACAGAAATGTTTGTCTGTGTCCCTGACTAGAGAGTCTCCTATCACAATCGTTCGCCTGTAACCTGCCGTACCCCTCATTACAGTAGAGGCAGTCTCGATACCAGAACCCTGGCTGTTCGTGCTACATCCCTCTGAGAATCCATCACCCCCTGTATTTTCCAAAACAGCGTACTTCTTTGAGATGGAGATGGCCACAAGAAACTCCTGCGCAATCTGCCTTCATCTCCTACATTTCTTGGAGGTCCCCTATTTAATTAGCTGTATCTTCAGTTTATCTCCCTTCCTGCAACTGCCATCCATCACACCCACTAGCTCCTGTAAATTCCTCATTGCCTACAACTGCCACCTGATTAATGCCAGCTGATAGGATTTGCAACCAAACACACTTTCTGCAGACATAATCATCACTAACGTGAAAACTCTCCCTAATCTCCCATATCCAGTAGGAAGAGCACATCACTCTACTAAAGGCCATCTTTGCACCTTAACAATCCACAGACCCAGAAAATATCACAGTCTTACTGCTGGAAAAACACTTCTCCAGGCTAGCTTAGTACCTATGTCTCATATTTTTAAAGCTTAATCAAGAGGCAGATCTCAATAAAACATATCAAAAAGAACCCACTCTACCTTCTATTGTAGATTTACAAAAGAAAATGCACCACTTAGCTGCTCCCTTCTGTGATCTCCTCCTCCTCCAAGGTCAGCTGGGAATTTTACTGTTTTTTTTAGGTGAACTCCGATGTCCAGAGGTACTTGAACTCAAACACCAAAGGCAGTAACTGTGTAGTTTCACTGCTGTGTCAGAGAGCAGTGTAGGTTTCTTCCTCCATTGATTCACTTCCCACAATATGGTCACTGCCTTTGACTTCCTTGCTCCTTTTTAAAGTGCCATTGTTTTGACCTTTCTTTCCCAAAGTTCCAAAACAGTGCAAAAGCTTATAATACAGTAATTACTACTCAACCCTGAAAATACCTCAAAAAAGGAGCAGCACTTACAGCTGCATTTTTTTCCCGTCCTCCATCTTGGATTATCCAGAATCCTTGAAATGTTTGCAGTGATAATAAAGAACATGAAAGCATGGGAAGGGTTAAAGTATGAAGACCACTGGCAGGATGGGATAAGAATAGTGGAACGCTCTTACACCAATTAGCAGAGTAAGGTTAAGGCTGAAAGGTCACTATGGCAAGATGAGATAACACAAGTAATAAAGCAAGTTACTCTGTTAAGTTTTATTATGACAGGATCGGGACAATAAATATTTGGGACATGACATTAAAATATCTAATTAAAACTTAGTAGAGTCAGCTTGAGACAGGAAACTATTGTAGAAGATGGAATAGCTAAATATCTATCTTGACAGGTTAGTCTGGAATGGAAGATCACTGTAGCAGAGTCAGCAATAAATATCTAACCGTGACATTAGAATATCATTAAGTAGAATGTACAACTAAAGAGATAATGGGAACTAACATCACTAGTTTATTGTGTAGCTAGAGTGAGGTACTTTGATTAATATAGTTGGACATGCTGATAAGCTAACAGAAACATAATTTTAAAAATATATAAAAATCATGGATCGTGAGGTTTGTGGGCATTCGAGAATCTGCTTTCTCAGTATCACGGTTTTTTGTTTGCAAATAAAAGACCTCCATCTTGAAGAATTCTCTGCGTCTCCTAGTGATTCTCTATATTGTCTCCACAACAAATTTGGCGCTGCGAGCAGGGTTGTGCAGAGACCCACCTTGATAGAGGGCAGCAGTAACAGTCCACCGGGGGCACTCCTGAGACAAACAGAATAAGGGTTACCCAACATAAAAAAAGGTTAGCATTTTTGCTGTGAATTCGGACTATATTCTTTTGGCTTGCAGTGGTCCTTGGGGACTCAGAGGTGCAGGAACCTGCCGGAGGGTCTCTCCGATCCAAGATCCAAAGGCGAGGGGTAAATTGCTGCTGAAGGAGACGTGGAGAATTGGTCAAGAAAACTGCGCAGTGGGGTAAGGGATGAGTAACAATAGAACGTAGCGATTGTCTGAGTAAAAAAGTCCACGTGGTGTATATAAGACTCTATAGATAGATAGGGCAGAATAAAGAAGGGAAAATCATTTTATAAAACGTGGTAGATGGATAGGACAGAATAAAGAGGGGAACATCGTTTTATAAGACCCTATAGATAGATAAGGCAGAATAAAGAAGGGGAAGTTGTTTTATAAGACCCTATAGATAGATAGGGCAGAATAAAGAAGGGGAAATTGTTTTAGTGGAAGCACTGATAGACCTGTTTAGAAAGCTGGCAGATTGGTAGTGAATGATTAAAAGTAAAATAGCAGAGAATAGTCATAGTATTACTAGACTGTTAAATGTTTTAGATAAGGCCTGTAGGATAATAGCACTTTTAGAAACGAACAAAGAGTCTGTTTAAGTAAGGCTCTGGCTGACAGAGATCGATTTATGGCCGAGTTTGTGTGGGTGTGAGTGTGTGTTTGTGTGTTGTTTGTTGTTGGTGGTTAAATATTTGTGTTTTTCCCTGGAGCTCCAGATCCAGGGGTATTTTGATTTTATTTTGCACTGTAATAATTTAAGATACTTTTTTTTGAGAGAGAAATTTCTCAAGAAGCCATTAGTGATTAGTGCATTTTGAAGGTGCAGTGTTAGATTGGTTTAGGCTGAATGAATAGGTTGTTTGTATTAACTAGCTGCAATTGAGGACATTTAAGAATTAATAGATTGGTAAGGGACAATTGCAAGTTATAAAAGTTAGGGATTGCTTATACTATTGACAAAGCTCTACCGGACTTAAATCATATGAGGAAGTGATTTATGAGAACAAATATAATATATTATTGGACTGAAATATATCGTAGGATAGATAAAGGGACTGCAGTTGAGATACTGAGTAAGAAATTTCCAGTGGTAAGAAATGATATTGCAAAAATTTCTGAGAAATGGGAAAAATGAACTAAGAATTTATTGACTAAATGGCCAAAAGGAGGTACCTTTGATATACATATGTGCAATGAGATGGAAGGACTAAGAAAGAACTATAAACTGAAAGATAAATCCAAAAATAGAAACCAAAAAAGGGATCAGGAGATGGAAATATTGAAACTTTTCAGGAAAGAGGGTGAGGAACTGACAGTAGCTTGTCAGGCACCTGTGGTGACTAGGAAAGCTGCAACAGAACAAGCTGAGCAGTTACAGGAAACAGAAAAGTAGGAATCAGCCCCCCCCCCCATACCCAGATATGGAGGAGTTGAAAAGACCTCCTCCCCACTCGAATAAAGAGGCATTGAAGCAGTGTCTGGTAATAAAGGGAACAGTAGAAACAGAGGGACAGTTAGAATGAGATGGAAGTGCGGAAGACAAAAATGAACTGAGGGAAAGAAGAGAAAGAGAGAAAAGGAACAGGCAGGAGCAAATAGAAGCTGTACAACAAGAGCAAGAAAAGCTGAAACATGAGATTAATGTGCTGTGCGGAATACTCATTGCAATATGAAAGAAGAAGGGCTGAAGAGAAAAGCAGTGAAAGTGACGCAGAGTAAGCAGAAAGAGCTGATGAGAAACAAAGAAAGAAAAAAGCCCCAATACCTAAAGAATGAGAGGAATTAGAAAAATCATCGGACTCAGAGCCCGAGGGGGAATTATTGAGAAGTAGTGTAGGTAAAGGGAGAAAGGGTCAACAGGGAAGGATGCTACCGCTCCTTATAAAAGAGGGGAGAAACCCACAATACATTCCTTGGGGAACTCAGGATCTGGAAGGGCTGAAGAATGCGCTGCCCAGTTTACATGAGGGAGTGGGAAAATGGATCAGAGCTTTTGAAGATGAAACCATAGGGTGATTGCTGGCTATAGGAGATTGAAGGCACTGCTGGTGAGGTTGGTAGGGCTCCCGAAGTTAAAGGAAATAATGGCCTGAGCCCGTTCGAAAAATGTGGCAGACAATCCAGTGATTGATGGGTTTGATCGAGTGACACAGAATGTATGGCAGGCCTTAGGAGACCGGTATCCACCCAAAATGGACCCCCAGGCTCTGAGAGGGGATCCACTGGGAGAAAGTGAAAAGCCAGCTGCCTACTTGGAGAAATAGTTAAAAAAGTGGAGGCTGGAAACATGGCAAGACATAGAGACTAACCAGTTGCTGACCACAATGTTGCGAAATTCCATCATTGAGGCAATGCCCTCCCAAGTCAGGTCAAGACTGGAGGAGGTGGTGGATCTGACATCATCGATGAGCCACCAGGAATTTAGAAGTCATGTTGCTCATGCAGTTGAAAGGTTTTGAAAAAGCAAAGAGAAACTGTCTGAACGGTAGGAGGAAGTGTAAAGAAAGCTGGTGCAAATGCAGCACGAAGAGTCATACAGTCATAGAGTCATGGAGATGTACAGCACGGAAACAGACCCTTCGGTCCAATCTGTCCATGCCGACCAGATATCCCAACCTAATCTAGTCCTACCTGCCAGCACCCGGCCCATATCCTTCCAAACCCTTCCTATTCATATACCCATCCAAATGCCTCTTAAATGTTGCAATTGTACCAGCCTCCACTGCATCCTCTGGCAGCTCATTCCATACACGTACCACCCTCTGCGTGAAAACATTGCTCCTTAGTTCTCTTTTATATCTTTCCCCTCTCACCCTAAACCTATGCCCTCTAGTTCTGGACTCCCACATCCCAGGTTAAAAATTTTACCTATTTAGCCTGTCCATGTCCCTCATGATTTTGTAAACCTCTATGAGGTCACCCCTCAGCCTCCGACGCTCCAGGGAAAACAGCCCCAGCCTGTTCAGTCTCTCTCTATAGCTCAAATCCTCCAACCCTGGCAACATCCTTGTAAATCTTTTCTGAACCCTTTCAAGTTTCACAACATCTTTCTGATAGGAAGGAGACCAGAATTGCACGCAATAATCCAATAGTGGCCTAACCAATGTCCTGTACAGCCGCAACATGACCTCCCAAC
>NC_057737.1:34098985-34112316 GCF_004010195.1 Chiloscyllium plagiosum
ATTTCCCACGCACAAAGCCATGTTGACTATCCCTAATCATTCCTTGCCTTTCCAAATACATGTACATCCTGTCCCTCAGGATTCCCTCCAACAACTTGCCCACCACTGAGGTCAGGCTCACTGGTCTATAGTTCCCTGGTTTGTCCTTACCACCCTTCTTAAACAGTGGCACCACGTTTGCCAACCTCAAGTCTTCCAGCACCTCACCTGTGACTGTTGATGATACAAATATCTCTGCAAGAGGCCCAGCAATCACTTCTCTAGCTTCCCACAGAGTTCTCGGGTACACCTGATCAGGTCCTGGGGATTTATCCACTTTTACCCATTTCAAGACATCCAGCACTTCCTCCTGTCTCTGGACTCTTGTTATCTCATTTCTGAAGGTTTCCCATTTTCCAGCCGTCCCTTCACCTGTGAACATCTGCCTCCAATCAGCTTTCGAAAGTTCTTGCCTAATACCGTCAAAATTGGCCTTTCTCCAATTTAGAACTTCAACTTTTAGATCTGGTCTATCCTTTTCCATCACTATTTTAAAATGAATAGAATTATGGTTGCTGGCCCCAAAGTGCTCCCCCACTGACACCTCAGTCACTTGCCCTGCCTTATTTCCCAAGAGTAGGTCAAGTTTTGCACCATCTTTAGGAGGTACATCCACATACTGAATAAGAAAATTGTCTTGTATGCACTTAAGAAATTCCTCTCTATCTAAAACTTTAACAATATGGCAGTCCCAGACTCCTCTCTATCTAAAACTTTAACAATATGGCAGTCCCAGACGATGTTTGGAATGTTAAAATCCCTGACCATAACCACCCTATTATTCTTACAGATAGCTGAGATCTCCTTAAAAGTTTGTTTCTCAATTTCCCTCTGATTATTAGGGGGTCTATAATATAATCCCAATAAGGTGATCATCCCTTTCATATTTCTCAGTTCCACCCAAATAACTTCCCTGGATGTATTTCCAGGAATATCCTCCCTCAGCACAGCTGTAATGCTATCCCTTATCAAAAATGCCACTCCCCCTCCTCTCTTACCTCCCTTTCTATCCTTCCTGTAGCATTTGTATCCTGGAACATTAAGCTGCCAGTCCTGTATATCCCTGAGCCATGTTTCTGTGATTGCTATGATATCCCAGTCCCATGTTCCTAACTATGCCCTGAGTTCATCTGCCTTCCCTGTTAGGCCCCTTGCATTGAAATAAATGCAGTTTAATTTTTAGTCCTACCTTCTTCCTGCCTGCCCTGACTATTTGATTCACTTTTGTTCTCAACTGTACCCATCTCAGATTGATCTCTTTCCTCACTATCTTCCTGGGTCCCACCCCCCACCACCTTACTAGCAGTAATCCAGATATTACTATCCTTGAGGACCTCCTTTTTAAATTTCTGCCTAACTCTCTGTAATCTCCCTTCAAAATCTCAACCTTTTCCCTTCCTATATTGTTGGTTCCAATGTGGACAATGGCCTCTTGCTGGCCCCTCTCCCCCGTGAGAACTTAAAAAGAAAGAAAAAGAGAAGGCTAAAAAGGTGTTGCCAGTAAGAGCTGACACAGTAATCAACACTGGCGTGAATCAAGGGCCGGCGCAAGGGGGGTCCTATCAGGTAGCCAGACAGGGGCCAGAAAGTCCCATGCCAGCAATGGAGGTTTTTAGAGAAGCTTTCCCGTGGGTGACGTATCCGGGTAGGGCAGATTTAAACAACAGCCTAAACAGAACTGGAGTCCCCAAGGACAGGGACGTGGGAATGGGGGACTAAGGTACACGATAAATAATCAGGTTCAAGGGGGTCCAGAAATAATGTGCTGGGAATGCCATTAACCAGGCCACTTTAGGAGGAATTGCTCTTACTGGAATGGGGGACTAAGGTACACGATAAATAATCAGGCTCAAGGGGGTCCAGAAATAATGTGCTGGGGATGCCATTAACCAGGCCACTTTAGGAGGAATTGCTCTTACTGCCCTACAGCAGGCCTAGATGACGGCAATCCCCAGTGGCCACTTACCAGACACCTACAGGCCCAGAAGGACCTGCTAACCTGTATGGGATGTGTTGGGGATGCCCTGAGAACCTGGTTGGGAAGGGGCACTACCATGTAGTAGCATAGGAATTTGATCAAGAACCAGTAATACAAGTTAATATAGAAGGGCGGCAGACACCGGTGATGATAGATACTGGAGCTACATACACTTGTGTACAGCCATGGTATGCCTCCCACCTTCCCATATCAAGTAAATTTGTTAAAACTGTAGGGTTCTCAGGGAAATCACAGTTAACCCGATTTACAGCTCCAGTAAGATTAGAAATGGAAGGAAGGGAGACAGTTCTGCCAATATTAGTGTCTAAAGAGACACCAATTAACTTGTTAGGTAGGGATGCTTTACTACAGTTAGAGGTAAGATTGGAGTGCACACACCAGGGCTTGGCCGTAGAAAAGGCCAATACACAATTAGTGATGCAAGAAGTTAAAGATGTTAATGTTTATTGGATAGGGGATATAGCAAGTGATATTCAAGACATTTGGGGGATGTGGAAAGCAGAAGTGTTGACGATGTTGACTAAAGCAAGATCACCTAAGTCTGAGCTGCACTGTACAGTGATATTCGATGAGTCTCAGGATGAGGTGTTAGAGAGGCAGTGGCAGCAGGAAGTCACTGCTCCACAACATTTGAGAAGTGAAGCAATAGCATTAGGGGAGCAAGGAGTGATCTTGCAAATAGAGAGAAATGTCTTCCTGGAAAAGTGGTATAGTGTATCTGGCGCCTTACCACATGTAACCTTACTGGTAAATAAGGGATATCAATCTAAATACTTAGGACCTATGGCAGGCATGTAGAAACAGTTAAGGAATGGCATATGCTCACGACAGGGGTTTGGGAATCTGGGGATGGCAGCTACATTAAAATCCTAGCATGCTGCAATTTGACAAGGAATCCGAAGGAAGTCAAGGTAACACCCCAGTGGAGCATTCCAGTGACAGTGGAGGAAGGTGATCAATATGGTAATGAGCAACTGGATGCATTACTAGCCACTTTGTGGTCACAGCATGATAACAGATCTGGGGAGATTGAAATCAGCTAGCCCCGTGGAAATACGGTTGAAACCAGGAGCTGGGTCAGTAGTGAAATTTCTGACGAATGATGTTATCCCAAGGTTTGCTATACCGTCGGAAATTAGTTCAGACAATGGGTCTGCCTTCATTCAGAAAGTAGTTAAGTTGGTGCTACAGTCTTTGAGAATCAAACAGAGGTTTGGGTGTGTGTATTATACCGAGTCACAGGGTATGGTGGAAAGAATTAATGGGACATTGAAAGCCAAATTAAACAAGATCTGCGCAAGCACCAACCTTAATTGGGTTGATGCGCTGCTGCTGGTACTAATGAGTTATCGCATGCAGATTAATCGCATGACCAACCTAACACCACATGAGATGCTCACAGGTAGACCTATGCCAGTGCCCCGGTGGAGAGGCCCATAAGAAGGGCCTAGCTTGGAGCAGTTAAGCTTAGAACTTAAGCAATATATGCAGCAGCTAACTATGATACATGAAACTATCCACCTGCAGGAAACACAAAGGGAACCAACACCTGTAAACGAGGAAGGACCTATTAAACCCGAGGATTGGGTGTATGTGCAGATTTTTCGAAGACGCTGGAATGAGCAGAAGAGAGAGAGGGACCTTTCGTAGTGACTAAGGTATCACTTATCGCCATCCGAGTGGAAGGACGACACATACGGTACCACCTTAATCATTGTACTAAAGCTCTCCCAACAGCACAAATTAACTCTAACACTGAGGTAAGTGGAGTTGAGGCCGAGGAACTTGGACATGGGCAGAGCACACAGGAGGCGAGTACCCCTCAGATAACGCACAGTAGCTTGCCTCTTGCACCTGGGGTGTCTTGGAAGAAAGCAACATCAGCCGTGCCCATTTCAGATTCTGAGGTATCGTCAATTTTGCCAATTTACTTAGCAGATTTGTGTGTCCAGCGTTGGCATCAGTGATGCTGTTTCATCCTCCCTCCAGATCTGGAGAGACCAGATTTAAATTTGTATGGAGTCTTCTCCCCATTTGAAACACTGCCGTAGCTATCCCTGTAGTTGCATGAGGGCTAGTCCAGTAACCAAATAGGAGCCGGGACAGTATGGTATTTAGTGAAGCTATAGGCTGTTTCTTTTAGCCTGTCATAGAGCCATAGAGTCATAGAGATGTACAGCATGGAAACAGACCTTTGAAACACTGCCGTAGCTATCCCTGTAGTTGCATGAGGGCTAGTCCAGTAACCAAATAGGAGCCGGGACAGTATGGTATTTAGCGAAGCTATAGGCTGTTTCTTTTAGCCTGTCATAGAGCCATTGAGTCATAGAGATGTACAGCATGGAAACAGACCCTTCGGTCCAACCCTTCCATGCCGACCAGATATCCCAACCCAATCTAGTCCCACCTGCCAGCACCTGGCCCATATCCCTCCAAACCCTTCCTATTCATATACCCATCCAAATGCCTCTTAAATGTTGCAATTGTACCAGCCTCCACCGCATCCTCTGGCAGCTCATTCCATACACGTACCACCCTCTGTGTGAAAAAGTTGCCCCTTAGGTCTCTTTTATATCTTTCCCCTCTCACCCTAAACCCTATGCCCTCTATTCTGGACTCCTCCACCCCAGGGAAAAGACTTTGCCTATTTACCCTATCCATGCCCCTCATAATCTTGTAAATCTCTATAAGGTCACCCCTCAGCCTCCGATGCTCCAGAGAAAACAGCTCCAGCCTGTTCAGCCTCTCCCGATAGCTCAAATCCTCCAACCCTGGCAATATCCTTGTAAATCTTTTCTGAACCCTTTCAAGTTTCACAACATCTTTCTGATGACCAGAACTGCAATGGCCTAACCAATCTTCAAAGTTTGGACTGCTCTTTCTGCCAGAACATTGGATGATGGTTAGTTTGGAGCTGTTCTTTTATGATGAATACCATTCATCTTTAGGAAATACACAAATTCATGGCTTGTAATTAATGGCCCATAATGACCAACAATTCCTGGAGACCATCGATTGCGAAAGAAGCACACAGTTTTTCTATCATTGTCCTCTGTTTGATGAATGAAGTCTATGCACATCCAGCCACTGTGAGTGGTCATCCACAATAACTAAGAACATTGAGCCCATGAAAGAACTTGCATAGGAGGCAAGTAACTCAGTCCACAGTTTGTCCAGCCATTCCCACAAATATGGGGGAGCTACTGGCAGTAATCTTTGTCCTTGTTGGCACGCCGAGCACTGCCTCATCAATGTAGCTATGTCTGCATTTAGTCCTGGCCATCAGACATAGCTTTGTGCCAACATCTTCATATGGAAAACACTGAATGACCCTCGTGGAGTACCCTCGTAGAGCTTAGCAAGTATCTGCTGGCAACCTTTGCTGGGACAATTACTCTTGCTCCCCATAAAAATGTGCCGTCCTCTACAGTGATCTGGTCTCTCTGAGTGCAAAAATGTTTCGGTTCTGGATGTGATAGCCCATCACCACCAGCCATGAGTGAAAGTGTGTCCAGAATATTTAAAACCATTACTGACTCTTACAATGGTGGTACTACTGATGGTGCATCTACCAGTGCAACGTGGCTCAATGCATCTGCGTTTGCTACTTAGCCTCCTGGGTGGTGTTTCAACTTGTAATTGCACGCACTCAATATGAGAGCCCACTGCTGAATTTGGCCTGAAGCTATTGGTGACACTGTCTTGTCTTCTTTAAGTAGACCTATCAAGGTTTTATGGTCCTTTATTATTACAAATTTACATCCACAAAGGAATTGGTGGAACTTCCTGGCTCCAAATATGACCACCACATCTTTCTTCTTTATCTGAGTGTATTTACGCTCCTGTGTTAGCCAAAGTCTTGAATGTATACACCATTGGGTTTTTCTCTCCATTGGGAAACCTATAAGCTGATACTACCCTGAGGCCATACATTGCATGTCAATACCAGATTTCATTTGGAGTCATAATGTGCCAGTACCACCAGCGGAATCAGGATGATAGTTGTTTCTTCACTTCCCTGAAAGCTATGGCTTGGCTATGCAACCACTTCCAAGGCTGACTCCTTTATAAAACATTGATGCGAAGGTGCCATGGCAGAGGCCAAGTTATGTACGAACTTTTCACTAGCCTGAGGAAAGACCGAAACTCCCGTACAGACATGGGAGTTGGGACACTTTTGACCACCTTCAATTTATCTTCCAATGGGTAGAACCCAGTTTTGACGAATCTGTAGCCCAAGCAGGTCACTTGGAGTGCATGGAAAACACATGTTTCCCTTCCAGAGCATCGGCCTGCCTGGGAGAAATGTTTAAGGACTATGTCTAGTTCTCCAAGTGCTCCTTATTGGTTTACCCTGTTATTAGCATGTCTTCTAGATAAATGGTGACATAGAGTAGACTTTATAAAATGTTCTCCATCGTCCACTGAACAACTGGACGGGCTGACGATACCCCAAAAGGTAGTCACATACATTGGTAGATATCCTATGGGTATTTCTTGTAACTTACTACTGGGAATCCTCATCTAACTGCAATTGCAAGTAGGTATAACTCACGTCCTGCTTCCCCCCGGCCAGTTTTGCATATAAATCATCTTTGCGAGGGATTGGGTGTACATGCAGCTGCAAAAAGTGGTTTACTGTTTATTTCAAATTCCTACAAAGGTGAACTGACTCATCAGGCTTGACAGTCAGTATGACTAGTGCTGACCATTCCTCAAACTAGACTGGTTTGATGTTTGCTTTGCTCTTTTTTTGATAAGGGATAGCATTACAGCTGTGCTGAGGGAGGATATTCCCGGAAATACATCCAGGAAAGTTATTTGGGTGGAACTGAGAAATAAGAAAGGGATAATCATCTTATTGGAATTGTATTATAGACTCCCTAATAGTCAGAGGGAAATTGAGAATCCATCTTGTAAGGAGATCTCAGCTATCTGTAAGAATAATACGGTGGTTACGGTCGGGAATTTTAACTTTCCGAACATAGACTGGGACTGCCAAAGATTTAAATGGAGTGGAATTTCTTAAGTGTGTATAAGACAATTTTATAATTCAGTATGTGGATGTACTTACTAAAGAAGGTGCAAAACTTGACCTACTCTTGGGAAATAAGGCAGGGCAGAGTGATTGAGGTGTCAGTGGGGGAGCACTTTGGGGCCAGCGACCATAATTCCATTAGATTTAAAATAATGATGGAAAAGGATGGTCCAGATCTAAAAGTTGAAGTTCGAAATTGGAGAAAGGCCAATTTTGACGGTAGTAGGCAAGAACTTTCAAAAGTTGATAGGGGGCAGATGTTCGCACGTAAAGGGATGACTGGAAAATGAGAAGCCTTCAGAAATGAGATAACAAGAATCCAGAGAAAGTACATTCCTATTAAGGTGAAAGGAAATGCTGGTAGGTATAGGGAATGCTGGATGACTAAAGAAATTGAGGGTTTGGTTAAGAAAAAGAAGGAAGCATATGTAATGTATAGACAGGATAGATCGAGTGAATCCTTAGAAGAATATAAAGGAGTATGCTTAAGAGGGAAATCAGGAGGGCAAAACGGGGGCATGAGATAGCTTTGGCAAATAGAATTAAGGAGAATCCAAAGAGTTTTTACAAATACATTAAGGACAAAAGAGTAGCTAGGGAGAGAATAGGGGCCCCTCAAAGATCAGCAAGGCGGCCTTTGTGTGGAGCCACAGAAAATGGGGGAGATACTAAATGTGTATTTTGCATCAGTATTTACTGTGGAAAAGGATACGGAAGATATAGACTGTAGGGAAATAGATGGTGACATCTTGCAAAATGTCCATATTACAGAGGAGGAAGTGATGGGTGCCTTGAAATGGGTAAAGGTGGATAAATCCCCATGAACTGATCAGGTGTACCCGAGAACTCTGTGGGAAGCTAGAGAAGTGATTGCTGGGCCTCTTGCTGAGATATCTGTATTATCGATAGTCACAGGTGAGGTGCCGGAAGACTGGAGGTTGGCAAACGTGGTGCCACTGTTTAAGAAGGGCGGTAAAGACAAGCCAGGGAACTATAGAACGGTGAGCCTGACCTCGGTGGTGGGCAAGTTGTTGGAGGGAATCCTGAGGGACAGGATGTACATGTATTTGGAAAGGCAAGGACTAATTAGGGATAGTCAACATGGCTTTGTGCATGGGAAATCATGTCTCACAAACTCAATGAGCTTTTTGAGGAAGTTACAAAGAGGATTCATGAGGGCAGAGCAGTGGATGCGATCTATATGGACTTCAGTAAGGAATTCGACAAGGTTCCCCAAGGGAGACTGATTCGTAAGGTTAGATCTCATGGAATACAGGGAGAACTAGCCATTTGGATACTGGCTGAAAGATAGAAGACAGCGGGTGGTATAGAGGGTTGTTTTTCAGACTGGAGGTCTGAGACCACTGGAGTGCCACAAGAATCGGTGCTGGGCCCTCTACGTTTTGTCATTTACATAAATGATTTGGATGCGAGCATAAGAGATACAGTTAGTAAGTTTGCAGATGACACCAAAATTGGAAGTGTAGTGGAGCGAAGAGGGTTACCTCAGATTACAGCAGGATCTTGACCAGATGGGCCAATGGGCTGAGAAGTAGCAGATGGAGTTTAATTCAGATAAATGCGAGGTGCTGCGTTTTGATAAAGCAAATCTTAGCAGGACTTATAACTTAATGATAAGGTCCTAGGGAGTGTTACTGAACAAGGAGACCTTGGAATGCAGGTTCATAGCTCCTTGAAAGTGGAGTCACAGGATAGTGAAGAAGGCGTTTGGTATGCTTTCCTTTATTGGTCAGAGTATTGAGTACAGGAGTTGGGAAGTCATGTTGCGGCTGTACAGGACATTGGTTAGGCCACTGTCAGAATATTGCTTGCAATTCTTGTCTCCTTCCTATTGGAAAGATGTTGTGAAACTTGAAAGGGTTCAGAAAAGATTTACAAGGATGTTGCCAGGGTTGGAGGATTTGATATATAGGGAGAGGCTGAACAGGCTGGGGCTGTTTTCCCTGGAGCGTCGGAGGCTGAGGGGTGACCTTATAGAGGTTTACAATATTATGAGGGGCATGGATAGGTTAAATAGACAAAGTCTTTTCCCCGGGGTCAGGGAGTCCAGAACTAGGGGGCATAGGTTTAGGGTGAGCGGGGAAAGATATAAAAGAGACCTTAGGGGAAACTTTTTCACACAGAAGGTGGTACGTGTACGGAGTGAGCTGTGTTGGGGAGATTTCACTGGGGTGTTTAATGTAGGGCTAGGGAGGGTGACACTAGTTCTGCAACAGACACTTCTAGTTCCAGCCCTGAAATGGTTAACAACAGCCAAGCGAGCTGCTGCTGGCGACTGCATGACTACCTGGCTGGAGCTTGTAAGGGATATGCATAATGTTAATTAAACCTTGGAGCCTGTAAATACCAGCCAGTATCAATTGCCCCATCGAAACTCGGGATTAATAAAGAAACCGATCGGAATCTGTAACTGTTAGACAAGTGTGAATTGCTCTATCGGAACCTGTAACTGTAAAGTGTGAATGGCTCTATTTAAGTCTAAAGTTGATAAGTGTAATTGACAATTTAGTTAAACTAAAACTATTGAAAATGGCTAGCCTGTCAGACACATAGTAATTCCTTGAAACAATGAACTATTGAATACGGGATCGGAACCGCTCCCGGGGATGGCTGAGCCATTGTCAAGCACAGCAGGAGCTGGACAGACACTTCGATGCGGCCAATAGGAGGACGGATCCCCAGCGCACGCAGATGAATGGACCAATGGGGAAGGCGAACTGACCGCGGACTCCAGGCAGCGCGAGGCATAATTGTGTCAAGTTTGAACGAGAAGAGAGAACGCCTTCTCTAACGAATGTATTGCTGGCAGGTGGGACTAGATTGGGTTGGGATATCTGGTCGGCATGGACGGGTTGGACCAAAGGATCTGTTTCCATGCTGTACAAGTTGGCCTTGTTTGCCTTGGTAGTCCCTAGACTTTCCTAATAAGAACCTCCAGTTATTTAATTACTACTTCACTGAGGCAGTCATTTTCTAATTGAAAAATTGAGCCAATCTAGGTGAATCCTTCTCAACAAATTTTGCCCCATCAAACTTGGACCTAAGCCTTTTGCTACGATCAGTGGTAACTGAACCAGCTGCTTCTCATACGAGACAGGAACCGAAGTTGTAACCTTCATTGGCAAAAGTTCTCCGGTATCGGGTTTCAGTCTAACCAAGGTCATGCACAAACGTAAGGCTCAGAGTCGAGAGTGTGGTGCTGGAAAAGCACAGCAGGTCAGGCAGCATCCAAGGAGCAGGAGAGTCGACGTTTCGGGCAAAAGCCCTTCATCAGGAAAGCTTGGATTAAGGCTTGGCGTCCAGACTACGTTTTGTTATAGGCTGGTTTTGCGATCACTGAAACGGCTGTGTTGGTATTGACCTCCATTAGAATTAGGTGACCACTTAACCAGACAGTTATTTTGATTGATTCTGATTGTATGTTGCAAAGCAATTTAACTGTTCCAAACCAGGTATAGGTGGACTTTCCAGGGTGTGCACTGTCCTGTATATTGACTTATGAGTTCTGTTACTCAATTTAGAGTCATAGAGTCATAGAGACATACAGCATGGAAATAGACCCTTCAGTTCAACCCATCCATGCTAACCAGATATCCCAACCCAACCTAGTCTCACCTGCCAGCACCTGGCCCATATCCCTTCAAATGCTTCCTATTCATAGACCCATCTAGATGCCTTTTAAGTGTTGCAATTGTTCTAGCCTCCATCACTTCTGGCAGCTCATTCCATACACGTACCACCCTCTGCATGAAAAAGTTTCCCCTTAGGTCTCTTTTGTATCTTTCCTCTCTCACCTTAATCCTATGCCCTCTAGTTCTGGACTCCCCCACCCAGGGAAGAGACTTTGTCTATTTACCCTATCCATTCCCCTCATGATTTTATAAACCTCTGAGGTCACCCCTCAGCCTCCGATGTTCCAGGGAAAACAGCCCCAACCTATTCAACCTCTCCCTATAGCTCAAATCCACAAACCCTGGCAACATCTTGTAAATCTTTTCTGAATTCTTTCAAGTTTCACAACATCCTTCCGATAGGAAGGAGACCACAACAACATTTAGTTGTAATGGGACTCTTTTGCTGACTCGAGTCCACATACTGGCAGCAAGTACAATGACTCTCTGGCCTGCATCCTGAAGAAAATTTTAACCATTTGGCAGAGGTTTGGCTTTGTTTTGGGATCTTGCTGTGGACTGACCGAGAATCCCTCTGTTTGGAATATGTCCTGAGTGAGGCTGTGCAATTGCCTCAGTCAGGTGGTGTTCCCTAAACTCAGTGAGACTGGTGAGCGCATCCACTTCCATCGGAATACCCTACAACTCATACACTCCACTTGCAACATTTTCCAATGATAAAGGCCATTGTAGCGCCTGTTTGAAGTACAGTTGGGCTTCAACTAGCAGGCATTTTTGCATGGTTAAATCATTAATTCCAGATGTCAAATAGTCTCTCAGCGTCTCACTAAGGGTTAAACGAAAGTCACATGCGTCTGCCAGTTGTCTTAACTTAGTCAAAAATCTTGAAATGGATTTCCCTGGTTTTTGAACTGAGTAAAACCAATAGCATCTCAGAATTAAAGAAGGTTTGGAGTGATAATATTCTTTAACCAAATCTGTCACCTCTTGAAAGGTTTCAGTATCTGGTGCCTCAGGGAAAGTTAGGCTCCTAATAACCGAAAAAGCTGTGAGACCGCACACTGTCAGTTGCTTTTCATCTGCCCCACTGTCATTTGCCCAGAAGAAATTCTTTCCAAATACTGGACTCAGCCTTCGATGGCAGGATCGAATGAGCGAAGCTTCCTAAATCACAGCATGATCCCACTCTCGTTGCCAGTGAAATAACAGGTTATTATCCTGTCACCAAGTCACTCTATATTTACAAATGGAGTGTCAGTGACACTGATCCAGCTCCCTCAGAGCCAGCTGTCAAAGTAAACAGAACCTCTGACACTCCTGTTTATATCTGTCAGCAAGGCTTCTTGATTGGACTAGATTTACAGGCCCATTCAGAGATCTCATATTCTATGAGGTCCATTTGGCTGATGTTACACCCTGACTGGGGCCAAGTGTAGATGCAATATAGTCTATTCTTTCACCATAGTCATCATAGAGTAGACCATAGGCCTGCTAAAGATGAGGTTCTAATGCTTGGATCAGTCTGGTGGAGGCCTTGTGCTGCCTCACAGTTCTAGGGAGTTGAGTTTGATTCCAGTCTTGGGTGACTGTATAGAGTTTACACATTTCCAGTAGATGTGAGCTGGCTGCTGTGATCACGAATTGACTGTAAATTTCTTTGCTGCTCAAAAGGTCAACAGTCCCTGTTTATTTCAGGAGAAAATGTAGATCTTTTTGTTTGTTTTTTTTTCTTTACTTTTACTGTTGCTGAATAAAAGTGAAATATTTCCCCAGTGTGATGAATATTGGGATGATGCCATTCTAGACTGGGCATTGGGGAAAGAGCAGCACTCACTCCAAGAGAAGAGGTTTATAAGATGAGATAACCTGGATAATCCGTGTAGCTGGGGTTATTTAAGACAATAACACGTGTTTGAAACAAAGTGTCAGCCCTGACACCTGTGTGTCCTGAGGAGCATTCCTTTTCGATTCCCATCACAGTAAGTCCAGGGTCGGAGTCTGTAAGGAAAAGATTATGAAGATTGTTGTCTGCAAGGGTCGCAGGTATGAATTATGAAGGGGTTATAATTTACAATTAGCTTACACAAGCCATGGAATCATAGAGATGTACAGCACGGAAACAGACCCTTTGGTCCAATCAGTCCATACCGACCAGATATCCCAACCCAATCCAGTCCCACCTGCCAGCACCCGGCCCATATCCCACCAAACCCTTCCTATTCGTATACCCATCCAAATGCCTATTAAATGTTGCAATTGTACCAGCCTCCACCAGATCCTCTGGCAGCTCATTCCATACCCGTACCACCCTCTGCGTGAAGAGGTTGCCCCTTAGATCTCTTTTATATCTTTCCCCTCACACCCTAAACCTATGCCCTCTAGTTCTGGACTCCCCGACCCCAGGGAAAAGACTGCCTATTTATACTATCCATGCCCCTCATAATATTGTAAACCTCTATAAGGTCACCCCTCAGCCTCCGACGCTCCAGGGAAAACAGCCCCAGCCTGTTCAGCTTCTCCCTCTAGCTCAGATCCTCCAACCCTGGCAACATCCTTGTAAATCTTTTCTGAACCCTTTCAAGTTTCACAACATTTTTCCAAT
>NC_057737.1:34112950-34132986 GCF_004010195.1 Chiloscyllium plagiosum
GCCCTTCTTAAACAGTGGTACCACGTTTGCCAACCTCCAGTCTTCCGGCACCTCACCTGTGACTATCGATGATACAAATATCTCAGCAAGAGGCCCAGCAATCACTTCTCTAGCTTCCCACAGAGTTCTCGGGTACACCTGATCAGGTGCTGGGGATTTATCCACCTTTAACCGTTTCGACATCCCGCACTTCCTCCTCTGTAATCTGGACATTTTGCAAGATGTCACCATCTATTTCCCTACAGTCTATAGCAGACGATGAGCAGCTGTTTCTTGCTTCTGCAAATAAAACCGCAGTCAAGAGGTCATAAGACCCAGAGGACTCAGTGTGGACTAAAAAAAGAGGAAGAAGTAACACTCTAGCAAGCACAAACATAGCTAAAATTGGAGAGTGACTCTCTCCACAGAGGGATGTAGTGCGATGGTCAGACTGTGTGGTAAAACGATCAAGCAAACACCTGCACTTTGACGTGTACAAGGCCACATAGGGCAAGAAACAAACAAGAGTAGTGGTTGTCGGGCTGAGAGTAGTGGGAAATGTAAATGGGGGAGGAGCAATGGGAGAAGGAGGGAGAAAAATGCGGATTGGACATATGAACACACCAATGAGATGAGAGGGGGAGGAGTGACAAGAAATAAATGGTATAAATAATTATGTACTTGTTAAACTCGGTGTGCGTGTGATTGCCTTTGTAAACAGTAGAACACCACACCCTCTTGCAAGAGCGTAATAAACGAAACTTCTGCTTCAAATCTTGTTCTCGGACTGAAATTATTGATGTGAGTGAGCTTTGTTTCTCATAATTGGGGGCTTGTCCGGGATATTCTTCCATTGTCGGAGGGAGTGGCTGGCTCTGGACACTGGGAAGACGTGTCCCTGTTTGGTCCGCTCCTTTGGGCGGACTGGTATGAATCCCACAAGAGAGACATCTGAATCAAACAGTGCAAGGTCAATAGAAAATACAGCAAAAAGGGGCCAGGCAACTCTGTGCACACATCAAGGTAAGAAAATTGACTTTTAAGTACTGCCTTGGTGGCCGGGATTGAGTTTAGTAGTTAATAAGCGACAAACGAAGGAACTCAATATGGGCTGTGCCGAGGGCAAAGAAAAAGCCTCTGGAATTAAAGGAAATGGAAATGGAGGTGTTGTCCCTGACAACATACCTCTAGAAAGTCCTTTGGGAGGGATGTTCCCCTCGGTTTGATTGGGGTTAGAATCCCCTAGATTTGATTGGGCTTTGAGTTAGAATTGCCTTGATGACTGGGAGTGTGATACCTGTCAAATTAAGGGACTGGTGGGTTGACCACTATGGGAGGCAAAGGAAGCAAAAATGAGGCGCCTGGGATAAAGGGTAAAGAAATCCCAGAAGACATCCCTCCAGAAAGTCCACAGTTGGGACAGGCGGGATGTTATTACTGTGGAAATACAGGTCACTTTAAGAGAGAGTGTCCAGATCTGAAAAAGGAGGAGGCAAAGGAAGCAAAAATGAGGCGCCTGGGATAAAGGGTAAAGAAATCCCAGAAGACATCCCTCCAGAAAGTCCACAGTTGGGACAGATGTTGAAAAATTGGAAAAATAATACTTGTGAATGGGAAAAAGATAGGAAAAAGATGATTCAATATTGTTGCTTTGTATGGACTAAGGAATCCATTCTTTGTCCCGCCATCTTCTGGCCAAAGTACGGGTCGGACGAAGACTGGGTTTGTCAATATTTGAATTTATATGTCAATGGAAAACAGCCTTACAGTCAGGAGGAATCAGATTATGCTTCGTGTCGGAAGGGTTAGTAGCTGAAGGGCTACTGAGGGTACACTTTGTAACTAAATCATGGCCAGACACCCAGAAAAATATTCAAAAGATAGAGGGATGAAGTGAGAAGCACCTAGAGGTGTTGTTGCGGGAAGCTCAGAAAGTGTCTGTGAGATACGGTGTGTGTGAGAGGGAGAGAGAGAGAGAGAGAGAGAAGAGCTGTACAGCTGGTAGAAAGTTTAACCCTTTGTGATTTGGTCTGAATGCACATTTGTTTGTTGGTGATGGAGTGTTTGTGCTTTGTTCCCTGGAGCTTGAGATCCAGGACTGTTTTGAATCTGATTTCTATTATGGAAATTTAACATGATTTCTTTTAAGGTTAAGGATTTTACAGTGATTATGAAATAAAATGTTAACTCCTGTTACTTTACTGGTCATGACTGCCTTACTATCAGTTTCTAACTAATCTCTTTTATCCTTACAGTTGAAGTTTCAGTTCAACATTAGATTATAATAACAAAAAAAATCCGATGGTTACTGTCTATGACCTTGGATTCGGCCATTATTCATACATTAGCAGTTTTTTTTAACTTGAATAGACAAATCCTTTTAAGGCAGCTCTGATTATTTCACGACCTATAGCATTGTAATTGAGCAATGATTGGTTGGGACTACTTAAGAAAACTACTTTTGGATTTAAATTAAGGGACTAAAACGGTGTAATTATAGTGGATTTCAAAGTTGGGAACTGTGTGTATTTTACATTTTAAATATTAAATCCTGAATAAATGAATTTATAACATATAAATATATATTTACAAGTAAGGTTCCAAAATGTATAGTTAGGAACAGGCTTTAAAGTTAGACAAGCATAAATTGATGAATTGGTATTTGAAGTTATGGAGAGCAAGAAATATTGCAATATTTCTTAGAAGAAAAATTTTCAATATCTAAATAAAACATTGGGTGATGAAGAATGGCCATTAGGTGGCCCTAAAGCAGTTCAATTGGTTAAATCGGGTCAGCAATTGATCTGGCAACGTAATATGAGAAGTAGAAACTGCCACCAAATTGGGGATTGAATTAACTGCAAATGGTGCTATGAAATCTGTTGAGGTTCTTAAAAATGAATGTGCTCGAGCAAAACAATTACAGAAACAGAATGAGAAGTCACAATTGACTGGTAAACAAACAGAACTGCGCAATTACTGTTTTAAAAATGTTTTAGTCACTTGTTGCATTTCCACCCTGAATTACAGATAATGATTTTTATATTCATATAATATGTAATATAAATTTATATAAATTAATATTTATAATAAATCGATTGTGCTTGCCTGAATCAATATTAATTGGCAGGATCCCTTCACACATTCTCAGTGACCTGTCATATTGATTCATGGTTAATTTAAAACATGACTGCCTTAATTCATTGCTAATTAAAGAATGGAAAGCAACATTACTGGCTGATGAGGTAACTAAAGAAGCAGCCCTGAATCCACAGGAAGCGGTGGTTTATTCCCTAATATGTACTGTCCCAGGTCCTTGGGAAGCTCCTATCTCTGGCCACTGCCAATCCCAGAAACTAAAGATTTGTTCTTAAAGAAGTATATGCTGGGCTTGTCCTCCTCTTTGTTTTTCCTCAGGAAACAGGCTTTATTGGCACAGACTCTGCCCCTTGAATTCGCTGTTCACCCGATTCAACTGGGAGATTCTGTCTTAGTAAAATCACGGACAGAGACTAAATTGCAACCAGACTGGGAAGGGCTGTACCAGGCTCTCTTGACCACTGAAACAGTGATAAGGACGGCGGGGAAAGGCTGGACTCACTACACTCTGATCAAAGGGCCAGTAGAATCTCCAGTTGAGGAAGAAGTCTGGACAGCCGAATCAACGCAAGACCCGCTGAAACTCAGACTAAAGAGACTTTGAGTAACTGATTATACAGTGGCGACGCGAGCGCAGGATTATTTCTGTAGGATTGTATATTAAATCTTTTGGTGCTTCAGCACGATTTTTAGAATGCTGGGGATGCTTAGGGTTATGATACTAGCTCTCTTAATATTGGGATTTTGTCAAACATTATTTTCATATGTGTTATTAATGATCCCTGAGTCTGATAATCCGCAAGTAATAGACCTGATGCATGCAGCTTAGTAAATTGTGGGGATGTAGATAATCAGAGACAGTACAGCAACTCAGAGATACATCTTAAGTCCTACTGGGAGGGCCTTGGGGATGGTACTTGACATAATCGTCTCGTCACAGTACAACGGGCCCCCTTCCGATTGTCCCGATAAAAAGTGTAACCCAATATACCTAACGATAAAGAAAACCACATGGCATGAAGCAATTCTGGGGGGGGCACCCATTAGGTATAATTAAATTAAACATTTGGGATAGGAATGAAAGCAAACGGGAAGGATTTCTCAGGCTGTTGTTTTCGAATTAGTTTAGGAAAGGGAAAACGGACAGAGCTACTGGATAATAACAAACAACCTTTCACCCCTCTCGATGACCCTAAGGTGGTAAAAATTAAAGATGTGAAGGACTTGAAACTGACCATCGAAATAGAAACTGGGTACGGGGATGCAAATGCCTGGGTTGAATGGGTGCAGTATACTGTAAAAAGTCTGAACAAGAGGAATTGCTATGCATGTGCCTCCAGTAGGCCAGTGGCCCAGGTGGTTCCCTTTCCGCTCGGGTAGAAGCGAGACAGGAAGGGCATGAAATGTATGATAGCCCTGTATCAGGATGAGGCTGCATGGAATGATAGGAACTGTACCTCCCTATCTCTGATGTCCCCTCCCTTGGAGAAGTAAGATGCAAAAGCCCCCCCACATTTTCCGCCGCAGTTGGAAATCACACGTCGTGTGTGCGTGGGCGAGGTACAATCGGTCGAGAGATTTGGGGGAGCTGAAATTATGTACAGAGATTTAGAATGTTACCGAAACGGAGAAGGGAGGGAACTACTCAGCACTAAAGGTTCCCTGAGCGGATCTGTGGTGGTATTGTGAGGCAAAATATTGAGACCCACGCTACCTCCGGATTGGAGAGGGATATGTGCAATTGTACAATTAGCAATTCCATTTACCCTGGCATTTGAGAAGGAAAAGATAGTAGGGAAAAAGGGAAGGGGTAAGAGATAAAAGTCTGAACAAAAGCAATTGCTATGCATGTGCCTCCGGTAGGCCAGTGGCCCAGGTGGTTCCCTTTCCGCTTGGGTGGAAGCGAAACAGGAAGGGCATGGAATGTATGATAGCCCTGTACCAGGATGAGACTGCATGGGATGATAGGAATTGTACCTCCCTATCTCTGATGTTCCCTCCCTTGGAGAAGAAAGATGTAAAAGTCCCCCCCACATTTTCCGCCGCAGTTGGAAATCACACGTCGTGTGTGCGCAGGCGAGATACGAGTCGGTCGAGAGATTTGGGGGAGCTGAAATTATGTACAGAGATTAAGAATGTTACCGAAACGGAGAAGGGAGGGAGCTACTCAGCACTGAAGATTCCCCGAGCGGATCTGTGGTGGTACTGTGGAGGCAAAATATTGAGACCCACCCTACCTCCGGATTGGAGAGGGATATGTGCAATTGTACAATTGGCAATTCCATTCACCCTGGCATTTGAAAAGGAAAAGATAGTAGAGAAAAAGGGAAAAAGTAAAAGATTATTAGACACTTCTTTTGATCACAGGATTTATCTAGACTCTATAGGAGTCCCTAGAGGGGTACCTGATGAGTTCAAAGCTCGCAACCAGATTGCAGCATGCTTTGAGTCGGATGTCTTCTGGTGGCTAACGATTAATAAAAGTGTAGATTGGATAAATTACATTTTCTATAATCAGCAGCGATTTATAAATTATACAAGAGATGCATTTAAAGGAATAGCAGAACAGCTTGATGCGACAAGTGGGATGGCATGGGAAAATAGAATGGCCCTCGATATGATATTAGCAGAAAAAGAGTGTGTGTGATGTTAGGAGGAAGCTGTTGTACCTTTATTCCTATTAACACTGCGCCTGATGACTCAATTACTCGGGCCTTTAGGAGATTGACTACCTTAGCAGAGGAACTGGCTGAGAATTCATAAGTAGACATATCTCTCACAGGATGGCTTGAATCATGGTTTGGCAAATGGAACGGGGTGGTGGTCTCCATCCTAACTTCCCTGACAGTCGTAGCCGGGATATTGGTGGCTGTTGCATTATATCCCGTATACGAGGGTTCACTCTGAGACTAATTGAAACAGCTTTAATGAAAAAGGTGCCCCTGAGAGTGGATCAGGCAGAACTATATCTATTAAATAATGAGGGGATGAGTGAGACCAGGATGAACGAAGTCTCAGGAATGATGCTCGCAAATTTTGGGGGCGATGCTTAAAGGAAAAAAAAATTGCAGAAACAACAATTGAATGTAAAAACAAAAAGGGGGGAATTGTAAGGAAAAGATTATGAAGATTGTTGTCTGCAAGGGTCGCAGGTCTGAATTATGAAGGGGTTATAATTTACAATAAGCTTACACAAGCAGATGATGAGCAGCTATTTCTTGCTTCTGCAAATAAAACCACAGTCAAGAGGTCATAAGATCCAGGGCACTCAGTATGGACTAAAAAAAGAGGAAGAAGTAACACTCTAGCAAGCACAAACATAGCTAAAATTGGAGAGTGACTCTCTCCACAGAGGGATGTAGTGCGATGGTCAGACTGTGTGGTAAAACGATCAAGCAAAAACCTGCACTTTGATGTGTACAAGGCCACTTAGGGCAAGAAACAAACAAGAGTAGTGGTCGTCGGGCTTAGAGTAGTGGGAAATGTAAACAGGGGAGGAGCAATGGGAGAAGGAGGGAGAAAAATGTGGATTGGACATATGAACACACCAATTAGATGAGAGGGGGAGGAGTGACAAGAAATAAATGGTATAAATAATTATGTACTTGTTAAACGAGGTGTGTGTGTGTGTGTATGACTGCTTTTGTAAACAGTAGACACCACACCACTCTTGCAAGAGCGTAATAAATGAAACTTCTGCTTCCGATCTTGTCTCGGACTGAAATTATTGATGTGAGTGAGCTTTGTTTCTCACGGAGGCCACTCCTGGCTGGCAGCCCTCGATTGAGTGCACTGTGCAGCAATCCTGGCAGGTCCTGACAGTGAGCAGTATTTCTGCCTTGGATGAGAGGGGGGAGATAGGATGAGTGGGATGCCATAGAGGTGTCATGCATAGCTAATGATGTGAGTTTCTGAGAACAACATGGGAAATCTTCCTATTGGGATCACAGCGATAATCCTTCTGTGAAACTCACCAAAATTGACACTAACCACTTTCTGGTAAAATTCAGCCCATACATATTTCAAGAATACTTCAATGACTATGATGCAGTCTGATGTTCCAAGGAAATGACAAGTGTTATATGAAGGCATATTCAACTTCTTCCATTTTTAATTTGTGACAAAAAACATTAAAAATATACCAACCTTGATCCCTTAGCGGGTTAATAACTAATTGAATCAGACCCAGGATTGCTGTAGATTTGTTTACTACTTTTCTAAGTTTCCTATCTCATAGTAAAACATATTAACCACACCTGAATATATAATAAAATCAGGAAAAAAGATGGAAATACTCAGCAGCTCAAGCTGCATCTGTGGTGTGAAAAAGAGAGCTGGCCTTTCTGGGGATCTTTTAGAATCTGGACTATGGGCTTCTCTGTTTTATTTGCGATATCTCCATTTTAAGATGGTTGGCACTTTAACCTTTGACTCATTTTTGTCAGGGAGTTGGCAAATAGATCTGATTGTTCCCACCCACTCCTCAGCCGCAGCCACTATGTGGTCTCCTTGAATCTACCTCCCGCTGATTTTTGAATGAATAATCGTTTCCCAACACAATACCCAGTGGTTCACAGGAAAGGCTTAACACCTCCCCCATTGTAAATTGGAAGACATGCAACATTCCAATGAACAATTCATCAGCCTTGATTGCTATCAAGAACTCCTCCCCCACTCCATCTCGGCTCTTCACTAGATTTTAAACCTTGCATCTCTTGCTTAAAAGTAACACTTGTAAATGAATTGTACCTTAATCAATAGTCACGTCGAAAGAGATTTATTTTGCACACATTCCGATGTAGATAATCTGCAGAGGAAATGCAGAAGAAGCTGATTACAAATTCTAGAAACGAATAACAAGAATAAAGATAATAGTTAAAACCAACGAGGTAAAAACAATGACTGCAGATGCTGGAAACCAGATTCTGGATCAGTGGTGCTGGTGAAGGGCTTTTGCCCGAAACGTCGATTTTGCCTGTCCTCGGATGCTGCCTGAATTGCTGTGCTCTTCCAGCACCACTGATCCAGATAATAGTTAAAACCCCAATCCAACAGCAGCACCTCCACATCGAAGATAATAGTGTTTTCTGTTTTGTACATTTTTATGTTCAAAACCTAGTTAGAAACTGAGAAAACCGTAAGTCTGACACGATGAATTGACGCATAATGTGCTGCACGTTAAACGTTTGCTAAAAAAAAACATACTTTATTACCGTGTAGATGAATATGTTCACAGTTTATATGTAGAATGCAATTTCTTCTATTTTACATATTACAGTGACAAATAAGCAATGCACGGCCTTGCTACTTGCTTTCAGTGCATTCAACATTAGGAAGCTTGTACAGGCTTAATGAAAAATCAAGCAACAGTTAGTCATTATAATACCATAGGCAAAGGGAGAGGGCTCTGATGACAGAATGAACATCATTGAGTATATGTTCTGAAGAAGTTATTCTTGAAACTTTCTCTGTCCACAGACGCTACCACCCTGTTGAGTTTCTGTGTTTGTTTCAGAGTTCCAGAATCTGCAGCATTTTGCTTTTAGTATTGGGTATATTGTCTGGAGACAGATTGTTCTGAGACAGATGTTGAGAATTCTGGAACTGGTATCAATGAGAGTGTTGACACCCCAGTGGTTAAGTGTTTTCAAAAGGAAGTAACATAGGCACTTGAGTGAATTAACTACCAAAACAGAGTGGGGGCAGTAGAACTAACTGGATTACTCTACAGCCAGCCAGATTGGAATTTATAGATCTCTGTTGTCTGATGATTATTTCATTCAATTGTTCTTAATTATGGGCTGGTGAAAAATCCTGAAACACCATCAGACACCAGTACTAAACTGATCCTTACTCTACATATCTGTTTCTTCACTGCCCGCTGTATGGGTCAGTCCCTTTACTGTCTCCAGTACATATCTGTCCCTTTACTGCCCGTTGTGTGTCCCCCGTAAAGGTCAATAAAATCAGTCCCTTTATTGTCTCCGTTATGTGCCTTCTCTGTTGACAGTAAAGGTCAGTCCCTTCACTGCCCGCTCTATGGGTCAGTCCCTTCACTGTCTGCTGTATGGATCTCCCTATGTTACTTACAGCTTTAATATCTGACTGCTTAGCTTTTGGTCTTTAACTCTTCACAATAGCTCTGAAGATCTACTTATTTACCCCTTCCCTCACCACATTCTCGAGCTGTGCTCCACCATCAATATTTTCACTTGATGGAATCTGTGAAGAATTTTATTTAAAGAAATCCAACTTTAATGAGGGGTAATTTGAGTAAAAGATTTATTTTCTTTTAAATTATAGTTTAAGATATAGTTTACTATACCTGACCACAATCTCAGCATGTTGAAACTTGTGTCTTCTTACAGTTAAAATTCTTGCTTGGAGAGGGAGATAAACATAACAAGTTGCAGAGTAACACACTTTCGCACAGCGTCAGATTTGGCAGATAATCCCAGAGTACAGTCAAATGGAATTTTTATAAGGCTTGAGGCTACATTATAATCTTAAAAATAAACAATCAAAAAATGACTAATGAGAAAATATTACTGAATCCCACAGTTGCCATAACTATACACTCTCACAGGGTGAAAATGAGGAATGCAGATACTGGAGATCAGAGTCAAGATGAGAGTGGTGCTGGAAAAGCACAGGAGGTCAGGCAGCATCCGAGGAGCAGGAAAATCAATGTTTTGGGTAAACGCCCTTCATCAGGAATCTATACATTCCCACACCCTGCTTCATGTAAAGAATCTGTTCCACAGATGTTTCTCTGTCTCTGTTGCATCTCTTTCAATGATGCCAACTTCAAAAAAGCCTCCAAATTGTCCACCTTCCTCCTCAACTGAGGACTCCCCACCACTGTGTAGACAGGGCCTTCAGTCATGTCTGAACATCTCCCGTACTTCGGCACTCACTCCTTCTCTTCCCACCCATAACACCAGTCCTTACATTCCACCCTGTGGGCATCCAAATCCAAAGGATCAGTAGCCACCATTTCCGTGACCTTCAGCAGGATGTCACCATCAGACACATTTTCCACTCCCATCCCTTGTTAGCCTTCTGCAGAAACTATTCTCTTTGGCACACCTTGGTCCATTCCTCTTCCACTCCTAACGCCCCCTCACTGCCTCATGGCACCTTCCCATGTAACGTGTAACACATCCATTTACCTCCTCCTTCCTCACTATCCAAGGTGCACTTCACCGGCACTTCATTCAATCTAGTCTAACGTATTCATTGTTCACAATGTGGTCTCCTCTACACTGAGGAGATGAACCACAGAATCATAGAGATGTATAGCATGGAAACGGTCCATTCGGTCCAACTCTTTCATGCCGACCAGATATCCCAACCCAATCTAGTCCCACCTGCCAGCACGTAGCCCATATCCCTCCAAACCCTTCCTATTCATATACCCATCCAAGTGCCTTTTAACTGTTGTAGTTGTACTACTTCCTCCACTTCCTCTGGCAGCTCATTCCATACACATACCACCCTCTGCATGAAAAGGTTGCCCCTCAGGTCTCTTTTACATCTTTCCCCTCTCACCCTAAACCTATGCCCTTTAATTCTGAACTCCCCCACCTCATAAAAATAAACTTTGTCTATTTATCCTATTCATGACCCTCATGATTTTATAAACCATTATACGGTTACCCCTCAGCCTCCGACACTCCAGGCAAAACAGCCTCAGCCTATTTAACCTCTCCCGATAGCTCAAATCCTCCAACCCTGACAACATCCTTGTAAATCTTTTCTGAACCCTTTCAAGTTTCACAACATATTTTTGAAAGGAAGGAGACCAGAATTGCATGCAATATTCCACCAGTGGCCTAACCAATGTCCAGTACAGTCACAACATGACCTCCCAACTCCTGTACTCAGTACTTTGACCAATAAAGGAAAGCATACCAAATGCCTTCTTCACTATCCTATCTATCTGTGACTCCACTTTCAAGGAGCTATGAACCTGCATTCCAAGGTCTCTTTGTTCAGCAATACTCCCCAGGACCTTACCATTAAGTGTGTAAATCCTGCTAACATTTGCTTTTCAAAATGCAGCACTCACATTTATCTAAATTAAACTCCACCTGCCACTTCTCAGCCCATTGGCCCATCTGATCAAGAGCCCAAAGTACTCTGAGGTAACCTTCTTCGCTGTCCACTACATCTCCAATTTTGGGTGTCATCTGCAAACTTACTAACTATACCTCTTATGCTCACATCCAAATCATTTATTTCAATGACAAAAAGTAGTGGACCCAGCACCGACCCTCGTGGCACTCCACCGGTCACAGGCTTCCAGTTTGAAAAACAACCCTCCACCACCACCCTCTGTCTTCTACTTTTGAGGGGGCTGTGTGACATTTGCAGAATATCTGTCTTCTGCCCCAAGTAATGACATTGAGCTGCCAGTTGCCTGTGCTACTTCAACGCACCACTGTGCTCTGTGACCAACGTCTCTGTTTCAGGCTTGCTGCAGCGCTCCATTGAAGCTCATCATAAGCTGGAAGAACAACATTTCATTTTCCACTTGGGGACCCTTACAACTTTCAGGATTCAATCTCGAGCTCAACAATTTTGAGGCCTGAAGACCTTCTGCCAGTTGTAAGGAAGGGTCACTGGACCCAAAATGTTAACTCTGCTTTCTCTCCACAGATGCTGCCAGAAACTGTTGAGTTTCTCCAGCAATTTCTGCTTTTGTTTCAGATTTCCAGCATCTGCAGTTTTTTCCCCACTGTCCAGTATTTCTAGCCACTTTTGTCTGAAGGTCAGTAGAAGTTCCAAGATATAGATCTTGCGCAGCCCATGACAATGCCAATGCATTTACAAAATTGGCTAAAGACTGCAAAAATGGTGGCAAACAAAACATAATTATTGCGGGTCACTAATTTTCCATCTCACTGTTTGACCTTTATTAAACAGCATCACAAAATAGGCAGTCTCCAATTACACTTCTCAATATATATTTGTCCATGGTAATAGCAATATTAAGAGAGATTTTGAATTAGATTACCCAAATATATTGAGAGGATCACTGACATATTTAAAACAATTAGACCATTCATTGTAAGAGCCCACTTACTCTCCAGGACCCTGCTCAAGACTCATCAGAGAAAGCTCCCTTAATTTTTCTACTGTTTCAGCAGCAGTAGAGGGTGCCACCTCCTGTAGCCAAAACACCAACTTTCATTCATCCGTCACAGAGCATAAATGTAATTCAATACCAGCAGGTGCAAAACAATGCTGAAGTTCAGAAGCAGCTGGACGCTGTCCTATTAGAAAGTGTATCAATCAGATAAATAGTGCAGATCTTTCTCAGCTCTGGTTTGGCAGGCTTGGAGATTGTGTGCATGGGCTACTGTGGTAAAATAGCAGAGATTTGCATCGAGGCAGTTTTCCACAGCATTGCATTGGCCAAGATAGATTACTTGTGTTTGGCAAGAAGGTGGATGCCAATTTGCATGATTTAGACCCCATTTTAAGAGTAATGTTACCAACCTACTGACCGTTTTTTTAATGAGAAAGTGAGGACTGCGGATGCTGGAGATCAGAGTCAAAACGTATTGTACTGGAAAAGCACAGCCGGTCAGGCAGCATTCGAGGAGCAGGAGAGTCGATGTTTCGAGCATAACTCTTCATCAGGAATGTGGGGGAGGGGCTCAAGGGGGCTGAGCCATAAATAGGAGGGGGGTCAGGCTGGAGGAGGAAAGGTAGCTATGAATGTGATAGGTGGATGCAAGTGGGGGGTGATGGTGATAGGTTGGAGCGGATAGGTGGCATGGAAGGTAGAACCATTATACCAAGTCTCTGTCTTCTATTAGTTAATCAATCCTCTATTCACGTTCCAACACTATGGGCTCCTAATTCATAAAGTAGCCTAATGTCTGGTGCCTTATCAAATGCCTTCTGAAAATCCAAATCTATTATGTCTAGGGGTGGCATGGTGGCGTAGTGGTTAGCACTCCTGCCTCACAGCACCAGGGACCTGGATTCGATCCTTGCTTCGGGCGACTGTGTGGAGTTTGCACATTCTCCCCCTGTCTGTGTGGGTTTCCTCTCGATGCTCTGGTTTCCTTCCGCAATCCAAAGATGTATAGGTCAGGTGAATTCCCATGCTAAATTGCCCAATGGTTTAGGGGTAAGTATATGGTAAGGAAATGGGTTGGTGTGGACTTATTGGGCCGAAGGGCCTGTTTCCATACTGTAGGGAATCTAATCTAATTCATTGCTTCTCTTTTATCCATTCTGCTTGTTGCCTCCTTAAAGAGTTTTAGTGAATTTGTCAGGCATGACTTCATCCACATGAAGCCATGCTGACTCTGCTTGATCATATTATGCATTTCTAAATGTTTTACATCCTTTAAACATCAATGTTTTCTGTCAGCTATACTAAGATATGAAATGAATATTTATAAAATGCATAATAATACACATGTATGCACATTACATCAAATTTTTTCATTATAAGTGTAAACATAGGACTTTGTAATGAAAACTACCTACTTGATATGTAATAATTACAGTTTTTGAGAGTTATAGCAGCTCAGTCTCTCAGTAAAAGCTCCTGAATCTGTAAGGCAGGAGCACTGCAATATTCCAAACATTTTTATTATTTAGTTGCAAGAATACATAATACATGCCACATGTATGATTCGTAATGCCCATATTTTTGATGCTATCGGTGTTGTTTTGTTTGCAAAATTGCCTTGGCAGTACGTGTGCACATATCTGATGTGAGTATTGTGCAGACTACCTTGCAATTAGATAGATTGTTAGTGCAGGGTTTGGGGAGGTTATTCTGAAAGTATGCTGAGTAGGCAGATCATGACATCAGTCAGGTTTAATGCCCATATGATGCCTGCACTGTTATTTTGGAGCACAATATACCAACTAACTCAAGCAACTGAACATTCATTCAGCAGCAAAAGGAATCTTCCCTGCACCCTCTCCACCAGCATAATTTAAGAGGATCATTTCAAGTTTGTTGCTGATTGATATCTATTGGCTTTTCCTGAATTTATAGAATTGTAGGAGGTTTGTATTTTTTTAAAGTCCACTAGGAGTAGTGCAGCAGGACTTGAAGGATTTGGTCTTGACATCAAGGATTCTTTGTTGACCAGATGCCTTCCTGCTTAGCGGCATCACATTTCATCCCCTATTGTCTCCAATATGACTGAGAGAATAAGTAGAGATGGCACAAAAGAGGACAAACTGCTGGAAGCGGGGAGAAGAACTGTCACCAAGAGGATGAAAGTGCTGGTATTTGCAAAATTTTCCAGTTTGCATAAACAAGGTCACTGACGTTGTGCAGGCAAAATGAGTTGCATACATTTCATTTACAACTACATTTATTGTTAACGCCACTGCTATATGATACAATGACCAATCACATGCAGAACCACAGTGTAGCAATGCCATGTTACTGCAATGCAACAGATCAGCAGCTGGCAAGAACAAAGCTGGTGTTGCTCATCCCTTCAAATTACATGTGGAGTCCTGAGTGCCAGCTCACTGACATAAACTATTCAGAACGTCATTACCATATGGCAGAATGGGTTATCCCAATATTCCAGCTTAAGCAGAGGATTGATGCTGTGAAGAAATGTAATCATGTGAATTCAGACAAAGCAGAAGTAAGTCAGGGATCCACCAGAATGAAAAAAACGGAGGTGGGGAAGAGAAAGGTGTGCAGAACCAGGGGCTGCTATGGGTTCATAGACTCTGTGACCTAGGGGCACCATGCTCAAACAGACTGCAAAATGTTTTCTACAGTACATCCTGGCAGAGACAGCCATGCTATAGCTGTGCAATATCACCTTTGGTAGTTGCACAGGGAAGTGGTCATCTTGCTGGCCACTTTAGCACTTGCAACACACTCCAATCATTCTCACTTGTCATTGAGACACAGGCAGATGAAGTGCACAGCTTCACAAAGACTTCAGGCTCCCCCAATGGTGCGGGGTGCACTGACTTAGGCTGAGGCTGCCACATGTCTATTCTGAGATGGTCTGGAACTGGAAGGAATTCCACTCCCCATATAGGCAGCTGATAGGAGACCATACCAGGCAGGGCACAAAGGTCACTGTTAGCATTCTGGAAGCAGTCGGTGATACTGGTATTCTGTGGTAATGCACTGTACTTTATACAATTGAACCACTTGGATGTATCAGAGGTGCCCTCGATTGATAGGTGCTATTAAATAACCTTCTTCTCAGGCAGTCCCTTTGGATTCAAAATGCCTCCATTTCACCTTGGTTTAATAGGTTCTGACGTGGCTGATAAGTCCAATGTAAAAGATGAAGATGTTTCCAAAAATGCAGGTGGTGTTCCATGGGTTGGAATGAATGAGGTGTTTGGAGGTTTGTGTGTTCTCACTGATGCCTCAACTTTGCCTCTTGAGTTCATGATGAAGTCTCTCTTTGGTTTACTCTCAAATGACCCTTTGCTCGGTCACAAGCCAGTGAGTTCCGTGAGTCCAGGAGAATGCTTGACCCCCTCGGAGATACTATGAAGATACCTCTCGCATTTCTGGAAGGGTCTTACTGCAACCAAGGTTCAATTGGAATGGTTGCTTTTGGAATATGGTGTCAAGTATCTGAACAATCTTTTCTGTGGGCTAAGTATGGCATGTTTGCTAAGCACGCGGTTCATGACCAAAGTGTGCAAGCCACCCACACACGGAGTGACGTGCTGCCAAAAACCGTACTACCAGACCAAATGTCAATGGAGAATGGTCCTGACCCCTGTTGGTCAGGTGCCACTGCCTCTGGTTACGTGAGGCATGTCTTGCAATAGGTAGAGAAGTATCTCAATTAGTTTGGTGCCATCTGCTTAGGTAATGTGTCATGGCTGAAGGCTGGCTCTGTATGTAATGTATGTTGTCGTGTGAGACTTACAACAGAAATAAATTGTGAGGGTCAGATGAGGCTGTAGATGTTAGAAATTAGAAGTGATTGATAGGGATTGTTGGCAGGCAAGGATGAAGGTGTTTTGATTTGAAAAGTCTCTGAGGCTAGTGGTTCAATTAGTGTAAGAAAGATGCCATTTGAGCATGCATTTAGGACCTTAACAACTCATGAGCTGTTATTGAACTTTGACAGCATTGTAGCTGGGTCCTCAGGGCTAGACTGCTGGAATTGACTGCAGTAGCTATCTTGTCCCAATATTTTATACAGCCTTTTGGGACACTGTGGATAGATAACAAACACTGAGAATGCTGGAGAAACTTAGCAGGTCTGATAGTATCCATGGAGAGAGAAACAGAGTTAAAGTTTTGTGTCTAGTATGACTCTTCTTCTGAAGAAGTTCCCATAATTAGATATACAATACTTCAATCAGATCCCTTCTCAGCCTCCTCAGCCCAAGGGAAAACCAACCCAACTTATCCAGTCTCTCTTCATAACTCAGACTTTTCATCCCAGGCAACATCTTGATGATTCTCCTCTGCACCCTCTCTAATGCAATTACATTCTTCTGCAGGTTTCCTCAATCCTATCTGGCAAATATATTTTGTGGTTGCATTTGCCCTAAATATGTTTTCTTTAAGCAACCCCCTACACTCTCTATACTTTTGAATGGCCTCCTTGTTTTTACTGTGCTATAACTGACATATAATTCCTTCTTTTTCTCTTAAACTCTCAATATCCCTTGGCATTCAGGGTGCTGGCCTTGTCTTTTACTCTTAGAGGAACATGCTGGTCCTGGATTCTCACTGTGCTACTTTTAAAAGATTCCCACTTTAAGATTCCCACTTTGCAAATGTATACTTACCTACAAGTAACTGCTCCCAGTCTGTTTGGCAGATTTTGTCTTTGGGTATTGAAATTGGACTTCCCCCAAATTAGACACTAAACTTCTGCACTACCTTTATTTTTTTCCTAAGACTTTGAAACTTTGAATTATGGTCACTATGCCCAAAATGCTTGCTCACTGAAACTTAACTACTTGACCAGGTTCATCTCCTAGGATTAGGTAAAGCACTGCCACATCTGTAGTAGGACTATCTATTTACTAGCATAAAGAGGTCTCCTAGATGTACTTTAAAAATTCCACCCTGTCAAATCCTTTCACATCACAGCTATCCCAATAATGTTAGCAAAGTTGAAATCTCATACAATTGTAACTCTGCTTGTCTCTCATTTCCTGTGTCTGTTTCTAATTTCCAGCATCCACAATATTTTGCCTTTATTTGAATGGATAGATAACACTTTTCCTCCTTTCCCCCTCTTGCAGGATGGCCTCCAATGCAATGTCTTGAAACCTGAAGAATGGTCTCTCCTCATTGGTCACTCTGAAGGGAGGATGTATTACAGAAATACTTAATTTGCTGCAAAGCACTTGTGTTACTCTGGCAACATTATCTGTCCTCACTTCAGATTTCAAGTATCACCATTATTTTGCCTTGATACTTAAGTCATTTTTCTCCTTACTTAGGACTGTTGAAACCATTGTTTTGATTTTGATTGACTAATTTGCAGATTGGGAATTAAAATGACTGTGTTGTGGAACCTGGAAGAGCACAGCAATTCAGGCAGCATCCGAAAAGCTTCAAAATCGACGTTTCGGGCAAAAGCCCTTCCTGATGAAGGGCTTTTGCCCGAAACGTCGATTTCGAAGCTTTTCGGATGCTGCCTGAATTGCTGTGCTCTTCCAGCACCACTGATCCAGAATCTGGTTTCCAGCATCTGCAGTCATTGTTTTTACCCTGTGTTGTGGAACCTGTCCAAATATATATCATGGTAGACAAGCAGAAGAACACAGCAAGCCAGGGAACATCAGGAGGGGGAGAAGTCAACGTTTCAGGTGTAACCTTTCTTCAGGACTGGTGCTGAGTGTAAAGGGAGCTGCAGATAAAGGGGGTGGGGGTGGGGGTGGCAGGGTGGTGAGGTGGGGATAGGTGAACACAGGTAGTAGGTATGACCTGGTTGGTCACTGCGAGGAATGATGGTGGCTAGAAGGAAAGGTCAATGAGAGAAATGGAACGGAGAGGGGAAGGGCTGGGAAAAGAGTTGGGGAATGGGAAGGGGGACTATTTGAAATTGGAGAACTCAATGTTGAGTCCTCCAGGCTGTAGGCTGCCCAGAGGGAAGATGAGGTGTTGTTCCTCCAATTTGCGGTGTGGTTCATTGTGGCAATGGAGGAGGCCAAAGATGGTCATATTGGAAAGAGAGTAGGAAGGGGAGTTAAAATGTTCAGTGACTGGGAAGTCAGGTTGGCCTCTGCGGGCCGGCTGAGATGATCGGCAAAATGTTCCCTTAGTTTACGTTTGGTTTCCCCGATGTAGAAAAGACCACACTGGGAGCACCGGATACAGTAAACTAGGTTGGTAGAGAAGGAGATGAACCTCTGTCTCACCTGGAAGGGCTGTTTGGGACCCTAGGTGGAGGTGAGGGAGGTGGTGTGCCAGCATCTAGTCTGGCTGCAGGGGAAGGTACCTGGGGGTTCAGAGAGATTAGTGGGGAGAGTAGCACAAATCAAGGATCGGTGAAGGGAACTGACTTTGTGGAAGGTGGAGAGGGATGGGGAGGGAAAGATGTTCTTGGTGGTGGGATCTAATTGGAGTTGGCAGAAGTGTTTAAGGATGATGTGTTGGATGTGGAGACTGGTGGGGTGGTAAGTGAGGACAAGGGGGACCAGTCTTTATTGTATTTGGAGGGAGTTAGAGTAGTGGAGTAGGAAGTGGAGATAGTGTGGTGGAGGACTGTCTGGATGACAGAGGGGGAAAAGCATGTTGTTCAAAATAGGTAGACCTCTGGGATGCTTGGGATTGGAATATCTCCTCGGATGAGCAGATGCACAGAGGCAGAGGAATTGGAAAAACTGGATGGGAGGAGGTGCATGGATTAACTCCAAATGCAATGTCACAATGTTACAATTTGCTGCATGTTCCTAACTGTCATTTGAACTGCTCCTATCCAACTCACTTGCCACATCTAATTGTCTCCCAATGTGGCAGTACAAACCCTGAAACAAACAGAAATAAAAGGAAAATAAAGAGAGAAAAGATTGGTTCTGAAGCATCCAAATGCAGGAGGACAGAAACTGAAATGAGTGTGTTCTTGTGGGAATTCCAATGCCACTGAGTTCTTTGATTGAATTTGTTAGGAATTTTCCTTTTGGGATATGTATTAGGTTCTTCCTAGAACTACAGTATATGGTCTTGTCCCTGATAGATTGGGAAGGATGTCTTTCACTTTACCGTATCTGGTTGACAATGAGGCTGTTCAATGTTGATTTGATTTATTGTCACATGTATAGTGGAAACCTTTGTTTGCAAGCACTACAGGCAGGTCATAGTAAGCAAGGACATACAGATCATATGGTGAAAAAAAATGGACAGAGGAAGGCATACAGATTACACCACATAGGACATGTGCTAGGCAAGATCAACAGTAACAAGATCAGCATTATTTGAAGGTAGAGAATCCATTCATCAGTCTAATAATGGCAGGGAAGAAGCTGTTCTTGAACTTATCGGTGTGTATGTTCAAGCTTCTATAGCTTCTGCCTGGTGGAAGAGGTTGCAGGAGAGCATTACCAGGGTGAGATGGGTCTTTGATAATGTTTGCAATGAGACATGTAAATGGAGTCCATGGATGAGAGGTTGGCTTCCATGATGGTCTGGGCTGTGCATACCACTAAAGAACATCAACTTTACTAATTAGTGAAAGTGAAAATCACCAAAGGCTGATCACTTACGAGGGAGAGATGAAAATGTGTTGCTGGAAAAGCACAGCAGGTCAGGCAGCATCCAGGGAACAGGAGAATCGACGTTTCGGGCATAAGCCCTTCTTCAGGAATGAGGAAAGTTTGTCCAGCAGGCTAAGATAAAAGGTAGGGAGGAGGGACTTGGGGGAGGGGCGTCAGAAATGTGATAGGTGGAAAGAGGTCAAGGTGAGGGTGATAGGTCAGACTGGGGTGGGGGCGGAGAGGTCAGGAAGAAGATTGCAGGT
>NC_057737.1:34136630-34149798 GCF_004010195.1 Chiloscyllium plagiosum
GACCTCTCCGCCCCCACCCCAGTCTGACCTATCACCCTCACCTTGACCTCTTTCCACCTATCACATTTCCGACGCCCCTCCCTCAAGTCCCTCCTCCCTACCTTTTATCTTAGCCTGCTGGACAAACTTTCCTCATTCCTGAAGAAGGGCTTATGCCCGAAATTTCGATTCTCCTGTTCCCTGGATGCTGCCTGACCTGCTGTGCTTTTCCAGCAACACATTTTCAGCTCTGATCTCCAGCATCTGCAGACCTCACTTTCTCCTACGAGCGAGAGATGACTGGTGTTGAGTTTAACCTCCATGCCGGAGGTGAGAGGCAAGTTGAGAAGACTGGGCCTTCATGCTGTTCTCAGCCAGTACAGGAATCAATCCCATACTGTTGGCATCACTCTGCATCACAGACTAATTGTCCAGCCAACTGGGCTATAATTTCTTACGGTCCAGGGCACAGCAGTTAGCCTACCATGCCATTATGCACCGGACATTATGCTTTCTACCATGTGTCTGTAAAAATTGGTGAGGGTCTTTCTGGACCTGCTAAATTTCCTGAGCCTCCTGAGGAAGAAGAGGCGTAATTGTGCTATCTTGACCGTCGCATCTATGTAGGAAGTCCAGTACAGGTTGTCAGTTATTGTCAGTCCTAGGAACTTGACGTTCTCAACTCTCTTACCTTCCGCTCCATTGATGGAGAAGGGGACGTGTTTTCCTTCTTTCTTTCTTTCTGGAGTCAATGATCAGTTCTTTAGTTTTGCCAACATTGAGTGAGAGGTTACCATTGCACCACATCACCAAGCCCTCTATCTGCTTCCTGTATTCTGACTCATTGTTGTTTGATATCTGTTATCATGGTGGTATCGTCAGCCAACTTGGAGATAGTGTTTGTTTGGAATTTGGCAAACAGCTGTGCGTGTTCAGGGAGTACAGTTCCTTAAGTACAAAGGAGGATGAGGCTTTCTTAATGTGTTTGATAGTTGAAACAGTGCAGTTTTTTTTGAATTGTTTGAAAATCTGATGCACAAATAATATTTTGAAAAAGCTGTACATTTTCTTTCATTCCTGTGTCATTTGCTATACTCAGTTGGCTGGACAATTAGTCTGTGATGCAGAGTGATGCCAACAATGTGGGATTGATTCCTGTACTGGCTGAGGTCACCATGAAGGCCCTGTCTTCTCAACTTGCCTCTCGTCTCAGGCGTGGAGACCATCAGGTTAAACTCAATACCAGTCATCTCTCCCTCATTAGTGAGCAGCCTTTGGTGACTTTCACTTTCACTCATTAGCAAGGTTGATGTTCTTTAACTGAGTTTCAAGAAAAGTATCACATTCGTAAAAACTCAAAATATGATTCCACTATTTGTCTTTTTGATCGTTTTTTTGTGCTAAGCACACATACACATACACACAGACATGTGCACACACACCCAGACACACACATTATATATATACACATACACAATGATGTGTATGCAGTACATGGAAATACATGCAAATATCCAGAAATGGCCTTTTTTTTTGGTTGGAGTTATATTGTTTTACTTCCCTTTCCCTGACTTGTTAACTACTCATGCTAACTCGACTATCCTAATTGTAGTTCCAGCGGTACACAATCTTAGGGGATATCGTGTCACTGGTTTTCAGGAATATGATAATAATGAAAGCCTTTTTATGTTGCCTTCCGTCTGGTAAGATCTGCCTCTGCTTACCCTGGCCAGCAATACAATGGAGATATTAATTCAATAGGTTGAAATACAGTTATCCTTACTGCTCCACAATGTGGGCTGTGGTGCTTCTCGTAGACAGGTTTTTGCTACAAAGTTGAAACGCAATAAATCTATGCAAACCAAACTGCAGTTGATGATACTGCTGCTTTGCATGGCATCTGAAAAAGGCTAATGGTTAGGAGGAGGTAGAAATGTGATGAATAATTTATTGACAGATTATTCTTCTTTCTCAAATTCTTTTAGGATATGTGAGATTTAATACTATTTATTAATAATAATTCACCTGTGACTACCAGCTTTTCAATGTCATTGAAGGCACACAGTAAATGAAATGTGAATTGTTTTGTCATGCCCAAGGTTAGCAGCACACAGTGAATTAAGAAAAAAAGACATTTCAGCTGGAATATGCCCTCGAGCTGTATAGGTCGTGGCTTTATTTGACAGTTTAAATTTGTATATGACAAGAGATAATTTGTGCAAAACATTGGTGGGAAAATAGTTTCATTGGGCGAGTCAATGAAGCCGGGAGATACAGGGAGATAATGACAGAAAAAAGATAAATATAAACATGACTACCTACTGGTAAAAAATATTTTTATGGCATGTATGCCTTGCTGACTAGACCACTTCTCTCCAACAACTGGACAATATTGATAGCTTGCCTTCTGAGAGCGTTACAGGCACTCTAACATTGGTGAACGCTTAAAAGTATGAATGTGACAATTCTAACACATTTCCCATAAATTCTGATTAATATTCTGCTCATCATGCTGAGATATGTTGCTCAGAAACAACTTTTCTGTTTTTAACACCCAGTGCTATGATCAAACTGCTGGGTAATGAACCCAGCCAGGTGTTAGATTTGGAGGCAGTTTGGTGATAGTGACCACAATTCGGTTATGTTTACCTTAGTGATGGAAAGGGATAGGTATATATCGCAGGGCAAGAGTTGTAGCTGGGATAAAGGCAATTACGATGCAGTTAGGCAAGATTTTAGATGTATAGGTTGGGGAAGGAAACTGCAGGAGATGAGTGCAATAGAAATGTGGAGCTTATTCAAGGAACAGTTAATGCGGGTCCTTGTTAAGTATATACCGGTCAGGCAAGGAGGAAGTTGTCGAGCACAGGAGCTGTGGTTTACTAAAGAAGTTGAATCTCTTGTCAAGGGGAAGAAGATGGCTTATGTTGGGATGAGATGTGATGGCTCAGTTGGATGCTTAAGAGTTTAAAGGTAGCCAGGAAAGACCGAAAGAGAGAGCTAAGAAGGGCCAGGAGGGACATGAGAAGTTGTTGGGGGATAGGATCAAAGAAAACCCTAAGGCTTTCTATAGGTATATCAGAAAGAAAAGAATGACTAAACTAAGATTAGAGCCAATCAAGGATAGTTGTGGGAAGTTGTGCATGGAGTCAGAGGAGATAGTGGAAGTGCTAAATGAATGCTTTTTGTCAGAATTCACACTAGAAAATGACAATGTTGTCAAGGACAATACTGAGATACAGGCTACTCGACTAGATGGGATTAAGGTTCACAAGGAGGAGATGTTAGCAATTCTGGAAAGTGTAAAAATAGATAAATCCCATGTGCCAGATGGGATTTATCCTACGATTCTCTGGGAAGCCAGGGAGGAGATTGCCAAGCCTTTGGCTTTGATCTTTATGTCATCATTGTTTATAGGAATAGTGCCAGAAGATTGGAGGATAGCAAATGTTGAAGGGGAGTAGAGACAACCCTGGTAATTATAGAGCAGTGAGCCTTACTTTGGTTGTGGGTAAAGTGTTGGAAAAGGTTATAAGAGATAGGATTTATAATCATCTAGAAAGGAAAAAGTTGATTAGGGATAGTCAACACAGCTTTATGAAGGGTAGGTTGTGCCTCACAAATCTTATTGAGTTCTTTGAGAAAGTGACCAAACACGTGGATGAGGGTAAAGCAGTTGATGTGTGTATGGATTTCAGTAAGGTGTTTGATAAGGTTCCCCACAGTAGGCTATTGCACAACTTATGGAGGCATGGGATTGAGGGTGATTTAGCCGTTTTGGATCAGAAATTGGCTAGCTGAAAGAAGACAGAAGGTGGACTTTGATGGGAAATATTCATCCTGGAGTTCAGTTACTAGAGGTGTGCCACAAGAATATGTTTTGAGTCCACTGCTGTTTGTCACTTTTATAAATTACTTGGATGAAGATGTAGAAGGATGGGTTAGTAAATTTGCGGATGACACTAAGGTCAGTAGAGTTGTGGATAGTGATGAAGGATGTTGTAGGTTACAGATGGACATAGATAAGTTGCAGAGCTAGGCTGAGAGGTGGCAAATGGAGTTTAAATGTGGAAACATGTGAGGTGATTCACTTTGGAAGGAGTAACAGGAATGCAGAGTACTGGGCTAATGGTAAGATTCTTGGTAGTGTAGATGAGCAGAGAGATCTAGGATTCCAGGTACATAGATCCTTGAAAGTTGCCATCCAGGTTGATAGGGTTGTTAAGAAGGCATATGGTGTGTTAGCTTTTATTGGTAGAGGGATTGAGTTTCAGAAACATGAGGTCATGCTGATGCTGTACAAAACTCTGATGCAGCCGCACTTGGAGTATTGCGTACAGTTCTGGTCACTGCATTATAGGAAGAACGTGGAAGCTTTGGAATGGGTTCAGAGGAGATTTACTCGGATGTTGCCTGGTATGGAGGGAAGTTCTTACAAGGAAAGGCTGAGGGACTTGAGGCTGTTTTCATTAGAGAGAAGAAGGTTGAGAGGTGACTTAATTGAGACATATAAGATAATCAGAGGGTTAAATAGGTTGGACAGAGAGCTCCTTTTTCCTTGGATGGCAATGGCTAGCACGAAGGGACATAACTTTAAATTGAGGGGTGATGGATATAGGACAGACGTCAGAGGTAGTTTTTTTGCTCAGAGAGTAGTAAGTGTGTGGAATGCACTGCCTGCAACAGTAGTAGACTCGCCAACTTTAAGGGCATTTAAATGGTTATTGGGTAGGCCTATGGACAAAAATGGAATAGTGTAGATTAGATGGGCTTCAGATTGATTTCACAGGTCAGCGCAACATTGAGGGCTGAAAGGCCTGTACTGTGCTGTAATATTCTATGTTCTATGTTCAAAGGGAATGCAATGTAAAGGTCCTTCTACGCTGTCCCATTCAGCATTTCCAGATCAAATACCTGTACAACATATAGAATACAGACAGCCTTGTCCAATCAAATATTTTGTGGTCAGATATGGAACCAGTTAAATAAAAAGCTTACTCCAAATTTCTCCAGTACACATTCAATTTGAGGGAGTTCAATGTTAGCTGAGGTTCTGAACATTGTTAATGCACAATCTCATGTTGTGTGCCCATATTATTGGATTTAGGTTACATTGGAGTTTTCAATTCAAGGCCCAACTCTTATTGATTGCAAAGGAGATACTTCCCTTGGAGCTAACCTTGTGGTATGTTTGTCTGTAAATTTCAAAATCTGACAGGAGATCAGCTCTTAAAGGATCATGGCTCACCAAAAACAGGATCAGTTCTGTTTTGTTAAGTTCCATAACACAGGATTTGTTTAATGCTACGATTAATGTCTCTTCAAGCTTTCCCTGGCTAGGTAGCCCAGGAGTTTGTCGTGAAATAAGGATTTGGAGATGCCAGTGTTGGACTGGGGTGTACAAAGTTAAAAATCACACAGCACCAGGTTATAGTCCAACAGGTTTAATTGGAAGCACTCGCTTTTGGAGCGCTGCTCCTTCATCAGGTGGTTGTGACAACCACCATCAGTGCTCCGAAAGCTAGTGCTTCCAATTAAACTTGTTGGACTATAACCTGGTGTTGTGTGATTTTTAACGTAATGAAATAAAGCTTTGTCCATTGCCTATTTGTACTTTTTCAAATCTAGCACCTTCCCATCTGTGTTTTAGGCTGGCCTTCATTTAGCCCCATCTTGAATGCATCTAAATAATTACAATAAGATAATTAATTTAATTAGATTAACTATATTGCAAACTCATGAGCAAAATTCTAATGCACATAAGTGAGACATTATACATAACACAATAAGAAAAACAAAAGGTGCTAATTGCTCTTATCACAAATGCTGACTGATCTATTTTGGGTATCTGGCAATTATTTCGTTTTAGATTTCTAGAATTTAAAGGATGTTTTTTTATTCATTGTCTGCTGCAATGAAAGCATCTTTTTAAAGGAGGACTTGTGGTTGGGTCAACATTGCTCCATTGTGATGTACTGACACACAGATCTGAGCATCCAGCTTCCAACCCTTTTTGTTATTAACCTTATACTAGCCACTGCTGTTTTCCTAAGTAAATTAACTTAGAATTCTATTGCATTGCCCCTGCAAAAAAAAAGTCCAGAACGTATTTTCAAGGCAGTAGATAGTGACTGGACGTAACTGAAGTCGGGAGGGATCAAGGTAAGTGGTAGAGGTGACTGATCAAAGAAGAGAATCATTTCAACAATTCTGGATAGTACAGAGCAAGGTGACAAGGCAGACATGCTGACAGAGAAGGTAGTTGAAGGACAATAAATCAAAAACATGAAAATTCACAGCTTGTGATAAATAACAAAGTTCTCTCAATTGTTCCATTTGGAGCAAGGTGACAAAACAAAAAAGCTAATGGAGCAGGAAATTGAAGGACAATAAAATCGAAAAATGACAATTCACAGCTGGTAATAAAGTCCTCTCTAAATTGTTCTTGCTTGTGTGTAACAGTGAGAACTATCGACATTTCCTTGAACAAACACAAAGAATTGTGGAGGAACTAGGTAGGTCTGGCAGCATATGTAGAGAGAGAAATAGAGTTAATAGTTCAAGTCCAGTATGACTTTTTCAGAACTTTATCTTAACCTGCCTTAATCCTAGCCACCCCGTTTAGCTGTGCAATGATTGGTTTAGAGAGCTTATGTAAACAAAACAATTGTTTTTTCCTTTCAAGAATCTACATTACTCATTGAATTCTTGAAACCTAACAGTTTTGACATTATTTAAAGTACAGTGTGGTTCAATTTCTTCCAGTATAGTATACGGCATTGAGTTGTCTCACTACATTACATTTATAAAATGTCAAACATTCTCAGGTGCATTTAGTCTGTGGGTTTTATGTATTTCCTATGCCTTTTGTATATTGTGGCAGGGGGATTTAGACTGTAGCCTTTCCCCATGGAGCTTTTGTGATCACTGCTACAAACAATAGTGCTCCTTCATCAGGTAGTCCTGTTAGATTTACGATTTATCTTCTCAAGGCCTTATGAAATTATCCATGTTGCATAATCCTGTCAGCTGTGCTATATGAATATTCCTTCTAGCCTTTCATGTCTCAGAATGATTCTCTTCTTTGATCAGTCACCTCTACCACTTACCTTGATCCCTCCCAACTGCAGTTATGTCCAGCCACTATTTACTGCCTTGAAAATACATTCTGGACTTTTTTTTGCAATAGAATTCTAAGTAACACCATAATGTAATCTATTGCATAAACCCAGCTTGTTTATAAGAGCCAGACCACTATTCATCCTTATCTTGCTTCAGTATTACTAGCCAGTCCAAAGATATGCCTTATCATTGTTGCCTTAGCAATCTGTTTGTATTGAAGAGTCTATCTATTCTTTAATGTTTAGGCACATGTTGTACTGTCTATACAAGCTGACCTATGAAACTTGCCTGCTCATATGTCAAATTAACCTAATTTAGTAATTATTTACTGTGGTTCCTAAACATACACTGATTGCTGAAACCGTCATTACACTGCTCAATGTGCATCATAGATACAAAACTCAGAAACTTCCATTTTCAAGTCTTGTTGTGTGCTGAGTTGAAAAGCTTGGCACTGGAAAAGCACAGCAGGTCAGGCAGCATTGGAAGATCAGGAGAGCTGACATTTCAGACATAAGCCCTTCATCAGGAATGCTGTGTGCTGAGTTAACCTTGTGTACTGGGGCAACACTAGAGATTTCTGAGGATTACAGAGTTAGATAGGAATTCCATCTAATCTTCTCCTTCCTACCCAACATGATTACAGCCAATTGTAATGTTCCCTTTGAGAAGGAATTGAATCTGGAACATTCTGATTAATCTGAATTCCCTCTGAACTGACTGCACTCCATGCTCTGAGATCCAACCCTGACTTTGTGATTAAACCTGCTGACAAAGTTGGTGCTATTGTTACTGTTGCAGAGGTTGAGTGCCAGTCCTCCAATACCTCCTCATATCTACCCCTGAACCTTGACCCCACCATTGAAACATAAGACCACAGTGGTCACTAACCTTATTTCATCTGCTGATCTCCCCTCCACTGCCTCCAAGTTCATAGTCTCCCATATTCCCACAGCCCATTTCTATCTCCTTTTCAAAATCCACAAACAGAACTGCCTGGCAGATCTATTGTTTCTGCCTGCTACTGCCCCAACTAACTCATCTCTTCCTACTTTGACTCGAATTTCTTTCTCCCCTCGTCGAGTTTCTTCTCACTTACATCTGCGATTCCTTTGAAGCCTCAGGTCAGTTTCAGAATTTCTTGTTTGTGGGCTCTGGCCACCACCTCTTTACCGTGGATATGTAATACCTTTACACGTCCATCCCCCATCATGATGGTCTCAGGTGTCTCCACGTCTTCCTGGAAAAAAGACCTGAACTATCCTCAATAACCACCGCCCTCTTCCACCTTGTCAAGTTCATCCTTACTCCAATCAACTTCGCTTTTAACTCCTTTTGCCGCCTTCAGGTCAAAGGGGTGGCCACGGGTACCTGCATGAGTCCCAGTTAGGCCTATCTCTTTGTGGGGTACATGAAACATGCCTTGTTCCAGTCTTAACCTAGTCACCACCCACAACTCATTCCATGGCGTTTCGATAACATCATTAGTGCTACTTCCCTCTCTTGTCCAGAATTGGAAAAAGTTATCTATTTTGCTTCCAATTTCCACCCCGCTCTCACCTTCACCTGGTCCATCTCTGACTCTTCCTTTCTCTTCCTTAACATCTCTGTTTATATTTCTGGGACCAGGTTGGACATCAATATCCACTACAAACCCACTGACTCCCACAGTTACCTTGACTATACATCCTCACACCCTGCTTCCTGTAAAGACTCTATTCCATTCTGCCAGTTCCTTTGTCTCTGTCCCATCTGTTCTATTGATGCCAACTTTGATAAGGGGGCCTTGAAAAGTCCATCTTTTTCCTCAGCCAAGGACTCCCCTGTATACCGTAGTTGACTCAGCTGGATCCAAATTATCTCCCATACTTTGGTTTTCACCTTCTCTCTTACCTCTCGCAACAGAAATAGGGTCCCCCTTTTTCTCACAAACCATTCCACCAGCATCCACATCCAAAGGATCATTAGCTGCCATTTCTGCCATCTCTAGCAGGATGCCATCATTAGACACATATTCATCTCCCCTCCCTTGTCAGCCTTCTTTAAGGACCGTATCCTCGAGGACACCATGGTCTACTCTTCTTTCACTTCCAAGACCTCTCCACAGCCTCACAGTACCTTCCCCCACAATCGCAGAAGTGTAACACCTGCCTGATGGCTTCCTCCCTCCTCAGTATCCAAGGCCCCAAACACACCTTCCAGGTGAAGCTTCGCCTTACCTGCGCGTCACTCAATTTAGTCCACTGTATTCACTGCTCACAATGTGATTTCCTCTACATTGGAGAAATGAACAGCAGACTGCCTGTCCTTAAAAAAGACCCCAAGCTTCCAGTTACTTGCCGTTTCAACACACCATTGTGTTCCTTGGTCAACATCTCTGTCTCAGGATTGCAACAGTGCTCCAGCAAAGCTCAGCATAAGCTGGAAGAATAGCACCTAATTTTCAGGCTAGTAGCCCTGCAGCCTCCTGGACCTAATACTAGAGCTTGAGAACCTTTCATCATTTCTTTCCCCCCACCAACACACCACGTCTTGACATCACATGGACTGCTACCACACATTACCATTGTCAGCCATTAATAGTTCCAATTAGCAGCTATTCATTCCCCCCAGCCTGACTTTTAACCATTCTTTTGACTGTCCAACTGTTTTTCCCTCTCTATGGGCTCTATCTGCACTTTGTCCTCTCCACACACTCCTTCCCAACCTCCATCTTTTGCATAAAAACTATCCTTTTCCGAGCTGCCATTAGTTCTGAAGAAGGGTCTCGACCTAAAATGTTAACTCTGATTTGTCTCTATGGATGCTGCCAGACCTGCTGAGATTTTTCAGCAATTTCTGTTTTTGTATCAGGCTTCCAGCATGCAAAGTTGTTTCATTCTTTTTTCATTTTCTGATTAATATGAATTTGTTTCATGCTCCCTTCAATAACTGAGTAATAAAGGCTGAGTAGTTCTAAAACAGCACTGTAACTGTTGCTGGGGTAAGTTGGAGGAAACAGGAATTAACGTGACACTGGCGGCATGAAATTATGATTTTGAGGTAGGAAAGTAGATGATTGTGATGTAATTCCATCTAGGCTGAGGGAGTAGATGGAGTCGATTTTATAGGTATCATAAATAGTAAACCTGGGCAGGAAATATGGGACCAGAGAAATGGAGCAATTTGATTAAACAATCAACAAAAGTGCTTTTAAATTCTCAATCACATTTTCATGAATTAATTCTGTTGAAAAAATTGGAGTGGGGTGCTCCTGCACAAGAAAATGTTGAGAGATATTCAACTCTTCAACTTGACAAAGTAGACAGAATATCTGATGGAATGCTATGTCTACAGTATTCTAACATGCTTTATCATACAAAACCTGTCAAACTTCCATAATAATGTCACTGAATCGTAACATTACTTATTTGAAGTAATTAACTTCAATCATAGAACAAGATAGGGAAACAGACTGAAAAAAAAATGTGGTCTTTAAGCTAGGAGTAGTAATTCACTGCCACTAGTTGCTCTGATTCCAGTCAAGTCTTGGTAAAGTCCTTATGTAAAGCTGGATAAGAGAGTTCCTGAGTTTAGAAACTTGTAGATGTGTGTAGAATATCTGAGTTTAACCAGCACAGATGCTGCAATTCATCCATCCAGGAACACTTCATTATTAAGGCACGTGATTGGAACCGTATACATAATTTCTCAGTAATGGTCCACCACTTTAGGTCTCACTGATAAGTCAGGGCAATTGGCATGTGCTCCAGAACGCTGCACACCTATGCTATCAGATTACTGAGCCTACAGTGGACCACTGACTCTTTCCTGAGACTGAATTGATGAAAAGAGAAATTGTTCATTGTTAGGCCTAAAAGAGAAAATACTGGAGTGAGAGTACAGAAGGTTGTATGAGCTTAGACAGAAGATGTTGGTATGACAGTTCTTGAGAATCTGTCTGCTGCAGGGAGCTGATGTAAGTCTATTGGGAAGTTCTGCTAGGTCTGCAAAAAGCTGCAGGTATGGATCGTAGAGAAACTTAGTGTGAGTGTATAAAACCTCTGAGAAAGGAAAGGCAGAATAACACATGAAAGAATAAAAGAAGTGGGATCGCTCGTATGCAAAAAATATCTTATGATGTCAAACCTGGTTAATCCAGTTTCTCTGTTGGCTGCTCTTGAAGTTTCATTTGTTAGTCATCACCAAACAATGTGAGACTAATCCCATCATGCTATGATTAATCTGTTTTCTCATTCACATTTATTTATCTAAATTTTCTCCCATCTCTGCCATTTCCAGGTTTCATGAACACTTTGACCAGCTCCATGTCAGACCTGTCCTTAATGTTTATATACATGGACAGGGCAGAAAATCATGCGTGCGAGTCCCAAAATGAAACTGAACTAAAGCAGATTAGTTTACAGTAATCCCTCAGTCAAGTGGTTTAATATTGTTGTAAATTATATTGTTTAAATCAGGGAAAATAGAACTGAAGTAGAGAAAGAGATGGAATCTAAAGAGCAACAGAATCCCTCTGGCACAGCACACAAGTAGGCCGCCCTGGCCAGTCCTGAAATTTCCTTGCTTTACTCACAGGACACCAAATGTTCCTTCCTATTTTTCTACACACATATCATGGCAATGTGGTGGACCTGAGCAAACTGTCTCATTTCTCTAGTCTTTGGATTGCACCAATGCTATTCCTAAGAAATGTCAGAAAGTAACATTAATCCTTAGGGGAGCAGTAGAAAGTCTCCAGTTCTTTCACTAAAGGATCATTTCCCAATATTACCTGCTCAGCTCCAGGCTAACAGCTGAGCTGTGCCAACCATTGTGATACGCTATTCCTACGCCAAAACTAGGCTGTCAGTGATGACCATCAACTCTCTCCCCACCCCCTTTCACTCCTGCAGTTCTCCAATGCACTATTGCCTCTCCTCCTTACATTTTGAGGTTGCACCACCGTCTCGATCCTCTGTGCCGACAATTCCACAACTGACTTCACCAACTTGTTCACTATAGCAGGTGGCCCCTGTAGACTTGCAGTGAACACACCCTGCCACTCCCCAGGACTGACTGTGACCCACTCCCCTGACTGACTTGAAATGCCAACCCTAACTAATTAGTAAGCTGACCACTGATTGATTTTTGGCTACTCCCCAACTGAATTTCAGGACATTCAGGAATGATCATGGACCAAATCCTGGACAGTAATAGAGTCAGGCAGAGTCCTGGAGATGTAAAGCACAGAAACAGACCCCTCAGGTCCAACTTGTCCATGTTGACCAGATATCCTAAATTAATCTAGTCCCATTTGCCAACATTTGGCCCATATCCTCCAAACTCTTCCCATTCATATACACATCCAAATCTTGTAATTGTACCAAGCTCCACCACTTCCTCTGGCAGTTCATTCCATACAGGCACCACTCTCTGTGTGAAAACGTTGCCCCTTAGGTCTCTTTAAAATCTTTTCCATCTCACCCTAAACCTATGCCCTCTAGTTTTTGACTCCACCACCCTAGGGAAAAAGACCTTGACCATTCACTGTATCCATACTCCTCATGATTTTATAAACTTCTATAAGTTCATCCCTCAGACTCTGATGTTCAAGGGAAAACAGCCCCAGCCCATTTAGCCACTTCCTATAGCTCAAACCCTCCAACCTTGGGAACATCTTTGTAAATCTTTTCTGAACCCTTTCAAATTTCATAACATCTTGTCTATAACAGGGAGACAAGAGACGGTCCTCCTCGTGCTCACAAGAGGAGGTTGAACAGTTCATCCACCTTACTAACACCTTCCATCCCGACCTCAAATTTTTCTGGACCGTCTCAAACTCCTCCCTCCCCTTCCTAGACCTCTCCATTTCCATCTCGGGCGACCGAATCAACACAGACATTTACTATAAACTGACCGACTCCCACAGCTATCTAGACTACACCTCCTCCCACCCTGTCCCCTGTAAAAACACCATCCAATATTCCCAATTCCTTCGTCTCCACCGTATCTGCTCCCAGGAGGATCAGTTCCAATACCGAACAACCCAGATGGCCTCCTTCTTCAAAGACCGCAATTTCCCCCC